>NC_040081.1:59956409-60284409 GCF_003369695.1 Bos indicus x Bos taurus | reverse complement strand
AGGTCAGGGAGAGGCCCTGCCAATAATAGTCCCTCAAGGATCTAGGCTGAGGTGGATATCACTTGGACATGAGCAAAAGGCATGTTGGTTCTTAAAGTTTCCACCTGGCATGGACACATCATTTCCACTCATATTTCATCAGACAAAGCAAGCCATACAGCCATACCTGATTTAAAGGGGCATGGGAAGTGCAGTTCCACCATACTTCTAGGAAAACAGCTGGAATATCTGTGGATGGGCCTAATGTCTACCACACCCTGAGTGGCAGATGGGTGTCTAAAAGCCAAAGCAATTCTGATTATTGGAAACATTCCAATTTAGTACTCTAGAAAAGGGACTTCAATGTCAGTTGGTCAGACTTTGGAGATGGGTAGTAGGTTCTCTCGGAGAAGGCAATGGCACCCCACTCCAGTACTCTTTCCTGGAAAATCCCATGGATGGAGGAGCCTGGAAGGCTGAAGTCTATGGGGTCACTGAGAGTCGGACACAACTGAGCGACTTCACTTTCAGTTTTCAGTTTCATGCATTGGAGAAGGAAATGGCAACCCACTTCAGTATTCTTTTTTTTTTTCTTCTTCTGTTAAAAAAAAAAAATCTTTTTTTTTAAAAATTTTATTTTATTTTTAAACTTTACATAATTGTATTAGTTTTGCCAAATATCAAAATGAATCCGCCACAGGTATACATGTGTTCCCCATCCTGAACCCTCTTTCCTCCTCCCTCCCCATACCATCCCTCTGGGTCGTCCCAGTGCACCAGCCCCAAGCATCCAGTATCGTGCATCGAACCTGGACTGGCGACTCGTTTCATACATGATATTATACATGTTTCAATGCCATTCTCCCAAATCTCCCCACCCTCTCCCTCTCCCACAGAGTCCATAAGACTGATCAGTGTCTCTTTTGCTGTCTCGTACACAGGGTTATTGTTACCATCTTTCTAAATTCCATATATATGCGTTAGTATACTATATTGGTGTTTTTCTTTCTGGCTTACTTATACACAATGGAGTATTACTCAGCCATTAAAAAGAATACATTTGAATCAGTTCTAATGAGATGGATGAAAGTGGAACCCACTCCAGTATTCTTGCCTGGAGAATCCCAGGGACGGGGGAGCCTGGTGGGCTGCCGTCTACGGAGTTGCACAGAGTCAGACACGACTGAAGCGACGCAGCAGCAGCAGCAGAAGTTCTTTAATCTAGATTCTACCTTCACTTTTCATCTCTCTCCCCACATCTGAGACTTTTTTTTTTTAAGGAACCCCCAGCTAGAGAATTGCATAGAGCTCATTTCTGCCACTCATTTGTGTGCATTTAGGTAAATTACTTAACCAACATTATCAAAGCTCAACTGCCTTACCCATAAAGTCAAATAATAATTGTTCTTACCTTCCAGTGTTTTGAGTATTAAATGATGTGACATTTATAAATTCTGCCTAATATCGATATTAGCTAAATCTTACAAAATGTTTATTAGATGCCAGCCCCTTAGTGATCCCTATATTATGACCCACTTAATTTTCATAACTGTAGGAGGTAAACATTACTTTTACCTCCATTTTATGGATGAGGAAACGGAGGCATAGAGAGTTTAGTAACTTGCCCAGTGGCACACAATCAGCAAGTGGTGAATTAGAAAGGCAACACCTGGCAGTCTGTGCCAGAGACCATTCTCTTGATCTCTGTGCTCAGTGGACTGCCTAGGACATGGTGAATGCTCAAAACATTTTGCTTATTTTTATTTTACGAATATTATTATCATTTATCTAAAATGAAGGCCTATAGTTTTCTCATGGAAAAAGGTTAAAGCCTCTTCTTTCTTGAAAAATGTGATATTTGATAAAAATGCATGACTTCTGCTAATATTATTTACAAAGAGATTAAAAATAAACCCCAGGAGACACCAGGGCATCTTGGTCTCTCTTACTCTCCCTCCCCACTTTCTCTTGGATCACTTGCTCTAGGAGAACCCATCAGCCATGTTGTGAAGATCCATCAGGCTACTCATGTGGGAGAGGAACAGAGGTCTCTGGTCAACAGCCAATAAGAAACTGAGGACTGCCAAAAATCATGTGAGCAAGTGTGGAAGCAGATTTCCCCCCAGCCCAGCCTTTAGATGACTGCAGTCTCAGCTAACAGCTTGACTGAGAACTCGTGAGAGACCCGGGCTTCCAGACGATTGCCCTGCAGAAATGGTGAGACAATACATGTTTGTGATTTTCAGCTGCAAGGGGTCATTTATTACAGAGCAATTCATAGCTAAAATAGGTATTGGTACCTGGAAATGGGGTGATGCTATAATAAAAATAAACTTAAAATATTGGAGTGGCTTTTTAAAGAAATTAAGTCCTTTACCTTCCTATATAAATTTTAAAATTAGCTTGTCAATTACTTTATATAAGTATGCTAGGATTTTGGCTGAGATTTCACTAAATCTATAGAACAGAATAGGAGCCATTGCCACCATACCAATACTGATTCCTCCAATCCACAAACTTGGTAATATATCTCTTCATTTAACTAGGTTTTCTGTAACTTTTCTTACTAATATTTTGTAGTTTTAGGTATAAAGCTTTAACACATCTCTCATCATTTTTATTCCTGATATTTTTATGGTATTATATACATTTCTAAAAACCTATCATTACTGGTAAATGTAAGTAATTATTTTTTTGATACTACTGTAATTTAAAAATTTTTTCAATTGCTCATTGCTTGTAAATAGAGATTAAGAAGTTTTAGTGTGTGTGTTAGCCTTGATTCCTATGACCTTTTTACATATCCTTTTTAGTTCTAGTGGCTTTATCTATAATAAATTCAATTAGATTGGCTATATAAATTAGGTCATTTACAAATAAATACAAGTGTTATTTCTTTCTAATCTGAATTTTTTAATATGTTTAACACACATGCATACACGCAGGTACAACAACATGTGTATGTGTAATTATAGTTGTATTCAATTTGCTAAAATTCTATTAAGAGATTTTATACCTATATTCTCTATTTGATATCAGAGTGATTCTGGCTTCATAAAATTAGTTAGAAAGTTTTTCTTCCTTTTCTATCTTATGAAAAATTTTGTTTAGAAGTTTTACTATTTCTTTTAAAGTTTTAAAAGCTTCACTAGTGGCTTGAAGTTTTCAATTTCTTTAACGTAGATAGGGCTTTTCAAGTTTTCCTTTTCCTTTTGGGTTGGTTTTGGCAATTTTTATCTTTTAAGGAATTCATCCATTTCACCCAGGACATCAAATTTAGTAGCATAAAGTTGTTAATATTCTTTTAATTAACTTGATATTGGTAATTTGTAAATTTTATTTTTCTTTGATCAGTCTAACTAGATGCTTAGAACCCTGGTCTCCTGCATTGTAGGCAGATTCTTTACCATCTGTTCAGTTCAGTTCAGTCACTCAGTCGTGTCTGACTATTTGTGACCCCATGGCCTGCAGCACACCAGGATTCTCTGCCCATCACCAACTCCCTGAGTTCTCAAACTCATGTCCATTGAGTCAGTGATGCCATCCAACCACCTCATCCTGTCATTCCCTTCTCCTCCCGGGTTCAATCTTTCCCAGCATCAGGGTCTTTTCAAATGAGTCAGCTCTTCACATCAGGTGGCCAAAGTATTGGAGTTTCAGCTACATCATCAGGCCTTCCAGTGAACATTCAGGACTGATTTCCTTTAGGATGGACTGGTTGGATCTCCTTGCAGTCCAAGGGACTCTCAAGAGTCTCTTCCAACACCACAGTTTAAAGCATCAATTCTTTGGTGCTCAGCTTTCTTTATAGTCCAACTCTCGTATCCATTAATGACGAAAAAACTATAGCTTTGACTAGACGGACCTCTGTTGGCAAAGTAATGTCTCTGCTGTTTAATATCCTGTCCGGGTTGGTCGTAACTTTTCTTCGAAGGAGTAAGTGTCTTTTAATTTCATGGCTGCAGTCACCATCTGCGGTGATTTTGGAGCCCCCCACAATAAAGTCAGCCACTGTTTCCACAGTTTCCCCATCTATTTGCCACAAAGTGATGGGACCAGATGCCATGATCTTAGTTTTCTGAATGTTGAGTTTTAAGTCATCTTTTTCACTCTCCTCTTACACTTTCATGAAGAGGCTCTTTAGTTCTTCTTCGCTTTCTGCCATAAGGGTGGTATCATCTGCATATCTGAGGTTATTGATATTTCTCCCAGCAATCTTGATTCCAGCTTGTGCTTCATCCAGCCCAGCATTTCTCATGATGTACTCTGCATATAAGTTAAATAAGAGGGTGACAATATACAGCCTTGATGTACTCCTTTCCCAATTTGGAACCAGTCTGTTGTTCCATGTCCAGTTCTAACTGTTGCTTCCTGACCTGCATATAGGTTTCTCAAGAGGCAGGTCAGGTGGTCTCGTATTCCCATCTCTTTCAGAATTTTCCACAGTTTTTGTGATTCACACAGTCAAAGGCTTTGGCATAGTCAATAAAGCAGAAGTAGATGTTTTTCTGGAGCTCTCTTTTTTGATGATCCAATGGATGTTAGCAATTTGATCTCTGGTTCCTCTGCCTTTTCTAAATCCAACTTGAACATCTGGAAGTTCACAGTTCAAGTACTGTTGAAGCCTGGCTTGGAGAATTTTGAGCATTACTTTGCTAGCATGTGAGATGACTGCAATTGTGCGGTAGTTTGAGCATTCTTTGGCATTGCCTTTCTTTGGGATTGGAATGAAAACTGACCTTTTCCAGTCCTGTGGCCACTGCTGAGTTTTCCAAATTTGCTGGCATATTGAGTGCAGCACTTTCACAGCATCATCTTTTAGGATTTGAAATAGCTCAACTGGAATTCTATCACCTCCACTAGCTTTGTTTGTACTGATGCTTCCTAAGGCCCACTTGACTTTTCATTCCAGGATGTCTGGCTTTGGTGAGTGATCACACCATCTGAGCCAGCCCTTATTTCAAGGAACCAAGAGTTGTTTCCATTGATTTTTTTCTATTATTTTTTCACTTTCTATTTTATTAATTCTCTTATTTCCTTTCTTCTACTTACCTTGGGCTTAATTTGTTTTTGTTTTTTGTTGTTTTATGTTCTGTTTTGTTTTAGCATAAAAGTTTAGATTATTGATGTGAGTCTGTTCCTTTAAAAAAAGTATTTAATGCTGTAAATATTCCTTTAAACACTTAACTGCATCCCATGAATTTTGATATTTTGTATTTGCATTCAAACTATTTTCTAATTTCTCCTAGAAATCACAGAGTATTCAGATCTTTTCTCTTCCTGATGCTCCCCTAATCAGAAATGGCCAAGTCTTCACCTGTTCAAATCGTGCATTTTTTTCAGAACCGTGCTTCTCCTAGGAAGTCAGCCACTCATAGCCTGAACCCTTTATTTTATTCCCTGTGAGTTTCAGCATGTTCCCAACTCCATCATCCCTAGTGTGGCAGACTTTCCTCTGGGCTTCTGGTCATGTCTGTAATGATATTCTTCTGATCTCCTATAAGTAAGTCATTATTGTTTGCCCAGCTCCATTTAAGTTCTCATACATAAGGACCATGTTTGAGTACCCTCTTCTATCCCCTGGTAGGGCTTCCCCGGTGGCTCAGATGGTAAAGAATCTGCCTGAATGCAGGAGACTAGAGTCTGATCTCTGGGTTGGGAAAATCCCCTGGAACAGGGAATGGCAATTCATTCCAGTATCCTTGACTGGAGAATTCCATAGACAGAGGAGCCTGGTGGGCTACAGTCCATGGGGGTCACAAACAGTCAGACACGGGTAAGCAACACTTTTCATAGTAGATTTACAATGTTCTGTTAATTTCCAGATCTTTTATATCCTTGCTGATCTTTTGTCTGTTTGTTTTACCCCCAATGGAGAAAGGAGTGTTGAAGACTCCATGTATAATTGTGTATTTGTCTCTTTATCTTTTCACCTCTATCAACTTGTGCTTTGCATATTTTTGATCTTGGATTTTTAGGTAAACACACATCAAGGTTGTTCTATTACTGACAAATCCATCCATTTTTCATTATATAATGTCTTTGTTTAACCTTGGTGATTTTCCTTATTCTGAAGTCTGTGTGTGTGCCAAGTCGCTTCAGTCATGTCCGACTCTTTGTGCCCCTATTGACTATAGCCCACCAGGGGAGTTGGTTGCCATGCCTTCCTCCAGGGGTTTTCCTGACCCAGGGATTGAACCTGTGTCTCTTATGTCTCCCAAACTGGCAGGCAGGTTCTTTACCGCTAGTGCCACCTGGGAAGCCCATTCTGAAGTCTGCTTTATCTTACATAAAAAGTGACAAGTCTAGCTTCTTTTGATGTCATAGAGTAAACTGTGCCCCAAATCCCCCAAATTACATGCTGAAGCACTAACCCCAGTACGTCACAATGTGACTGTGTTTTGGAGATAGTGTCTGTAAAGAGCCAATTAAATTTAAATGGAGTCATGTGGGTAGGCATCAATCTGATATGACTAGTGTCCTTATAAGAAGAGGAAGAGACACTGGGCAGGTAGTTACACAGAAGAAAGGTCAAGTGAGGACAGAGAGAGAAGGATGTGATCTATAAGCCAAGAATAAAGGCCTCATGAAGCCTGCTGATACCCTGATCCTGAACTTCCAGTCTCCACAGCTGTAAGGGAAATACATTTCTGTTGTTCAAGCCACCTAATCTTTGATATTTTGTTATGGCAGTGTTAGATAATGTAATAATAAAATAATGTTTGATTAGTGTTTTCATCATATGTTTTTCCTATTCATTTATCTATATAGTTATCTTTAAATTGGCTTTCTTATATTTAAATAAGCTTCCCAGGTGGCCTAATTGATAAGGAATCTGCCTGCCAATGCAGGAGCCACAGGCTTGATCCCTGGGTTGGGAAGATCTTCTAGAGGAGGAAATGGCAATCCACTCTAGTATTCTTGCCAGGATACTCCCATGGACAGAGGAGCCTGGTGGGCTACATTCCATGGGATCGCAAAGAGTCAAACACAACAGAAGTGACTGAGCATTCATTCATTCTTGTAGATAACACATAACATATAACTATTTCTATAGCTAATCTGAGAGTAATTGTCTTTTAATTCGAGTCTTTAGAGAACTTATATTTAATATAATTATTCGCATGACTGGACAGGTCCACAATTTTATTATTTTTCCATTTTGGTTCCTTCACCATATTCTTTTGGATTATTTAAATACTTTAAGTATTCTATTTTACTGTATGTATTGTATTTTTAGCAATGTCTCCCTTTCTCTTTTAGTGGTTATTCTGGGAACTGTTAAATGTAAGCAGTGTAAACACACTGGTTAAAAGAAAGAAATTTGTTTATTTTTTCTTTGAGTCTCCCTTTGCAAATTTTAGGAGATTAATATAAATGAGGGACTGTCATCTTAAATGTCATTGGAATTGAGAGCAATAATCCTAACCACACTGGATTTATATAAAGACCAGTCACTTGACAAAGGCAATGTGCTTGACTGGTTTCCTTCATCTCACTGACTTTTTTCAAGATCAAATCCAGGAAAAATAAAGTGGGAACAATGAACTTCTGTACAGGAGTTTTGTCTCAGCTGAACTAGCATCAGGTTTAGGACACTGTAGACTGGGAGTTTGGGATTAGCAGATAGAAACTATTATATGTAAGATGGATAAACAACAGGGTCCTACTGTATAGCTTAGGGAACTATATGCAGTATCCTGTGATAAACCATAATGGAAAAGAATATATAGAAAAGAATGTCTATAGGTGTATAATAGAGTCACTTTGATGTACAGCAGAGGTTGACACAACATTGTAAATCAGCTATATTTCAAAAGCAAAAGTAAAATTAAAAATAGACAATATAAAAATCAAGTCCTCTTTCTAATGTCATTCTCAAATTTGAAAAGATGCATGGGTTTCATGGGCTTACAGTTTAGTAGCTTAGAGAGTAATTTGCTAAAATAAGGAAGTCTTAGATGGAAATATAATGCATTTATGTATGAGATTATTCAATAAAGCAAAAATTTCAGTTCTCTTCAAATTAATCTATGTGAAATATAATATTAATCAAAATTCTAAATGTACTTCATCAAAATGACTTATTTATTATAAATTTTATAAGGAAGGGATATTGTGAGTGAAGGGCTAAGGCAGATTTAATAAAGCAGAAGGAAGAAGAGAAGCCCATCTTGCCAGGTATCGAGATATATTACAATGGTAATAATGCTAAAATTGTGTAATATTAAGCATGGTAATAGAAATATTAACCACTAGGAGGAAATAGAGAGCCTAGGAACAGATCAATGAGATCTTGGTATGATAGAAGTGGCATAATAGACAAGGATTTTTCAAAATATTGCATTAGAACAGTTGGCTCTCTTCTTGTAAAATTATGTTTGTATCTTATACCACATTAGAAAAGAAATTAAAGATTTAAACATAAAAACACAAAACTTGAAATCTTCAGAATATAATAGGGAAAAATATATTTCTTGCCCAGGGATTAAAAAAAATTTTTAAGACTATTTTTGGCCAATCATGTTTTTATTCACAGAAAAAAAAATAACATTTGAGGAGGCTGGTGGGCCGCAGTCCATGGGGTTGCTAAGAGGTGGACTCGACTGAGCGACTTCACTTTTACTTTTCACTTTCATGCATTGGAGAAGGAAATGGCAACTCACTCCAGTATTCTTGCCTGGAGAATCCCAGGGACGGGGCAGCCTCATGGGCTGCCGTCTGTGGGGTCGCACAGAGTCAGACACGACTGAAGCGACTTAGCAGCAGCATCCAAGTATATAGGTAGAAATACTTTGAAAACCATAATGTATGTAAGGAGAAACAGGTATATCCCCTGTTTCACTTATTTCCCTTTTTTTCCCCAAGCAAAATGTTCTCTAAGAAAATTCAAAGAATTTAGGCAAAGTTTTTTCTAGTACTTTACTAATTTAGCTCTTTTCTTACAATAAGTTACATGTACATGATGATATAGTCCCCATATCCTCAAAAGTGTTATCTGATTCAATAATTCAAAATTTGATATAACTTCAATGAAACTAAATGTTTTCCTCTCAGTGATAACTTTCTAGATAGGATATGAACTAAAAAAAACAGGTGAAAACTAATAGAATATTAGCTTGCTCCACCTTTCCTGTTTTTGGACTCTATCCTATTCCTCTACTTCTTGAGAACTTTTTTTTTTAATTGAACTCCAGTTGATTTACAGTATTTCAAGTATGCAGCCAAGTGAGTCATATATATACATAATGGAAAGGAATCTGGAAAATAATACACACGTGTGTGTGTGTGCAGTTTGTCCCAGGTGTGTCTTTGCACTGCTTGGAAACTGCAGGGAAAGTTGCTTTTGTGAGCCTGGATATTGGGGCCTGATGGAAAAGTGTAATATACACGTATATATTCTTTTCCAGATTCTTTTTCATTATAGGTTATTGCAAGATATTGAATAAAGGTTCCTCTGCTATACAGCTATACCATGCGTCTTTGTTGTTTATTTTATATATAATAGTATATATCTGTTAATCCCAAATTCCTAATTTATTCTTTCCCCACTTGGGTATTTTATTCCAAGACTATTGCTAGTACACAGGAAGGAAATATATTGTATTTTATCATGTTTACTAGTGTTGTGACTGTGACTTTTTCCCTTTTAATTAAAATATAGCTGATATAAATATTATGTTAGTTTCAGGTGCCTGCAAATTTGATTTTTAACTTTTATAACAAAATAACAACTATTACTTGCAAAACCATTGTCTTAGAAACTATTTTCATGAGAAATCATAACTCATTTCCTTAAAACAAAGACAGAAAGTTCATCCTCAAAGAAAACTCATTTGTCTTCTAAGAATAGCATTTCAGAGGTTCAAAGAAATTAGAGGTGGAAAAATCAATTAGAGCTAATCTACCAGCTTGTCAGAAAGGATTGGTTTCTACAAAATATATTCTAGTTCTTTGTCCAGGTTAATTTTTAAGTGTCTCAAGGGATGGAGCACTTGTTATAGGCCTTTGAAGTCTTTCCTTTTATATAATTGACCTTCCCAAGAACTTTGTTTTTTTCTAATATCTAACCGCCACGTTAGTTATTATTTCTGTGCTATTGCTTTTAACTACCCTTCTTTTTCTTATAGTAATTCCTCTTCTCCCAAATTGCTTTTATACTCTCAGACATCAGTAAGAAGCTAGACTCCATTTAACTTAATGACATAAGTTTACTTATAATAAAAATCTCAAGTCAAACAGATCATTAGGTCTTTTTCTCCATTTTCCCTTATTGTCTGTCTGTCTCTGATACTCTACCCTCCCTGCCTCTTTCCTTCCCTCTCTCCTTTCCTTCCTTTCTTCATTTACTTTCTTTTTGTAGACTGGGCAATGGGGTGCTTAAAAGTGGAAAGTACTTGGCAGGAACAAGTAGAAAACAGAGAAAACAAATTTTTGATCCAGGAGACTATCAATTCCTTTGCAAATTAGCAATATAGTTCTTGTCTATCTCTGGTATGAGCGAAGCATTTTTTCTCTTGTGGTTCTTTTTAGTCTTTCAGCTATCTTTATTTCAGATTTCTTTCTTTCTATTTAATTATGTTTTTATAAATTTAAAATTGAGTATTTTTCCAGATTTGGATGGTATTATATATGTTGTATCCTTTGAACATGAAGGTGATGGTTTTCCTCCATTTATAAGATTTAAATTCTTGCCTTTATCTGTGTAGACAGTTAGTGTTGAGACATCAGATACTTTGGTACTCTGGACTCAAATTTCTACTGTCTGAAGATAAGCAAAACAAGGATTTTAGAAGGGGTGAGAGGATATCATACAGCCAGTGAAGGAGATTGGCTTGAGCATAAGAACATAAATTTTTTGTAGACAGAGCCAGTTTAACAAATGCCGGTGTCTGCAGGAACAACTCATGGTAATCTGGAAGAAAGGCAGAGAAAAGAATGTGATGAATTTTATCGTGTGCTTATGTGCTCATAAATTGAGTTTCTAAGTAAATGAAGAAAGGAAGGAAGGAAGGAAGAGAGGGAGGGAAGGAGGGAGGGTGGAGTATCAGAGAGAGACAGACAGACAAAAAGGGAAAATGGAGAGAAAGACCTAATGATCTGTTTGACTTGAGATTTTTATTATAAGTAAACTTATGTCATTAATGTAAAGCCCATCCATTATCATTGTTCAAGAATCATAGAATAAGTGTTTATAAGATTTACTAAATAGTGAAAATTTACAAAGAAATTTAATCAGCTTTATCCTCTTACCAGGAAGCTGTCAGCACTTTAAAAACAAAAACAAAACTTGTAGTGGAATTCCCTAGAAAAAGGACCATGTACTACATTTCACAGAGTGATAACATTTCATTAGATAAGAGCCTAAGATCTGGAACAAGCCTTGCAGTCTGGAACAAATTCTGCCTCTGTCTTTTAATAGCTGTGTGACCTTGGAAAAGTGACTTAACTCCCCTGTGTCTGTTTCCTTTGTCATAAAATAGTGATTCAGCCTGAGGGAAAACTGAGTTATAACTTGAGAATAAATGAGTTAAGATTGTAAGGTGCTTAGTTCAGCACCTTAATAAAAGCTAATTTTCCTTCATTCATTAAACAGATATTTATTGTCTTCTATGTGATAAGGCCAGAAATATAAGTTCACAGTATAACAACAAAGAATGATACAACATCTAATTCTATGTATGCATGGGTGTGTGATAAATCACTTCAGTCGTATCCGACTCTTTGTGACCGCATGGACTGTAGCTGGCCAGCCTCCTCTGTCCATGGGATTTTCCAGGCAAGAATACTGGAGTAGGTTGCCATTTCCTTCTCCAAACTGTATGTATGGGGTGCTACAAAAATATATGTCATGCTCTGCAGTCAAGAAGTGAGCAATTAACTATTACCGAAAGAACCTTGGGTCCACTCACCAGCTGCACAGCAAAGCCAATTTAGTGACATCTGGGCTATGGTAAAGGAAAGGATAGCATTTATTTGCAGGGAGCCAAGCAAGGAGTATGGGGGTGGCTCTTGCTCAAAGGATCCGAACTTCCTAGTAGCTTTCAGTGAGGGATTCTGAAAGGCAACATTTGGGGTGAGGGCTGCAGTGTGTGTGACTCTTTTCTAATTGGTTGGTGAGATAACAGGGTGATGTTTCCAGAATCGTAATCATCTACCTTCTGGTTCCACCCACCTGAGGGCCACACGCTTATAGTCACCATCCTCCACCTAGGATTTGGGGGAGTGGTCGTTGTTCCTGCAGAACAACTTCAAGATTGTCAGATTGTTATGTATATCCATATTCCTGGAGGAGGAAGTAGGACTGTTTTATTGCTGAATTATTGTCATTATATTTCTTGCTTAACTGCTTTTCCTTTGTTTCTTCATTCTCTCACTTATGTAATTAGTAACTGCTTGTACCTTTTCTTTGGAACTCATGGAAGGCCTAGGAGTCTGACGCATTTTTGTATAAACAAGAAACAAGGGACTTGGAGGAGCTTTTGTACTTGGGAGGGTCCTGTAGGGTCTTTCTCAGTTTCATAACTTACTGTGCAGTAGACTAAAAAAGAAATCTTGGCCTTTAAGGAAAGAGTATGATTTTGAAAAGTGGACAAGGTGGATGTGTAAAGCAGGGAGTGTAAAGTAATCAACATAAGGAAAGTCACAAAAGCATGGAAGTACTGATGTTTGCCAATGAGTGATGAAGCATGAAGAGAGGGGATTCACCATTTTTGATGAATCCTCTATTGCATGAATTTGGTTGTGAGAGGGCCCCACCTCCAATAGGGAGTCTGGAGGGAGGCAAACATTCCCTCTCCCTGCCTTTTGGCTGCTGAGGCATGGGCATGTGACCTTGGATAGTTTCACCTATGAACGTGAATAGGGAGATGGTGATGCTAAGTTGCTGAGACCCTGGAATAGTGGCCACAGCAAGTGGCCAGTGCAGTGGGGCTGTTGGTGACAGAGTGTGCCATAGTCTGGTCTCTGTTACATGCTGCCAGCCTTACATAGATCCTGACCCTTTTCTGAACCAATTCTCCATCTATATGTTGATACAGTGGGCTGCTTGACAACCCTCCTATACTTTTTTTCTGGATAAATTAACTAGATAGAGTTCCTTTTGTTTGCAACCAAGAAGTGTCTTAAACAGTAGAGAATGTCTTTTTTTTTTTGTCATCAGTGTTACCTAAATTTTGTTCAATGAATATCAATTACTTTTGTAATAAAACATTTTTATTTAATGTAAAATCAAATATAAATGTGAAATATAAAAAATCTTGAAAGTAAAAAATTTAATTAGAATGTAAAAAGAGCCACATAATGATAACAGGATAAAATGGATAGATATTAATCATAATAGTAATAATTTTAAGGTAATAATATTGAATGCTTACCTCTGAGCCAGGTGCAACATTATGAGCTTTGTCTGCATTATCTGAGTATAATGATAACATTAAGTTGTACATACTATGATTATCAACCTTTTCAGTTAAGAAACTGAGGTTGGGAGAGTGTAAGTCACTGTCCTCAAACCACCTGTGGCATTGTAGTGTAGCCAGGATGTAAACCTGGGTAGCCTGAACACAGCATCTATTCTTCTTAACCTATGGCATCATGGATAAGCTAGTCACCAATTTTTCCTAGGAGAGTTGACTAAGCTTTTGTACTGGAGGTAATAAGAAAGATTTTGCCAGGTAAGGAATACATAATAGGGTCAGTTTAGCCTGAGAAGGGAGTGTGCAAGGGCAAAGACAAGAAAGGCCATTACCTGTCCCAGGAATGCCTCAAGGAGCATTGACTGTCAGTGTAGGGGCTGTAGTGGAGGGTGGGGTTTGGAGGTGGGGAAGGGGTGGCTGAAAGGGAGGTTGGTAAGAGGAGTCCAAATAAAGGTTTGAAATGGAATGGAGAGTGATCATGTGAGTCCTTAGGTTTAGTAGTTTTGATCCTGAAGCAACTGAAAGTCATTAGTAGTCTTTAAGAAAGGGAGTGACGTCATCAGCATCTTTTTTAAGAAGGATCTCTCTGACAGCAGCACAGAGGAAGTACTTGGGATGGGAGTGATGAGTGTCACCAAGGTCAGTTGCAGGATACTGAAACAGTGCATGACAAGTCAATGAGAACAGTGGGAGTGAGACAGAGAGGAGAACCCAGATTTGAGAAAAGTCCCTAAGATGGAAGCAACAGGGTTTGATGACTAATTTGTTGCGGGTGGTTGAGGAGGAAGAATTAAAGATGACTGAGATCTAGTTTGGAAACCTGAGTAATTGGTGATGTTATTAACTGAAATAGGAATGGAAGGAAGGAAGTCTCTGTGAGGCCTACGAGTAGATTTACATGTGTTATTTCATTTAACCCTAAACAAACTGATGATGAAAAGATCAGGATGCTCATTTGCTAGATAGGAAAATAAAGATTCAATGAGGTTGAATAACTTGCCAAGGTCACACAGATGGCAAATAAAAAAGCTGGGATGTGAAATAGAATTTTACTTCAAAGTCATGTCTTTCCGTGTATTCCACACTCTGATAATAATTTTTAGTTTGGAAAAATAGGACTAAAGCTCAGGGGAAGGCTAGATAGAGCTAGAAACATGGTTTGTCTTAGAGTCGGAATGGTGAAGAATGAGGAGAGAGTAAACTCTCACACGATTGGGATAAAGGACTAGAGCAGTACTGTCCAATAACATTTTCTGCAGCGATGGAAATATTTCATGCACTGTCCAATACTGTAGCCATTAGCCCACACTGCTATCGAGCATTGGAAATGGGGCTAATATGACTAAGGAACTGAAATTTTAATTCTAATTTTAATTACTATAAATTAAAAAAGCATATGTGGTTAGTAATGACCATATTGTATAATTTAGGACTAGAGGAACCAGCTACACATGAAGGTAGTTCGTCAGAGGAGAGGCCATGTTGGTAACACCCCCAAATCATTAGGTATTAGATTATCTGCTTTCTGTCTGTGAGGAAGATTGGTCCTGGGCTTCCCAGGTGGCACCAGTGGTAGAGAACCCACCTGCCAATGAAGGAGAGAAAAAGAGATTGGAGTTTGATCCCTGGGTTGGAAAGATCCCCTGGAGGGCAGGCATGGCAACCCACTCCAGTATTCTTGCCTGGGGAATCCCATGGACAGAGAAACCCGGTCAGCTACAGTCCATGGGGTTGCAGAGCCAGACACGACTGAGCGGCCAAGCACAGCACAGCACAGCACACAGCACGCAAGCACACAGGCTGGTCCTAAGACGGGGGACTATAACTCATTAATTAAGAAAGGGCTCCATCCTAACGCAGACCGGTTAATTTTACCAACTCATCTTTGAAAAGAGAGTAAGTGTAATAGTCCACCTCTTCTTTTGTTTCCCTTTTTTTGCTGTACCTCACAGCCTGTGGCTGTCTTAATACCCCTACCAGGGACTGAACCCCCCTTGGCAGTGAAAGTGCAGAGTCCTAACCAACGACTGAACTGGACTGCCAAGGAATTTCTCTTCTCCTGTATGAGACAAAAATCACAATCATTTTCTCTGTATTTACATTTTTCTGTATAGAGTGTTATTTAAGCTCAAGCTCTAGGCAAACACCTGGGTTCAAACTGAAATTCTGCCATTGAATTGATTTGTTGTGTCTTGTGTTAGTTACTTCACATTCTCAGACTTCATTTTTACTACCTGTAACACAAGGATAATAAGTACCTAACTCAGGGGGTAATTGTGAATTAAGTTATATAACCTATGTAAAACCCTTAGCTGTATCGGGCCCTGGTTTAGCACCCAGTTAAGACTGGCTCTTCTGTAACTAGTACCTTATTGTGATGAGTTTGTACTTTGCACCTCTGTGTTTTGACATTTACTTGACTCTATTTTTGCATAAGTGAAGGTGTTTTCCCAGATCTCTAAATGTCAGAACATTCCAAAAAAGAAATACACATTCATCAAGATAAAAAGGTAGATATGGTTCTGAAAAATTCTTATTGTAGTGTATGAATTTTGCAACTATTTTTGTATTTCACTTTGATTTGTTTTGATAAAATATTTTAAATCAGTACAGTGGAAAATCTTAACTCTGATATTTTGTTGTGATCATTAAAATTCCCTTTGCTTAACCTCAATTTTTCATAAACCACATGATCAAGTGAAGCTACTAGAAGCTGTAAATGTTGACTCAAAAGATTTCTTGATGTTTGGAAGTTCTGAAGAATTTCATACCACTGTAATTGAAGTATTTAATGCCTAGTTATTTAACTTCTATGCAGAGTATATCATGAGAAACGCTGGGCTGGAAGAAGCACAAGCTGGAATCAAGATTGCCAGGAGAAATATCAATAACCTCAGATATGCAGATGACACCACCCTTATGGCAGAAAGGGAAGAGGAACTAAAAAGCCTCTTTATGAAAGTGAAAGAGGAGAGTGAAAAGGTTGGCTTAAAGCTCAACATTCAGAAATCGAAGATCATGGCATCTGGTCCCATCACTTCATGAAAAATAGATGGGGAAACAATGGAAAGAGTGTCAGACTTTATTTTTTGGGGCTCCAAAATCACTACAGATGGTGACTGCAGCCATGAAATTAAAAGACGCTTACTCCTTGGAAGGAAAGTTGTGACCAACCTAGATAGCATATTGAAAAGCAGATATATTACTGTGCCAACAAAGGTCCGTCTAGTCAAGGCTATGGTTTTTCCTGTGGTCATGTATGGATGTGAGAGTTGGACTGTGAAGAAAGCTAAGTGCCGAAGAATTGATGCTTTTGAACTGTGGTGTTGGAGAAGACTCTTGAGAGTCCCTTGGACTGCAAGGAGATCCAACCAGTCCATTCTAAAGGAGATCAGCCCTGGGTGTTCTTTGGAAGGATGATGCTGAAGCCGAAACTCCAGTACTTTGGCCACCTCATGCGAAGACTTGACTCATTGGAAAAGACCCTGATGCTGGGAGGGATTGGGGGCAGGAGGAGAAGGGGATGACAGAGGATGAGATGGCTGGATGGCATCACTGACTCGATGGACATGAGTTTGAGTGAACTCTGGGAGTTGGTGATGGACAGGGAGGCCTGGCCTGCTGCAATTCATGGGGTCACCAAGAGTCAGATACTACTGAGCGACTGAACTGAACTGAACTGAATGCCTAGTTTCTGGTTATCTTAAAAGTAGTTGGATAGATTGTACAGTGGTTGGATACATCAAGGACTATTTAAAGACCAATGACTTCAGAAGCAGGAATAAGTAATAGGATGTCTTTTGTTGCCACTGATTTTGTACTTTGTAACCTTAGTTCTGCTGAGTAGTTTGTTAAGTAAGGAAAAATCATTTACCTCTTTGGACCACAGAGAGGTCCTCTGTAACATCTAAAAATTGATCCTGACTTGATTCTAGAATGATCTAAGTATCCTTCCAACTAAAATTCCTTGTATCTGCCTTTTCTTCCCCCTTAAAGTCTTAAATGACTTACAGAGGTAATTTTTACTTCCATGCTTTTATAAACATGCTTTTGGAATACTTCATTTCCTTGAAAAACAATTCACTGGCGAGTCAGCATGAAGAAAAAAAAAAAAAAAAGTCCGCTCACAATAGATACCAAAATTGCACGAGGTGGTGAAACAAAAAATGATTTTCTTAGTAAACTGAAATGATGATACATAGAGAAACCAATTATTTACAAAATGCATGGTGGAAGGCTTTATGTAGCAGAGCTAACGTGCTGTTACACACCAAGTAAGATGGGGGTGGCAGGGCTGGCGGTCAGGGACTTCTCTCCTTATTGCCTGAAAACGGCTATTACTATAAACGTTCCTTTCCATGAGGGAGAAAGAAAATGTGTTGAGAGGCGGACGAAAGAAGCAACCAAGCAAGGTTAAAAGCTCCCCTCCACTTTTCCACCCCGCCTATCCTCTCTGGATATACACAATTAAGGGAATTTCCTCCTGCAGCTACGGAGCGAGCGTTCGGTGGCCGTTTCCACGTCACTATTAGGGCAGCCAGAGATTTTGCTTTTTCTGGCGGTGATTTCCCAACTTCTGCAGGTCCCCTGCGGGTCGCCGAATGTCGCCCTCTACCCGGGGCGAAGCCAAATGGCCAGGAGGCTCGGAAGCCGGGCCCGGGACACAGCGGCCGGGTGAGGGCGCAGGAGCGTTTCCTGCGCGAGCGTGGCCACTGGGCCCGTTTCCGGAAGGCTGATTGCATCAGGTGTGGAGCGGGGCGCCTCCTTGGCCCAACCTGGCGGCCACTGCGCCTGCGTGCGTCGCCCCGCCCCGCCCCGCCGCCGAGGGCTCCACCGCGGGTTTTCCTCTCGTTCTGGAGGAGATCGATCCCGGAGGGGTGGACGGAGATTACCGCTCTGGGATCCCCGAAAGAGGGGATGGCAGGGATGGGTATCCGGGGAGCCGCGGGGAGCTGAGTCCGAGGGAATAGAGTACCTGCGGAAAGAGGATCTGCCTGGAAGGCTGATGGTGGTCCCCTGTTGATGGGCGGAGTGGTCTTGGGCTGATTTCCTCTCTTCCTTAGACCAGAAGGACGTAGACTCGAACTAGAGAGCTTTCCGCATTTTCCCAAAGTGGGTTACACCGCGACCGTCGACTACCTGTGTGGTGCACGAACTCCATAGGCAGAACGTGGGGGTTTCAGAGACAGCCCCGAGGATGAGCACGTCCATGGATTTATAGGGAATTCTTGGCGGCAATATTGTTTTTCTTTTGCGGAAGGAGTGACATTAATTGTTGGCCTCCAGATTGGTCTGAGGGAAAGTGTTTATGGGAGAGGTTTGGGGGTGCAAATGCCAGAAACTCCTATTTCGCAAGGCAGCTTTCCTCCACTACTCATTTCTCCCAACCCCATTCTAGACTGCATCAGGGTCCCATTATACACCCTTTACTACACACCTAGTAGATTTCCCTCCTAGCACTCTTCGGGTTTGAAATGACATTTTTGAGTAATTGTTTAATGGATTTCTGTCCACCTCGCTGGTCTAAGCTCTATGAAAGCAGGGGTCTGGGCTTTTTTATTCACGGCTATCCCTAAGCTAACTGTAAGATTTTGTGGGTCCTCAGTAAATTCATGATGTTGAAGGAAAAAAGTAATGCGGGCCCCAACCACATAGAGTCCTCTCATGAAGAATAGGGACCAGTGAGTTTGCTGTTTGAAGGACTGCATTGTGGAGGTTTAGGGAAGAGGATGACAGGAGCAGCCATTACCTTGTAGTTATTAGTCAATTACTTTTAGCATAGTCCTCCTGAGGGAGATAAGAAAGGAGGTAAGAAAGACTTTTGTGTATGTGTGGAGCAGTAGTTCCCAAAGCGTGGTCTTCAGACCAGCATCACCTCGGAAGCCGTTAAAGGTACAGAGGCTTGGGCGCACCACAGACCTACCCATTCCGAGATTCTGTTAAGTAATCTGAGTTTCCATAAACACTCAGGATATTCTGATGGAGGCTCAAGTCTGACAATCACTGCACTGTTGAAGAGCAATCCTAAAGATGCTTTGGGGATGTTATTCAGTGTCTGGGGGCAAAAAACTGATTGCTACTTGGTATTCTTTCTTATCAGGATCTTGCTCGTCTGAGTTTTAGTTAATATTCCTGGAGGGGAAAGGGAGATTATGCTTTCCCTCTCTTGCAGGTGTGTTCCTCCCTTGAGGTGCTCTTGCTGTGATTTTCACATGGAGAAATGGTGTGTGTGTGTTCACGCGCCATATGCCTGGGTTTCTAGATAAGGAGGCAGAAGGAAGGAGAAGGTCTCGCCCACAAAGTTGCAGCTGGATGGGCGTGGGCAGCTCTCATCTGAGGACATTTTCCCGTTATAAGGGGATGCAGACGTGTGGGAGAAAAGACTAGCCAGGGATAAGGTTACCCAACTGCCTTTTGGTGCAGACAGACACCGAGCCACAAGGAGGGGATGCCGGGCTACCTCGCGTTGGGTCTCGACGTTCTGGCCCGCCTTGTCTCCTTGCCATCTTCTCGGATGATTAGGGGACTGTGAGTTCGAAAGGCCCCGAAGGCTCTGCCTGCAGGGGTCGCACTAGGAGCGCGGCCCGCCCCCTCCTCCTCGGCCCCCGCCCCCGGCCCCGCCTTTCTCGGGATCTGCCCCCGCCCGGTCAGGCCCCTCCAGCCTCTCCGCGCAGCCGCCGCCAAAGCCTGGAGAAGTGGAATCTCGCCGGCGCCGCTCCCTGCGCGGGACTGGCGGAGCGGCACTGGGCATGCTCAGTCGCCGGAGCCCGTCCTGGTCTCAAGTAGGAAGCTCGTGCGCTGCTCCCGCAGCTGATCCTGACGCTCCCGGCAGGGCGAGACTGGAGCAGAGCTGCCGGGCGCCGGAGCCGAGGCGAGCGCCGCGTACTGCCGGTGAGCACAGCTTTCTTCCTTGCTTTTACTCTGGATCCCGGGGCGGCCCGGGAGTGCTGGGGAGAGACTCGATCAGCCGCAGCGGCGTGGGGCTAGTGGCGGCGCGTAGCCCGGGCGGCTGCTCCTCTCCTCGCGGCCCCGAGGGCAGCGCGGCCACTGCCACTCGCCCAGCCGCAGCCACAGCTGCAGCAGCTGCCACAGCATCTGCAGCAGGCGTTCGCTGCGGAGTCTCGTGTGTCCCGCTCCCGTGCCGCAGGGCCGGGTGGCACGGCGATTGCGGGCTCACTCCTTGACTCCATCCCTTTGGCTTCTCGGCGCCCTCTTTCCCTCGGCAGCCGGGGCTTGGCAGGGCCTGAGGCGGGGGAGACAGGGTGGGAGGGGGTGCGCCGGGGGGGCTGCGGAGGGGAAAAAGCGAGGGTGGGAGCCGGCGGGGAAGAGCGCACACCCCCTTGCCTTGGCACCGGCCTCCGCTGTGCGGCTGGGCTCTCCCTCCACCAGCGGCAGCGCACTCCTGCCGGGAGTTGAAGACCGGGATGGATTCTAGGGGGTTCAGAGCCTAGCCGCTGGGAGATCAAAGGGGGAAAAGTTCATTTCCCTCTCGGAGGCAGGGAGCATTTTAACTAGAAAATGGCTGTGCGAAGGGGACCGAATCAGGGAAGCTGATCCTGAAATCCACTTTGCTGCCCGCCGGACAGAATGGAGGGTTGAACCCTAGAAATGACATTTGTGTGTTGAAAACATTGCTGGACGGAGGAGGGATGCGGAGTGCCATAGAAACAAAGGTGATCTTGACATCGGCGAAGAGGTCTAGAACTGAGGGGTCAGGGGCTAAGGGTCGAAGGACCGCAGGGCCTGAATTAAAAAAAAGCAAAAACCATTGAAAAAATCAGACAGAGTTGTGGCCGTTTTGTGGTCAAGTTCAGGGCAGTTTAGAGCCATGACTGTCCCAGACTGTTTTGGATGGATTGAGTGGTTGGGGAGGGCCAAACACTGAGAGGAGAATAAGGTCAGTGTCAGAAGCTCAGACAAGACTCGGCTCCGTTTTGATTAGAAGTCCCTCAGTCACTGGCTTTACATTGTGCCTGATGACTTAGGTAAAATACTCAAAGGATTCTCTTAAAATGATGCCAGCAATCATATCTGAATTCCAAGAAATGGGGAAACTTTGTGAGGTTGGCATTGGTTTGTTCTTTGTTTTAATATTTCACTGATTTAAAAAGCAAACAGTGGCATCCTGATCTGTTGTTCTGGATTGGGGGCTCTTAAGTCTTTGGTTTATTTTTCTTGTCATGAATTTATTTTTCACATCTTGTCCTCAAATGGCCATGATAATTAAGAGTGCATTCGGGTAGCTGGGCGTTCAGGAAGGGGGGTTTCTTTATGAAGCCACATTGTGGTGTTTTCAGTTTGTAGCTTGGAAGCAATATTTGTTGAGCAGTTTATGGTAACTTGCAGAGTCCTAGAAATGGCAGTTTTGAAAGGGTGACATTTGTTAAGAGGATGAGGAGCCTCAGGGTTGGGGTGGGGGGCGTCTGGAATGCTGAGAGAACACAGGTGGCGGTAGAGTGCAGTGGGCTGGCAGGCAGAGCACCTGGGGATAACAGATGAAGATCTCAGTAGCTGTTCTTTGGTCATTGGCTAATTATATGACCTCAAAAAATCACTCAGGGACTCCATTGGCTGGGGTCGGTCTAGATATTTGCTCAGAGCGTTTGAGAAGAAATTCTAAAGTTAAGATCCTTTTCCAGGGAACTGGAAAGGAAAGAAATGTTTCTTTCATTCTCTCTTCAAAAGGATGTTAATACAGTTAACTAAGTAATTCACCTGCATGGAGCCAGCACAGTCCCATTTTCTGAAACTTTTGTAAAGTGCTAGTGGAAAAACGCAGGAGCTGAAGTTGAAAAGACTGACTTCTTACAGTTAACTGGAGTAATAAAAATCCTGACTACAAAATCATTTAAGAAAAATCGGCTAAATAGTGGAAGAATCCGCATGTACAAAGATAAAATATTTTAAAACTGTTACTCTTTTTATGTCATGTTTCAAAGTTTGATGACTTTTTTTTTCCCTGCCACCAGAGAAACAACAAAAATCAATTTTTTTTTCTTTTTTTGTTACAGCAGGAATACTGGGAGGCTTGCCATTGTATTGGAACAGTATTATGTTGATTATCCTGATTTTAGGATATCTAAATTTGTCTCTTAAAATAAATGGGATGTTGTCTGAATACCTTCTTCAGTTTTAAAATATTCAGCACCCTGATTTAGTATAGCCCCTTACACTTTTCATGGGCACAGGACAGACTTTTAGAAAAGTATTGTAAGAAGATATTACTGCTTATGAGGGCGATGCTTATTTTCCTCTCCCAAGTTAAGGAAAGTAGCATTTGTTCATTACTATGTGTCAAGTCTGATATTCAGACTCTTACACATCTTATACGTTGTTATCTCTGACATAAATGTCAGCTTCCCAAGAAAATCCCTCTGAGGAGGTGGACAGTTCATTGCTTGTAAAGCAGTAGAACTTCCGAGTTTTATTTTATATAAGACTATGTTTAACTGCTTTTATTATTCAATAAGCATTCTCTTGTAAGACATATTTGATTTGTTATTTGGAATTAGATTTGATTGGAACAGCATGTCTTCAGAATGATTTGAATGTTTTTAAGAAGCTTCTATTCAGATTTAAAAACTTTTTTTATGTTCATTTATTTTCAAAAGAGTTGTACTACTAACAAATGAATGTAAGGAAGATATGCCCAGATTACCCATTTTAATTTTACATGTTATTAGCGCATATTCTGGGGCTTCCTGGGTAGCTTAGCTAGTAAAGAATCTTCCTGCAATGCAGGAGACCCTGGTTCGATTCCTGGGTGGGGAAGTTCCCCTAGAGAAGGAATAGGCTACCCACTCCATTATTCTTGGTCTTCCCTGGTAGCTCAGGTGGTAAAGAATCTGCCCACAATGCAAGAGACCTGGGTTTGATCCCTGGGTTAGGAAGATCCCCTGGAGGAGGGCATGGTAACCCACTCCAGTATTCTTGCCTGGAGAATCCCATGGACAGAGGAATCTGGAGGCCTACGGTCCATGGAGTCACAAAGAGTCAGACACAACTGAGTGACTAAGCACAATGCATACTCTGCATGTTGTTACGTGTTGATGGTGTGAAGTAGTTTGTCAGAGTGACAGATGCTCCATAGTAAATGTCTAGTGGCATTTCACAAAAAGACCACCAGCCAGGGAATCCCAAGACTTGCCTTCTGGGCCGGGGTTGTCTGCTACTTAAATTTACTGTGTGACCTTGGGAAACTCAGTTTTCCCATCTGTAAAATGATGGTGTTGCAGTAGAAGGCACCCTCATGGTGTCTTTTGAGCCTTCAGGTCCCAGTCCAGGGGCCTGTGATGCAACCATTTGAAAAGGAGGACTACAGGTGAAGCCTTAGATGAAGCTGATTTTGTTTCACTAAGTCTGGGCTGTCCTGCTTTATGGAATTGTTGTTCAGTTGCTAAGTTGTGTCCAACTTTTTGGGACCCCATGGACGGTAGCCTGTCGGGCTCCTCTGTCCATGAAATTCTCCAGGTAACTGTGGTGGGTAGCCATTCCCTTCTCCAGGGTATATTCCAAACCCAGGGATTGAACCCAGGTCCCCTGCATTGGCAGGAGGATTCTTTATCACTGAGCCACCAGGGAAGCCTACTGTGTGGAATGCCCTTCATTTTGTTGCCCATTTCTTACATCCCTTCTAGTTTTTGTTTGTCAAAGAATGATTGTCATAAAATTAACTCTGTGGGGCTGCAGTTGAGGTAGGAGAAAAGGTAATAATTAGATTTGGGTAGAGCACTTTAGGTATTTGAAATTGTTTTACAGCATCTTCTGAAGAGATTCTGCTCCAGGGCGTGCAGGTGGTCTAAGGAATAAGCCTCTTCAGGGGCTTTAGAGGAGACTATCCTGTGCCTTGGTTGCCAGGGCACCTATATGAACTTTGGGCAAACTTTTCCCATGTCCCTGCCTTGTCTCTTTAGCCTTTGATCAGAGTTGCAGCCCTCGGTCTCTGGAATAAACTGATCATTATCATTTCATGTTAGCACCATCACTGTACTGAGCAGATGCCCATGCTGTAGTACCAGGAATGATGGCTGTCCAAATGTACCTACATCAACTTTTTTTTTTTATAATCTGTGATGGGTCGAAGGAAACCTATCTAATTTGATGTTTGTAATGTACTTCGCTTTTAATATGCTCTCAAAACTCAGCCTCATTAACCTTTAAGTGAGGCAGGTGAAGAGAAGCCAGAGTTGTTGCTGCTGCTGTTGCTAAGTCACTTCAGTCGTGTCAGACTCTGTGTAACCCCATAGACGACAGCCCACCAGGCTCCCCCGTCCCTGGATTCTCCAGGCAAGAACACTGGAGTGGGTTGTCATTGCCTTCTCCAATGCATGAAAGTGAAAAGTGAAAGTGAAGTCGCTCAGTCGTGTCCAACTCTTAGCAACCCCATGGACTGCAGCCTACCAGGCTCCTCCATCCATGGGATTTTCCAGGCAAGAGTACTGGAATGGGGTGCCATTGCCTTCTCCGGATTTAAATAAGTGATAATAAGTAGATGGTAGATCTAGTGCTTCTGATCATAACTAGGCTCCAGGGCTGCTGGGCCTGTGGTAGGAGTAGGGCAGGAACCGCAAACACCAGATGAGAGCTGAAGAGACGCAGTACGGGGGGGTAGAAAGTCAAGTCATCACAACTTGGCAAGAAGTAAGAAGCCTTGGTCTGTTTCAAGGTATGAGGGGGCATGGGGTGTAGAGTTACAGGAGACATTCCCTCTCAACATAATCTCTTTTTCATAATATTTTACCTGGTCCTCTAAGTATTGAACAAATGCTAGGACAGGCATTATTTTTGTAATCAGGAAAAAGTCACAGCATATTATTTATTGGTATGTAAAATGTGTAGATTCATATGGACAGCTCTGGAAAGATAACATGGAAAAAATGAATGGTATGGAATATGAATTAAGGTTTTTCTTTATTGTTTGTTAGTTATTTGGTAGTTGTTATAAATAAAGTGAACCATTCTGTCCTTTGCCGCTTGTGGAAGTCTTACAAAATTTTATCTGCTAGGTTATAACTAAAGTTTTTGAAGTGTAACTCTCTCGGAAAGTATGCTTCAGGAATGCTTGAAGTAGGAGGCAGAGCGGTTTTGTTTTGATTTTTCCTTTTCAAGTTGAGTAAAAAGAATGCACTTTTGGAACCGGGCTGGGAGAAGTATGCACTTAGGAGGATGAGGTTGGGGAGAACTTACAGAGCTCCATAGAGCGAAGGCAACGCTGTTGTTGAAGAAGGAAGCCTTGGCATGACTGGTGGTATGGAATGTAGCGTTTCCCAAACTGCTGCCCTGTGAGTAAGAGTTTAGTTAGTGGAGTGTCTACCGTATGCACGTCACAGCGCTAGGGCTGTTGTCTGTTGGTGAGGTTTCCACTCTCCTTATCCGAGTGATAATGATGACCATATAGTGAGTATTTTCCAAGTGTGTTCAACTGAGAAGATCTGTCCTTTTCTCTGAGATTATGCCATTCTGAACTGATGGGAATATTTTTATTTGGCAGCTTAATCATCCATGAAATTGATAAGTCTGGGAATCTGGGCCTGAGATATAGGGAGCTCTGCCCTCAGGATCAAGTTGACTAGTGGAGGCCAAGACACACTGGAGCTTGTGGGTGAGCTGATGGGGCCTTCCAGGAATGTGGAATCATTGGTACAGACTCAAGGTCCTAGGAGCTGAGAAGAAGTTAATTTCGAAAGTGCTCTGGGAATCAGCAAGTATTTTTGAATTATAGCCCAAGAATGACAAGGAAAGTGCCAAGATGAAAGATGAGGTTCTGAGAGAGCAGAAAGGACAAGTGACTGAAATGTGAATTTTAGCAGGCAGGGCCTCAGAATGACAGATTGTGGTGTTTGTTTTTTTGCATGCAGACTTCTTTCTGCCCAAATGGCATGCTCTAACAATTCAGGATTGGTGATTCTAGGAAATGCTGTTGGAGTTACAGCCGTAGAACTGGAAGTGGTGTTATAGCCGGCTTGGTTTGCACCTCTTCAGTATCATGCCCTCCACGTGAGCCTCGATGAATCGCTGGAGAAGGTTTATGGATAATTTGCTCATGGAATTGGGATTGTTCACCTTTAGTGTGAGTAGCTGACAGGAGGGTGGGAGGTGAGGAAAAAAACACAAATTACTTCTGAGTTTTAAATAGTGGCTTAAGAAAATAATTACTTTTCAGATAATACTTTAAAATCTGTACTTAGTAATATTTGGATCTCACTGGTCTTAATAATATATTATTGTGGAACTCTGTGCAAAGAGCTTGTTTTAGCTGTTACCCTATTTAATTCTTACAGAATACTGTAGTGCTGTTCCCATTTTAGAGATTAGGAAACTGAGGGCCTTTTCACTAAAGGCTGCGTGTGTATACATGCATGTGTTTAGTTGTGTCTGACTCTTTTGAAACCCAATGGACTGTAGTCTACCAGCCTCTTCTGTCCATGGGATTCTGTAGACAGGAATACTGGAGTGGGTTGCCATGTCCTTCTCCAGGGGAAATTCCCGATACAGGAATTGAACCCGTGTCTCTTGTGTCTCCTGCATTGGCAGGTGGATTCTTTACCACTAGCACCAGCTGGGAAGCCCAAAGGCAACATAGTGAGCAGTAATGCTTGCCTTGCAACTGCTGTCACCCCAGAGGAGTGTGTGGGCTGCTGAGGAATGAGGAGGTGAAGAAGTAACATTCATCAAGGGTGAATTCTGCCTGGTGCTATATAGGAAACACTTCACTTCGTTTTTTGGGGTATCTTCTTTTTTCCCTTTTTATAGGTGAGTAAACCGGGTTCAGAAACTTTAAAGGACTTGCCCAGGCCCTAAACAAAGCCTGCATTATTTTTTCCACCACAACATGAAACTTTCCTAGATTCAGCCTTTGGGAAGAAGATGAAAATTTCACCTTTCATCCATTTATAGAATCCCGCTAACCTGAATCTGCATACTTAGTGATGGAGCCATTGCCTCCAGATGGTGGCCTCATGTGCGTTTCTTTCATCTGAACACACATTGAATAGTAGAAAAATCCAAATCTAATTTCTAAATATGTCTGAATCTAAGGGTTGCTGTGTTGAATCTCTCTGGGAAAACTCTGGTCAAGGATATTTCTGTTGTAAATAAAATGCCCCCGAATCTGATCAGTTGTCACATGTCAATCGGGCAGTGTTGGGGTGACAAGGCCTTTGATGACTGGAGGAACCTGAGGATTTCAGGGCCTTTCCAAGCAGCCCCAAGGCTGACTTGAGACTTCTGGCTGCTGGAGAGAGGGTGGTGGGTGTGCCTGTTCTTACCTTCTGATCTGCATCTGGTTTCCCAAGTAGACCTTTGTTTTGGGCAATAGAGTCAGTCAGTGGCCCTGCAGTAATGAGTGTATCTGTTTGCTTGGCAGACTGTGTATCAGCACAAGTTATAATATGAATAAGTAGAATTTCCTTAGTATGAGTTAGATTTCTTGAGTTCGTTCCCCAGTGAACAAATACAGCTGAAGTTCTGAACAGAACTGACGCATAGCCTGGACTTAAAGTGAACTGAGAGGGGTGTAGATACTTTGAAAAGCACTGATTCAACCTCAGATTTTGACCAGAACCTCTCATCCTCTCCGCTAACCAAACTTTATTTGTTTATACCTTTTCGAGATCCCTAGTGAAGACAGACATGCAATCATTTAGGGACACCCAGAAACCTTGGCTTCGTTTGTCCATGCCTTTGTTCAGCAAATGTTTATTGAATACAGACTTGGCGCCAGGTACAGTGCAAAGTGTTCAGGAAGACAGGAATGTCCTGGAGTGTCATTATAAGGTGCTTCAGTAGAGGCATTTGTGAGGCTCTGAGCGAGGGGAGAAGGGAGAACAGGAAGACCTTACAGGCTTTCTAGGAGCCATGGCAAAGGACTATAGTAAAACTCACTGCTACAGAAAGTCCTTCAGCTGTCTCCTTTTCCATTTTACGTTGGTTTAGTGGAAGTGTGGTAGCCTGCTTCTTCTATCCAACAGCTGGTGTTTGCTATTGCTTCTATAAAGGACCTAGAGATTTGGCCTTTCAAATCTCTATAGCTGTGGTTCTCGGTGGGGGACGGGGCCGGGGGTGGGGGGGCATTGGCAATACTCCTGGAGACATTTTTGATTGTCATGATTGTCAAAGCTGTATGACTGGCATCAAATGGGTGGAGGCCAAGGATGCTGGTAAGTGTCCTGCAGTGCGTGCTCAGGAGAGCCCTGTGGGGAGGCAGTTGAGGTTTGGTGGTTTGACTCTCAGCATCCCAGTACTGCTCTACGGTTCCATTACCGTATAATCTTGGACAGCACAGTTGGACCACAGACTTACACAGTGCCTCAGCTTCCCCAGAACATGGTTGTTATGAGGGTTTCATGAATATAATAAGGGCTTACAACAATACTTGGGGGAGTTCCCTCGTGGTCTAAGAGTTAGGATTCGGCGCTTTCACTGCCATGCCTGGGTTCAGTCCTTGGTTGGGAAACTGAGATCCTGCAAGATGCATGCTGAGGTCAAAACAAAACAACCCCCCCAAAACCCAAACCAACCAAACAAGAAAACAGCACTCAGTCTCTAGTAAGACCTTATAGCTGAGCTTGTGTGCCACCTGTCAGTATGCATGGAGTAAGAACTGGCCATTGTTGTTGTTTCTCTGCTTCCTTTTTGTCTGTGAGTTTTATTTTCCACTGTTTCCACTTCTTGATGCTAGGACTTTGCCTTTCATCCATTTTTTTCCCCCAGGGACTTGAATTTCTGCCCTTCATGAACCTTCCCCCTAGAGGGCTGAGAAATATACTTACGACTTTCCTTAGCTCTGTCTGTTCTGGGAATGGTGAGAAAACGGGAAGCAGGTCAAGGGAGAAGTTGCATTGCTTCTGATTGTCACAGCTCCCTTCTCTATAAAATTCTGTGCAGGATTCAGAGGCAGGCGGTACTGCCTGCTCAGTAACTCTTCCCGCTACGCCCACCAGCTCCACCCCCAAGTTAGGTGCCTGCTGTTTCCAAAATACCCTGTAATTGGGTCACAACATTATCTGCCTGCTGGAAATCATTTCTAAAAATCAAAGCAAACATTCAGTCTGTCTCAGCGGGCTTTGAAATGTCTCTGTCCTATACTTTGGGGCTTTGCAGAGTTATTCTGAAAACAAAGCAGACTTGTTGTCTCAATTAGGTGGCAGTCTGTCTATGACCTGGAGCTTTGTCATATCAATATTTTCACTTGCAAGTGTGCTTCTGACTTCATGGTCGTTTCTGACTTTCGACAGGTAGGTGAGCTTGTGAACTCTGTGTGTGTGTGTTAGTTGCTCAGTCTTGTCTGACTCTTTGTGACCCCATGGACTGTAAGCCTACCAGGCTCCTCTGTCCATGGAATTCTCCAGGCAAGAATACTGGAGTGGGTAGCCTTCTCCAGGGGATCTTCCTAACCCAGGGATCTTCCTAACCCAGGTCTCCTGCATTGCAGGCAGATTCTTTATCATCTGAGCCACCAGGGAAGCCCTGTGGACTCTATGCAACAGATCAAAAACTGTTGAATTTTTATAAGGTGATTGACTTGTAGAGGTTTTCATTTAGTGTTTTGAATGGTATCAACAGACTAGAGAAAAATTAAGTTCAATTGATACAGCTTTCTAATTCCTTCCCCACGACACAGTCCTCTTTCCGCTGAGTAAGAGCAGTGGCCTCTCAGTGGCCTCCTGGCTTGTCCATTCATTCAGTTTGGCTTCTCAAGCACTGGGCGCTGTTCCAAATGATGCATGTGGAAACTGACCACGATGGCCACTGACTCTGACAGCTAAAGAATAGCTACATAAAATGTGATGTGTGCTCCTGGGAGAAGTGCTCAGTGCTTCCCTGACAAGCACCTGCCCTGCTGGGGTGTGAGGTGTGTGTCAGGCACCACCTCCCAGGAGAAGGGGTGCTCCATCTGTCCCACTGCACACCCGGTCCCTCCATCTGTGCAGCAGAGTAAGGCGTTCCTGATCCCCGGCTCCCACTCAGAGCCTGCTGTTTCTGAGAGTGTGTGTTACCATTGCTAGTCACCTCTCACCTAGGAATCTGCAACTCCTCCTCTGGCACTCCTCCTTGTTCTCAACACTGCCTCCAAGGTGATCTTTTGAAGTCTGCAGGTCTGGGCACGTTCATTCCTTTCCGCAGGGGCTCCTCGTGGCCCTCAGGGTGAAGCCCTGGCCCCTTGGTGCCACACCTGCTCCACTTCATAGTCTCCTGTGCTCTCCATCTCATGCTCTGAGCTCAAGCCTCATGGTTTTTTATAGATGCCAGTTTTTCTCTGGCCCTTTATCCTGTTCCCATCGCCTGCAACCATCCTTACCGTCTGTCTGTTCTTTACCTGCTTGACTTTTGTAACCCTTTCAGGAAGTAGTTTAATCATCGTGCACCTCAGTGCGCGTCAGTAGCCTGCGGGCATGTTATAGCGCACAGGGCCGGCCCCACGGCAGGGCTTCTGATCCCGCAGGCCTGTGGTGTAGCCTGATGAAAGTCTGTACTTCTAACAGCTTCCCAGGAGATGCTGATTCTGCTGGTCTGGGGCCCACACTTGGAAGACCACTGGTGTACCCAGGACAGGGCAACTGGCTTTTCTGGCTCCCACAGTGAGCTCCTCACCCCCACTTACAGCCCACCATTGTTACCACACAGAATTGTATCCATTTACTTCCCTGGATCCTCTTCTGGTCTTCAAGTCCTTGAGGGACAGCACTGTGACTTCTCCATTTTCATGTTCCCGGTGTTTCAGAAGTCCTGGGTACTCAAGTAACATTTGTCAAAGAATGAGGATGTGAGTGAATAAGAGTGTTGTCATTGGTAAATATGCCCCAGGACATTTTCAGCAGCTAGTTGAGAGTTTATCCCCAGATATGATGGTATAGACTTACAGCATGATGTTAATGGGGTTGGTATGTGTTAATGTAAAAGCTGATTAACTTTTGTGATTTTTGTGTTTAATTCTAGAGAGGTCTTGGGAAGGGGCTCAGTTTAAACTCATTGTTGTTTCTAGAATGACTCAAAAGTACATTGTTTTCTTATCATGGCTCAGAATGAAAACATGTGTCCACAGGAAATGGAGATATATTTAATTTTGCAACCACAGCATAAGCATGGCCTCTCTATTTGAACTAATAAATCATATTGAACTGAAATTAAATATAACCAGATGTTTCATCATTTCTCCAAGCCAGAGGGAGGGATAGCCAGAATACTTCACTTCCTCATTCATTCTGCAAATGTTTATTAAGCACTTACTGTGTGCCGGTGGGGCCTAAGGGTATGGCAATGATTAAAACATTCTCTGCTGCCTTTGCGGGGGGCTCTGTGAAATAATAGAGATGGGTAATGTGATGTAGAATCCTAGTGGGCTCCTATTGATCAAGTGGCCCTAATGGGTGACTACTAAGTCATGGTCATGGCAGGATCATGAGTGAAAATCGCTCAGTCATGTCCGACTCTTTGCGACCCCATGGATTATACAGTCCATGGAATTCTCCAGGCCAGAATACTGGAGTGGGTAGCCTATCCCTTCTCCAGGGGATCTTCCCGACCCAGGAATTGAACCCAGGTCTCCCACATTGCAGGTGGATTCTGTACCAGCTGTGCCACCAGGGAAGCCCTCGAATACTGGAGTGAGTAATCTATCCCTTCTCCAGGGGATCTTCCCAACCCAGGAATTGAACCTGGGTCTCCTGCATGGCAGGCAGATTCTTCACCAACTGAGCTATCAGGGTCAGAATCCTGGAGATGAGCAATTTCAGGCCAGGAGAATGGTGCAGAGAGCCTCACTTTAAAACATCTCTTTGGTGATGGAGGGTGGGGTGGGGAGGAGGAGAAGTAAGGAGTTCTGGATTAACAGAAAATAGATAAACACAATTTAGGAAACTATATTCAGTATCTTGTGATAACCTGCAGTGGAAAAGAATCTGAAAAAGAATACATATCTATGTAAACACTTTGCCATACACTTGAAACTAAATAAACCAATTAAAAAAAATAATCAAGGAATATATCCCCCCAACAATAAAAAGCTCTTCAAGGAGCCCTAATGCTCCTAACATCCAAAAACTATATTGATGTTGCCTTATTATTTTTTCTGCTCATTCAGGCCTCAGCTCTAGCTTGCCTTGGTTCCACAGCCTCTAAAGCAGTATTTCTCAAAGTGATTGGAAACCTGAATCATTGGAATAAACCATAAATCATTGTGAATAAAGGCTTCTGTGTTAAATTCAGAAACTTGTATGTACCTACTCATCAGCATACTCGAGAATTCCTGCTGAAAAGAAATTTGTTAGCTTTCTTTAACCCAGCACTTGCCTGTGGGTGCATTTGCACAGCCTCTTCTGAACAGGTGTTTCTTGGTGTGCACCTTAAACAGCCTGCTCTAAGGTTCTGCTTTGCATGCACCTGAAGGAATGTTTCATGTGAGGCAGATTTCTCTCTGCTTCCTTTCTACTCCCTGTTTCTCATCGCTCATCAACACTTTCTCATCCTTGTAGAGGACTACAGGATGGCTTAGTGGTAACAAATCCGCCTGCCAATGCACAAGTCATATGTGCATGGGGAAGATCCCCTGGAGAAGGAAAGGCTACCCACGCCAGTATTCTGGCCTGGAGAATTTCATGGACTGTATAGTCCATGGGGTCACAAAGAGTTGGACAGGACTGAGCAACTTTCACGTTCACGCCAGTGCAGGAGACGCAGGAGACACGGGTTTGATCCCTGGGTCAGGAAGATCCCCTGAAGGAAGGGAAGTTAACCCACACCAATGTTCTTACCTGGGAAATCTCATGAACAGAGAAGCATGGCTGGCTACAATTCATGAGGTCGCAGAGTTGGACATGATTGAGCACTCACACATGCAGGATCTTCAGTTGGGACAGGATTTCTTTTATTGATTTTCCTCATGCCTGATCAGTAGATCAGTCCCCCTGTCTTGGGTCCAGAGATAAATGGCATTTTGAGCCTGAGAGATTGTTGCTCGTTTGGTGCATTTAGGGGAGGAACTGGCTAATGGAGAGTGGTTTTTTACCTTCGTTGTTCAAATTACGACTTCATTCTGTTTTCTTTTGGGTATCGAGACGTTGTCCTAGAGGTCAGCTGACCTCAGGTGGAAGGAGAGAGAGGAGTGACCAGTTGGAGTTGCTAAGGCTGAGCATTTGATATGAAAAAAAGAAATTTGGGGTCACGACTTGGTTAACCTTGACCTGGGTTTTTACTGACATGTTGGAATCTTAATTCCAACTTAAAAAAATACTGGCTTTTGGATTATTTTTCTGTTGAGGTATGTTTAGTTTTGGTCCTCCCTGAAGTCAGGGAAGATGGACTAGGTCCATCTTTTTGGAGAGTTTTATTCTCCAATCATGTTTATGGTTCTAGTTTGGCACAGAGGCCAGGAAAAGAACTAGGTGGGGCAAGCTCACTGAAAATTTTCATTAGAGGGAGAGCCCAGAGTGAGTCTTTTGAAAGGATATTAGTGTAGATAGCATAATTCAGAGTAAAAGAGCATTTGGTTCTGTTGCCAGGGGTGGGGAAAGGCCCCTGTCCCATGTTGCTGACTTTTCTATATTTGGGGAGACTCCCAGAGAGATGCAGTAATACTTCACTGAGAAGAGGGTTAAAAGAAGCTGCAGATGTAGATGAAAGAGCCCTTCCTCCCTCCAAGGAAAGGAGAAAGTTCCTTCCTCCCTCCAAGGAAGGAACCTCCTGGAACGTGAGGAGAATTAGGGCTGGGAGTCCCTGGGGATTCCTTTTAGTTCTGGGAATTGGTGCTTTTGGGTCCCCGGGGTCAGGGTGCTCTTTTCTTGGCACTGGTGCTTTCCCTAAACGGGATGGGAAATTGAGTGTGACCGGTCTCGTTGGATACCATTACTATGGTCAGGCTTCCCAGGTGGCGCTGGGAAGTGGTCAAGAATCCACCTGCCAATGTGGGAAAAGCAGGAGACGTAGGTTCGATCCTTGGGTCTGGAAGATCCCCTGGAGAAGGAAATGGCAATGTGCTCCAGTATTCTTGCCTGGAGAATCCCATGGACAGAGGAGCCTGGCAGGCTACAGTCCATGGAGTGGCAAAGAGCCAGACACCACTGAGCATCTGAGCACAATTTCTGTGGTCAGGATCTCCATGTCTTCAACCACTCATTATCCTAAAATTCAGGGAGAAGAAACTCCCACATTTGAATTAAATGGATTCCAATGCTTTGAGCAGAAAATGTATGAGCAGCGCTGCAACAGAAGTAAGGCTCACCACTCTTATTCATGAGACTCAGCAACTGGGTCAGTGTCATTTTCTAAAAATGTCTTTTTTTCCAGGACTTGAGGTTATTTGTACTAAAATAAATAAAGGAAGTCTTGCATTCCATCAACTTACGTATAATGGTCCCCCGATCAAAGCCATCTCCTGCTGACTTGAGTTTTATTTTAGCTTAAATCATTTTCCGTTACTGGTACTAGATCCTGCTGTTATGTATATATTTTACAAGCTGCAAGCAGAAATAAGAAGCAAAAATAAGATGTGGCATTTTATTGAATTTTGTCTTTTTTTCCTCTTTTGTTCTAAGAACATGTGGCTTGCAAGAAAAACCAATAAAAATAGACAATAGGGGAAAGTGTTGATTTGTAGCATTATTATCTTTATTTCTTGTAAAGGAAACAAGATTTTCATTAGATGCTGTTGTGCTGTTTTCCATTGAGAGAGAGAACAGTGGGATGGATGGCCCATTCAGAGTTTATATATCTTTTTGCTTAACATTTAAATGATTTTTTTATGAACATTTATAAAGGTGTTACTTTCTTTTTGCAGCAACAACTATTAAGCAGTGTGGTATTAGCATGCCCCAAACAGTTTCTTTCCATTGGAGAGCTCGGTGGATACATATTTTCATGAAATCACATTTGCTTTACCTTCAGTGTTGACCTTGAAAACTAGCTTTTGAAATGCTTAGAGATATATCTTTTTGATAGATGGTTAAATTAAAGACGGAGTATACCTAGTGTGATGCAGTTTTAAACATTTTATTTGCATAGAGTGAAAAATTTTGAGAGAATGAATAGAAACAAGTAGAGATTTCATAAAGTTGGGGGTGGCTTTGCTGGCTTACTCTTAATTCTTCCCTAGCCATTCTTAGTGTTCTTATATCCTTTTGTTGTTGTTCAGTCACTAAGTAACCTCTGACCCTGGAACCCCATGGACTACAGCAAACAGGCTTCCCTGTCCTTCACCATCTCCTGGAGTTTGCTCAAACTCATGTGCATGGAGTTGGTGATGCCATCCAACCATCTCATCCTCTGTTGCCGCCTTCTCCTCCTGCCCTCAATGTTTTCCAGCATCAGGGTCTTTTCCAATGAGTTGGCTCTTTGAATATATCCTTTTAACAATGAGTTAAAAGGGAAACGTAATTCTTGTTTTCAGTTCATTTCAGTTCAGTCGCTCAGTCATGTTCGATTCTTTGCGACCCCATGAATCGCAGCACGCCAGGCCTCCCTGTCCATCACCAACTCCCGGAGTTCACTCAGACTCACGTCCACTGAGTCGGTGATGCCATCCAGCCATCTCATCCTCTGTCGTCCCCTTCTCCTCCTGCCCCCAATCCCTCCCAGCATCAGAGTCTTTCCAATGAGTCAACTCTTTGCATGAGGTGGCCAAAGTACTGGAGTTTCAGCTTTAGCATCATCCTTCCAAAGAATACACAGTACTGGTCTCCTTTAGAATGGACTGATTGGATCTCCTTGCAGTCCAAGGGACTCTCAAGAGTCTTCTCCAACACCACAGTTGAAAAGCAGCAATTCTTCAGTGTTCAGCTTTCTTCACAGTCCAACTCTCACATCCATACATGACCACTGGAAAAACCATAGCCTTGACTAGACGGACCTTTGTTGGCAAAGTAATGTCTCTGCTTTTCAATATGCTATCTAGGTTGGTCATAACTTTCCTTCCGAGGAGTAAGCGTCTTACTTAATTTCATGGCTGCAGTCACCATCTGCAGTGATTTTGGAGCCCAAAAAACTAAAGTCTGACACTGTTTCTACTGTTTCCCCATCTATTTGCCATGAAGTGATGGGACCAGATGCCATGATCTTCGTTTTCTGAATGTTGAGCTTTAAGCCAACTTTTTCACTCTCTTTCACTTTCATCAAGAGGCTTTTGAGTTCCTCTTCACTTTCTGCCATAAGGGTGGTGTCATCTGCATATCTGAGGTTATTGATATTTCTCCTGGCAATCTTGATTCTAGCTTGTGCTTCTTCCAACCCAATGTTTCTCATGATGTATTCTGCATATACGTTAAATAAGTAGGGTGACAATATACAACCTTGACATACTCCTTTTCCTATTTGGAACCAGTCTGTTGTTCCATGTTCAGTTCTAACTGTTGCTTCCTGACCTGCATACAGGTTTCTCAAGAGGCAGGTCAGGTGGTCTGGTATTCCCATCTCTTCTTGTGTATTCACTTTTAATTCATCTAAAGAGTGTGAATTTCAAGGATGTTTCTTCAAGGAGACCAAATGGGAACAAAGAGAGAACTGGCATCATGCTTAGTGAAATAAACTAGTCCAAAAGGACAGATATTGTATGAATGTCCTTGTATGTGGTGCCTAGAGAAGTCAGATTCATAGAGACAAAGTGGAAGGTGGTTGCCAGGGCGTGGAGGGAAGGGGTAATGGGGAGTTATTGTTGAATGGGTTCAGAGTATCAGGTGGGGACGATGAAAAAGTTATGCAGATGCATGGTGGTGATGGTCACACAACAGTGTGAACATGCTTAGTTCCACAGAACTGTACCCTTAAAAATGGCTAAAATGATAAATCTTGTTATGTACATTTTACCACAGTTAAAAAGTGTAACAAAAAAGCAAGAGAACTGGTCCCATACACTCACCAGCCCAGGATACTGTGACCTAAGGAATTTTGGCTTGTTATCAGTTTGGAACCTGGGGGCCTGTTCTAGCATCTGTGTAGTATGCCACTGGGGCCGAGGCTTTGAGGGTTGGGAGGCAGTCAAGGACCCTGGCAGCTTGAGAGGGAATAGCTACCACTCACCTGAACCTCATCCCTAACTCCTGTGTTTTCAAAAGCTTTCTTCACTGTGAAACTAACGCTAACACAGACAGATTTGAAATAATCAGTTGGGTATGCCTTACATGGATCAGGGCTTCCCAGGTGGCGCTAGGGGTAAAGAACCTACCTACCAATGCAGGAGACTAAGAGACACAGGTTCAGTCTCTGGGTCAGAAAGATCCCCTGGAGGAGGGCACGGCAACACATTCCAGTATTCTTACCTGGAGGCTTCCATGAACAGAGGAGCCTGGAGGACTATAGTCCATAGTGTCGCAAAGAATTGGACACGACTGAAGCGACTTAGCATGCACACACGTTATTTGGGTCATGTTTTTGGCCATGTATATTACTGACTTCTACTTTGGAGATGAAGTGATTTGATAAAAATTAATCTTCATTGGGGTGTCCTCAAAAACTGTGGTACCTTTCCCATTTATTTAATTGATTATGCCCTCATAGTCAAGTGACCAGCTGACCTAGCCCTTCTTTTGCCTTGACCATTTTGTTCTAAAGAGAGTGTGGAGTTTAGAGCTAGACAGAGCCAAGTTTCGATTTGGGCCCTGCCCTGGGGTTGCTGGATATAGGAGGTGCCTTGCCTGAGCCACAGTTTCTCTATCTATGAAATATCCAGAATGATAACTGCCTGGATGGGAGGGTTTACTGTGACCATGTGAAAATGTGTGCTATAAACTGATCAAGTTATTTACTTTCTTGATTTCCTCATGTTGAAATGCTTGGTAGGTGGACCAGGCATTTTAGATGAACTCCACATTTGTTACTATGCTATGGAAGATGGTCCTTAACCAAAAACTTACATACTGTTTAGGATTAAAATGTTTAAAAAATAATTCTTTAAAAAAAAGGCTGGTGGGGAGACATTCATAATTGGCAGTAGTAGGTTTTTAAAAATTTTAAGATTGTATTTAACTTCTTGGCTGCACTGGGTTTGACTGTGCTAGGTCCTCACTGCTTTGCCTGGGCTACTCTTGCTTGTGCTCAGGCTTCTCATTGGGTGGCTTCTCTGTTGCAGAGCACGGGCTCTAGGCACGCGGGCTCAGTAGTTGTGGCTCTTGGACTCTAGCGCACAGGCTTGATTGTTGTGGCTCATGGGCTTAATTGCTATGAGGCATGGGGAATCTTCCAGAATCAGGAATTGAACCCGTGTCTACTGCACTGGCAGGCCAGTTCTTATCCACTGCACCCCCAGGGAAGTCCTGTATTAATGCTTTGTGTTCAACTCCATGGTCTTGGTGTTGACTGTTATCTCCCCTGTCCCCTTTTAGTGTTTAAAGAGAATGTGGATGACAGTTCCCTAGTATGTTTGATGCCTTGTGTTATAGTTTGATAGATTTGGGAGACCTACAGATTGGCATTTGACCCTGGGTCAGTCTCGATCAGAAAAGGTTACATCCTTTTTCTTACAGAAAGAAGAATCCTATAGAATTATAAGTGAAAGTGAGAGTGTTAGTTGCTCAGGTATGTCCAACTCTTTGCGACCCATGGACTGTAGCCTGCCAGGCTTCTCTGTACATGGAATTCTTCAGGCAAGATTACTAGAGTGGCTTGCCATTCCTTTCTCTCGGGGATCTTCCCAACCCTGGGATTGAACCCAGACCTCTTGCACTGAAGGGTCATTCTATACCATCTGAACCACCAGGGAAGCCCAGAGATTAATTAGGGTTAATGTTTATTGAGCATTTCCTGTGAGACAACTCATTTCCTATGACTCACTGTGATGAATGCCTTACGTGGAGATCACTTGGCCCTGCTTCTCTATGAGGCAGCTACTGTTGTCATCTGCAAATACAGGTGGGGAAGCTGAGGCTCACCCAGGTTGTTCCAGGGCACACAGCTGGAGCAGGTGCTGGGACTGGGCTGAATGTAGATTATGAGGATGGAATGTGGCATGGGGAAGGCACTCAGTAAATGTGAATGCAAATGCTTGCATACACACACACACACACACACACACACACACACACAGAACTTGGCATGGGGAAGGCACTCAGTAAATGTGAATGCAGATGCTTGCATACACACAGACACACACACACATACACACACAGAACTTGGCATGGGGAAGGCCCTCAGTAAATGTGAATGCAGATGCAAATGCACACACACACACACACACACCCTTAAATGAATATTTCCCTGAGACACAAGAGCTACTAGATTGCAAAAATTAGGAAATTTCCCAGGAGAATGGAGAGAGTCTAAGGACCAACCAGTGTGAGAAAGCTTGTGTCAGAAACACAAACTGTTGTAATTGTAGCTGTTTTGCATTTTTTTTCTAATTGCTGTTTTAAACAAAGAAAAATGTCTATCCTCTCTGTAGGGTGATATATGCTTTTAAAGGATGTAACTGGGGTTGAGATGTTTTTCTTTAGGAAAAAAGTCAGTTATTTCTCTAATCACTGAGCATTCTGTCCTGAGAATGCACTCAGTATAATTAGAGAGGATAAGCTCCAGCCTCCAGGGGTGAGCAACTGGCCGTCTTGAAATGTTCTGTAAATATATTAGTCTGAAAATTGCATTTTAATGTGGTGTACTAGCAAAATTGAATTTTATTTGCCAAATTATTCCATGTTAATAGTGGTCTTTTTCTACAGGAAGTCTGTTACTTTGTTTTTAAAAAAATATAGGTCATTTGTTTCTTCCAAAATAATTGAACCATCCTCTGGAATAATCTATTACTACTTCCACTTCTGATTTGAGTTAGGATACTGATGGAATACAAAAAAGCAGATAGAATTTCATGTCAAGAATGTGACTTGAGAGAATATCATTTTGCCTGTGGTGTTTGCTTTGACTAACTTTGGCATCCTGTGCATGTGCATCCTGTTTTAAATGCTGTATTACTTTGCTAACAAAGGTTCGTCTAGTCAAGGCTATGGTTTTTCCTGTGGTCATGTATGGATGTGAGAGATGGACTGTGAAGAAGGCTGAGCGCCGAAGAATTGATGCTTTTGAACTGTGGTGTTGGAGAAGACTCTTGAGAGTCCCTTGGACTGCAAGGAGATCCAACCAGTCCATTCTGAAGATCAGCCCTGGGATTTCTTTGGAAGGAATGATGCTCAAGCTGAAACTCCAGTACTTTGGCCACCTCATGCAAAGAGTTGTCTCATTGGAAAAGACCCTGATGCTGGGAGGGATTGGGGGCAGGAGGAGAAGGGGACGACAGAGGATGAGATGGCTGGATGGCATCACTGACTCGATGGACGTGAGTCTGAGTGAACTCCGGGAGTTGGTGATGGACAGGGAGGCCTGGTGTGCTGCGATTCATGGGGTCACAAAGAGTCGGACACGACTGAGCGACTGATCTGATTGATATTTAAAATGAGTTAAGGCAGCTTTGTGGTCTTTTTGTCATCCAGGTGATGCTAGTAAAAATGTATTCATTTAATTAGTTATCAATGATGTCATCTAGGGAAACCATCTTGAAGAATAATTCTTGAGTGCTGAGCTGGTTAACAATTATTCTTGCCAGAGAATCTGTTTAAAGAACCAAAAAATTGTGAATTAGCCTGTTTTGGAAATTTCTAGTTGTTTCCTCAGCATACAGAGAAAATCAGGTTTCCATTGTGTGGTGATTAACAGATGAAAAAATCACAGTTGATGTAGGGTGAATGCACAAGTTTGACACTAGACCTTGGAAGGATATAGGGAAATTGTCAAGGGGTTAAATTTGAAATACATCCATTTACTTGCAAAAATTTTGTACTTCATTTACATGTTTCCTTGACCACTAATTTTTGTTGATGAAAATTTGAAGGCTGCATGTAATCTTAAACTGTTAGCTGTGGACCCCAAAGAATCAAAAGAAATGGACACTTAGGAGTTTTAAAAGAAAGTATAAATGATTATAAGTCACTATTATAGAATATTGTTTGGTGATTATCCATTGTAAAAATTCGGAAGTATTGCTTTGAAGGAAGAAAGGGTGGTGTATAGTAAACTGAGAATGTGAAAGTAAGCAGACTATAAGTATTTTGCTTTGAATTTTTCTAGTATATTAACCGACTTCCATTCTAGGGAAATACTCTTGTATGATAAACAAAGTTTCTAATTTACTCAAAATATGTTTACATTTTGATTGTGTTCTGTTTATCTTGTATGTAAAGAAATCCTTGAATCTCAAACATTTAACCACTTCCTTCTGTATTCAGGGCTTCCCTGATAGCTCAGTTGGTAAAGAATCCACCTGCAATGCAGGAGACCCTGGGTTTGATTCCTGGGTCAGGAAGATCTGCTGGAGAAGGGAAAGGCTACCCACTCCAGTATTCTTGGGCTTCCCTTGTGGCTCAGCTGGTAAAGAATCTGCCTGCAATGTGGGAGACCTGGGTTCGATCCCTGGGTTAGGAAGATTCCCTGGAGAAGGGAAAGGCTACTCACTCCAGTATTCTGGCCTGGAGAGTTCCATGGACTGTAGAGAGTCCATGGGGTCATGAAGAGTCGGATACTACTGAGTAACTTTCACTTTCATTTACTGTTATTCAGGGGTTTGCTGGTGGTAAAGAATCCACCTGCAATGCAGGATACCTGGGTTTGATCCCTGGGCATCTTCCTCTGGAGGAGGGCATGGCAACCCACTGCAGTATTCTTGGAGAATCCCAAGGACAGAGGAGCCTGGTGGGCTATAGTCCATAGGATCACAAAGACTCAGACACGATTGAAGTGACTCAGCATGTTCGCACTCTGTATTCATAAGTGATTTGAGAACTAATAAATCTTGTTCCAATCAAGAGAATTAACTGGCTGTAAAAACGGAGTCATTTCCTTGCATCTCTGGAGTCAGTTCCGTATAGTGTCTTTGCCTCCCACCTCCCAGCCAATAAGTCTTAAGCTCCGGTAGTTGTGAATGTGACCTTATTTCAAAAGTGGTCTTTGAAGATGTCATTAAGATGAGGTCAGATTGGAGCAAGGTGGGCCCTTAATCCACTGTAAGTGATGTTCTTATCAGAAGAGAAATTTGGACACAGAGAGGGAGACTATCACGTGAAGACAGAGATACACAGACACAGAAAAAAGAAGACTACATGAAGATGAAGGCAGAGATTAGAGTTTCACTGGGACTACTGGAAGCTGGGGGGGCTTCCCCGGTGGCTCAATAGTAAAGAATCCACCTGTAATGCAGGAGACCTGGGTTTGATCCCTAGGTTGGGAAGATCCCCTGGAGAAAGGCATGGCAACCCACTCAAGTAGTCTTGCCTGAAGAATCCCATGGACAGAGCCTGATGGGTTACAGTCCATAGGGTCACAAAGAGTCAAACACAACTGAAGCAACTGAGTACTGGACGCTGGAGGAGGCTAGGAAGGATCCTTTCCTGGATGCTTAGGAGGGAGCATGGTCCTGCCAATATCTTGATAACAGAATTCAAGCCTCTGGAACTGTGAGAGAATATGTTTCTGTTAAGTCAAATAATTTGTGTTTGTTCCAGTATCCATAGGAAATGACAGGTCTTTAGAGTCAGACTGCTTGAGTTTGAATCCTGGTTTCACAGTCTAATGTGATCCTGAACCTCAAGTTATTGAAACTTGTCGTGCCTCAGTTTCCTCATCTGTAAAGTAGGGCTAAAAAGGATACCTTCCTCTTATAGTCATTAAAAAAAATGTGTATTTGTCTTCTTTTTGGTTGCGTTGAGTCTTCGTTGCTACCTGGGCTTCCTCTAGCTGTGGCGAGTGGGGGCGCTCTCCAGTTGTGGTGCTTGGTGCTTCTCCTTGTGGCGGCTTCTCTTGTCGTGGAGCTCAGGCTCTAGGGCGCGTGGGCTCAGTAGGTGCGGCACATGGGCTCAGTAGTTGTGGTGCATGGGCTTAGTTGATCTGTGGCATGTGGAATCTTCCTGGATCAGGGCTTGACTTCGTGTTTCCTACATTGCGTGGATTCTTATCAATACAGGTGGATTCTTATCCACTGTACTACCAGGGAAGTCCTCACATAGCCATTTTGAAGATAAAATATGTGTTTAGTACTTTGACCAGTTCCTGGTGCTATTACATGTAAAAAATTCAGTCATTCTAAGGCGCTCAAACCAGTCAACTCTAAAGGAAATCAACCCTGAATATTCACTGGAAGGACTGATGCTGAAGCTGAAGTTCCAGTACATTGGCGACCTGATGCGAAGAGCTGACTGATTGCTAAAGACCCTGATGCTGGGAAAGATTGAGGGCAGGAGGAGAAGGGGGTGACAGAGAAAGAGATGGTTGGATAGCATCACCAACTCAATGGACATGAGTCTGAGCAAACCTCAGGAGATGGTGAAGGACAGGGAAGCCTGGCGTGCTGCAGTCCATGAGGTTGCAAAGTGTCAGACACGACTAAATGACTGAACAACAACAGTATTCATGTATATATAGCAACTAAACAACAACAACAAAACTATATGGAAATGATTTTTTGACCATTCAACTAATATATACTGAGCTTTTTTAATAGCAAACTTCATTCGAGATAGTGTTCAGCCTGAACATAAATCCTTCAGGCGATCATTAATATGAAGAAGAGAAGTAGATTCTGTGTGGCATCTTTTTGGGCAAGAACTATCTCTGACCCTTCCTCTGGGCCTTGGGGAGTCCAATACAGGACCTGTGTCCTGGGGAGGCAGTGAGCATGAAGCCACACTGCCTCGGGTCAAGTTCTGATTCTTACTAGCTTTCACCTTGGGCAGTAATAGAATCTTTAACATTGTTTCCAAAATGTTGACAGTAATTGTACGTTTGTCGCTCGGGTTATGGTCAGAATTAAGTGGCTTCCCAGGTAGCGCGAGTGATAAAGAACCCACCTGCCCGTTCAGGAGATCTAAGAGATGCAGGTTCTATCCCTGGGTTGGGAAGATTCCCTGGAGGAGGGCATGGCAACCCACTCCCATTCCTGGAGAAGCCCATGGACAGAGGAGCCTGGAGGGCTACAGTCTATACATAGGGTTGTAAAAGAGTCAGACATGACTGAAGCAACTTAGCGTGCAAGGTTTAAGTGAATTAAAATACTCGAAGTGCCTGGCATAGTAAGCATGTAATAAATGTTGTTGTGTTATTAAATAAACCTCGAAAGTTTTCAAATTTGTAAATTAATTAATTAATTCATTCATTCTTTTGATATTAAGTGTGGAGAATTTAGATATGAATCAGATGCAACCCCTTTTCACTTAATAGTTAAGTCAGGAAAGATTAATTCATTTACATTTTAATAAAATAGTATATAAATAAGGCAAAGGGTGATAGAAAGAGCACGATTAATTCTCAGGGTTTCAGGTTTTAGAGGTTGAATTGGAGTTTTCTAGGCAACAAACGGCGAAGGCAATGGCACCCCACTCCAGTACTCTTGCCTGGAAAATCCCATGGATGGAGGAGCCTGGTAGGCTGCAGTCCATGGGGTTGCTGAGGGTCGGACATGACTGAGCGGCTTCACTTTCACGCGTTGGAGAAGGAAATGGCAACCCACTCCAGCTGCTACCACTAAGTCACTTTAGTCGTGTCTGACTCTGTGCGACCCCATAGACGGCAGCCCACCAGGCTCCATCGTCCCTGGGATTCTCCAGGCAAGAACACTGGAGTGGGTTGCCAGCAGGCAACAAAGGAAAGAAATAACATTAGGGGAAACGGGAGTAGTATATCCAGAGGCATGGCATACAGGGAGATATCCCCAGGGATTACTCACAGAGGTACAAGAGTTCCTCTAGTACCTGACTTTGGTCCTAGAGCCAGGGTTTGAATTCTGCCACTTAACTGCTGTGTCTCCTTAAGGTAATTTCTTGACCTCTCTGTGCCTCTGTATTTTCATCTTTTAAATAGGGATGAAAGACTTTGGGAGGATTAAATAAGCATATTAACTTGAAGTGCTTAGACTGGTGCTTGTCTAAAGTAAGTACTGAACATAAAGCATTGGCTCTTGTTAATGTTGTTATTCTTCAATTTGCTAAAAGACTACAAGGGCTAAGAAGGTTCACTTAATATTAAGTTCAATGATTCCTGTGGGCTTGGATCAATGCTGCACCGTTGGGTCCATACAGTCTCTTGAAAATAGCGTTCACCATTTGAACATTTGGATTAGGAGGTGAAAAAAAAATTACATTGTTTAAATAGAGGAAAAAGTGATTAAAATAGGCTAGACATTGGCACAAAGCTTTGTGCAGATTGCTGATTAGGCAAAATAAAAAAAAAAATAAACCCGCATGTTGAGCCAACATGGTTTTGTTTTTAAATCTGGTGAACCACCTGTATCTTTAAGTAATCAATTTAAAGATGGGTTTGTTAATTGTTTCCAAATTACCCAGTGACGTTGGTCTATGTTCTGAACCTGCGTAAGTTTAGAAAAACCACCACTGGAACGCAGCCCGTTGGTGCCCCTCTGTTGGCAGATGTTCAGAGGTGAAAGGAGGCGTGTGGCCTCAGGATTTCTTTGGCTACACTTCTCAGAGCTGTGATGGCAAGTGCATGAATTATTTCAGCTGTGGTCCAGTCTACTCTTATTTTTAGTTTTAAAGGGGGGAGTCATTTCCAATTGTGGTTTTCTTTCATCATGAGAATCATTCATTATGTATTCATTATGCAGTGTATTCATTATGACAAGGCTTAGGCAGAAGGAAAATAAAAAATAAACATCATCAGATATGTCAGCATTTGGAGATAATAATTGTTAACACTTGGGATGGAGCCTTTTAAGTCTCCTCCCACTTGCAAAAAAATTAGGCCGCTCTCCACTGCAAGGGCAAGCTAGCATTGGACACAGGGCAGCCTGGTGAGGGAGACCTTTGGGGAGATGTTTAATTAGAAAATTCAGGACAGGAACAACATAATGGTGCTCATGGAATTGTTTTACACTAAACTAGTTGAAAATGCTGGTGAGAATAAGTGGCTGAACAAAGGTTCTATTTACTCATTCACCATATTTATTGAGGGCCTGTGAGATGCTGGAGACAAAGCAGGGAACAAAGCAGATAGAAATCTGAGTCTTTGTGGAGCTTGCTTCCATTGTCAGGATTATAGACAGTAACTAAAGGAAATAAATAATCGACATTATAAGGTATAAGTACTGTGGAGCACTGAAGAATTGATGATTTTGAACTGTGGTGCTGGAGAAGACTTTTGAAAAGGAAGGGGATCAAACTAGTCAATCCTAAAGGAAATCAACCCTGAATACTCTTTGGAAGGACTGATGCTGAAGCTGAAGCTCCAATACTTAGGCCACCTTAATGTGAACGGCTGACTCTTTAGAAAAGACCCTGATGTTGAAAAAGATTGAGGGCAGAAGGTGAAGAGGGCGACAGGGGATGAGATGGTTGGGTGGCATCACTGAGTCAATGGACATGAGTGTGAGCAAACTCCGGGAGATTGTGAAGGACAGGGAAGCCTGGTGTGCTGCAGTCCATGGGGTCACGAAGAGTCAGACTCAACTTGGCAACTGAAAAACAACAACTGGGAGAAAAATAAGTCAGACTAGAGGGATGGTGGCAGGGATTAGGGGAGGGTAAGAGGAGGGGGATGTGATTTTAGTTTTTATCTTTTTAGTTGAAGTGTAGTTCATTTACAGTGTTGTGCCAGTCTCTGCTGTGCAGCAACAGTGACTCGGCTATATACATTCTTCGTTTATATTCTGAGTGGTTTCAACGGGGGTCAGTCAGGGGCGACATTAGAGAAGGTGTTTTGAGTCAGCACTTGAATGAGGTGAGGAAGGATGTGCTGTGCGTCCTCGGGGAAAGAGTGCTTCAGGCCGTGGTGTTGGTGGAACAGGAGGACGACAGCGTGGCTGGAGTGAGGTGAGAGGAGTGGACGGGGGCAGACAGATAAAACGGTGGGGTGAAGGTGGTGAAGCATCCTGTAGGGCTGGTTGGGCCATTAAAACAGCCTTGACTTTAGAGCCAATTAAGACGCGAAGCCGCTTCGGGTTCCCAGCCAAGGGTCACTGTCTGACTTAGGTTTTACATGGGTCACCTGGTGGCTGTGTGAGAACAGACTTTAGGAGTGTTGGGTCGGACTCAGAGAAATGAGTCCAAAGGTGACTGTGGTAATCTGGTTTGAGAGATGATGGAGAGTTGGAAAAGGCCAGTAGCAGTGGAGGTGACTGGATTCTTAATATATTTTCAAAGTGGACCCAGAGGATTTATTGATGGGTTGAATGTGGGGTGTGATAGAAAGGGAGGAGTCAAGGATGATTCCAAAGATTTTAGTCTGAGCGGTTGGAAGTATGAGGCAGCTCTAATGGAGAAGACTGTGATTCGTGAAACAGGTTTGGGTGGGGGAGTGTCACGGACTGAATGTGCCCCGCCCCCCCAAATTCGTGTTACTCCCTGATGTGATGGCATTAGTATATGGGGGTCTTTGAGAGGTAATTAGGTTTAGATAAAGTCATGAGAGTGTACCCATCATGAATGGGATTAGTGCCCTTGTAAGTCATGAGAGAGCTGGCTAACCCTCTGCTCTCTGCCACGTGAAGATAGGAGAAGTTGGCAGTCCGCATCCTGGCAGAGTGTTCTCACTAGACACTGAATCTGCTGGTGCCTTGATGTTGGACTTCCAGCCTTCAGACCGTGAGAAATAAATTTCTGTTGTTTTTAAGCCATCAGTCTATGGTATTTTGTTATAGCAGTCTAAACGGGCAAAGACAGGGTGGATCCGGAGTTCAGCTTTGAATATGACAGTTTGAGGTGTTTAACAGACATTGATTGGAGATATGAACCCAGCAATTGGAACTTAGGGGAAAGACGTCTTTACAGATTTGGAAGTACAGTAAGTCCCCTACATAAGAACCTTTAAGTTGCAAACTTTCAAAGATGTCAACGTGCATTCCATCAACATCAGGCGTTAGTGAAATTACAGCTTGCCCTCTGTTTTAGTAGGCTAATTTTGTTGGACTTATGAACATGCTCTTACAACGGGACTCATTTGTATATAGACTTACTGTATAAAGATCATCCAGGAAGGGGGTGAAGTTAGAGAAGACTTGCACTGACATGTTAGGGTTGGAGACGTAAGAAGCAGCATAGGAGACTTAGAAGGACTGGGCACTGATGGCGGGGTGTGCTGTGTTAGAAGCCAAATGAGGATATCTTTCAAGGGAGAGGTGTGATCTGCTGGGTCAAATGTAAAATTACATCTCCATGTAAAACTGTAGTAATTATTGAAAACTTATGTTTGTTCTTTAGGTTTTGTCTTACTACCTCTCTAGGTATACAGAATTAAGTATAAGTGCCCCATTCTTTCTTCCTGCTCCTTGTGTGGTAACATTGTTAACAGTCTGGGTAACCTTCCAGGTGTGTATAATTATATACGTCATATTGATATCTATGTTTCTATATCTATCTTTGGAGAAGGCAACAGCGACCCACTCCAGTACTCTTGCCTGGAAAATCCCATGGATGGAGGAGTCTGGTGGGCTGCAGTCGATGGGGTCGCTAAAAGTCGGGCACGACTGAGCGATTTCACTTTCACTTTTCACTTTCATGCATTGGAGAAGGAAATGGCAACCCACTCCAGTATTCTTGTCTGGAGAATCCCAGGGACAGAGGAGCCTAGTGGGCTGCTGTCTATGGGGTCGCACAGAGTCGGGCATGACTGAAGTGACTTAGCAGCAGCAGCGTATCTATCTTTAAAGTTTTGTTGTAACAAAATGTTTCAGATATTCAAATATCCCACCAAGTATTAGATCCTGATATACCGTATTAAGGAAATATGACCGCTTTTCTGTATGAATTAAAATTTATCTTTACTTCCGTTTCTTTTTTTTTTTTTTTTTACAGTTCCACCATTCTTATTTTTCTGTGCACACGTCCACCTTCTCGCTTGCGTGCATGCATGTGTGTGTTTTCTCTCTCTCTGTCCTCTCAGGCTCTTCTACCCTGCTCAAGGCTGTGCTGTATTTTTCAGACTGTTGCGGTAACAGCAGCAGTGGTGGGCCTGTTCCCAGCTGGGTCCTGGGGGGGCTGCAGAAGTACTGATGCAGAAAACGGCAGCCTCCGCAAGGAGCACGGGAAGCCTGCTGGTGGAAGTAGCCTTGGGGAGGCCCAGGATTCCATTTGGCGTGCTCAGGAATGCCAGTGGGAGGATCGTGGTCTAGGAAAGGTCTGAGGTGTCCTTCGTCTTTGCCTCAAACCCTAGCTCTGCTGCTAACTGGTCTTGGACATGTCACACCTCAGTTTTCTTCTACGGGCTGGAGAGATCAGTTTCTGCTTTAAAAGGCTGTGAGGTTTGTAGGCTGTGCCTAAGAGGGCCTATCACGTAGTATTAATGAGTACCAATTACATTCATTCTTTCCCCCAGATGAGAATTCTTTCTCATCTTTTTCTTGTTTTACTGTTAAGGTAATTGGTGGATGAAAAAGGCTTGCTGGTTTATCATCTAAGTAAATATATTCTGGTTATCTAGAAAGGAATACAGAATTTAAAGAATTTTAATACATGAAGTAGTTGAACCAAGACTAGAATTCTACTAGTTTTTTGTTTTTATTTTTGTTTTTGTAAACCCAGGTTTCTTAACCAGTAAGCTTTTAAGTTTCACTGTGAACAGGTTCACTGTCAAGCTCACTTTCAGAGGTTTGCAGGTCTCGAAAAAACTACCTCATAATCTGGTCTGTCTTACTACTACTGTGCCCTGCCTATGCTATTCTCCTGTCTCAGGGAAGAATAACACTTCAGAAGGCCCATCTCAGCATCGGATAGTGTGGTCTCCATTGTTAAAAACATCATTTGACTAATGCCACCAGCTATGCTTTGTGAAAACAGGTCCCTAATTTTGGTGGTGAAATGAAGGAGTTGAAAATGAAGAAGTGAGAAAAATAGCTTCGTTTGTTTTGTTACGGAAGACAAGTAATCAGTCCTGCAGCGGCTTCCCAGGCAGCGCTAGTGATAAAGAACCCGCCTGCCAATGCAGGAGACTTAAGAGATGCGGGTTTGATCCCTGGGTGGGAAGATCCCCTGAGGAGGAAATGGCAAGCCACTCCAGTATTCTTGCCTGGATAATTCCATGGACAGAGAAGCCTGGTGGGCTACAGTCCATGGGGTCGAAAAGAGACATGACTAAAGTGACTTAGCATGCACAATGAGTCCTGCGAAGCCAAATATTCACTGTGACGCCTTGGCCACTGCAGTGGAGGGTGGCTGAGTCAGGGCTGCCCCGCACCCCAGAGGCATGGTCAGTGGTTGCCCACTTGTACTTCTCAAACTGGTCACCCCACTTGGTGAGGGGTAAGAACCATTGGTTCTTGTATTTGTAAGAACCATCTTTTTTGACACTTGGGTATTCTAGGGAGGGTTGGGGGAAGAATAAAATGAATGCTTGGTAATAAACTTTGAAAAGAATTGAATAGCTATTGACATTTTCAGTGGACCCTGAGTTAAGCCGATGAATAGTCTGTTGCTGATGGTTTATAACCATGGTTTGATCATGGGCATCACACAGGCATTAGTAAGGCAGAGAGGAGGTTGCTCATTGGCCAAAGTGGGCTAAGTGTTTTCCATCTCCTGGTCCTTGGTCCCCCACCCTCTTGCTGCTTCTGTCCATCAGAAAGAGACCACCGGCTCCTTCCCCATTTCTCCAAAGCTCCTTAATCAGGAGTGGGAGATTAGCGTTCACTGGCTTCCTTTCAGTTCCTCTTAGAGAAAATTCTTACTTTTTATTGGTTCAACTGCTTTATGTTTCTTAGGAGGTGAATTTTTGTCACCTCCGGGAATGAAGCCATATATTAATGGCCAACTGTATAAGACTAGTATGAAATTGTCTCTGATGCGTAACCTGCACAACGAAACATTGCAAAACATAACACATCCAGTAGCCAAACCTGATTATATAAAGGAGGACTTGTATCCTTCTTTTCATGACTGGCATTTGCTTTTTTCTCACTTCTTCTGATGAGATGATCACAGACAGAACTTTAAGAAATAGCCTGTGTAGCAAAACATTTTTTGACATAAGTAGTAACAATATTGTTGTTTAGTACAGTCTCCCAAGGCAAAAAGAAATAAAAGCAAAAGTAAACAAATGGGACTTATTCAAACTTACAAGCTTTTGCACCACAAAGGAAATCATAAAAGGAAAAGGCAGCTTATGGAATAGGGGAAAATATTTGCAAATGATGTGACCAGCAAGAGCTTAATTTCCAAAATATACAAATAGCTTATGCAACTCAGCATCAAAAAAACCAAACAGCCACAAATCAAAAAATCGGCAGAAGACCTAAATAGACATTTCTCCAAAGAAGACGTACAGGTGGCCAACAGACACATGAAAAGGTGCTCAGCATAGCTAATTATTAGAGAAATGCAGATGAAAAACAAAATGAAATATCACCTCACACAGATCAGAATGGCCATCGTCAAAAAGTCGATAATAATAATAAATGCTAGAGAGGGTGTGTAGAGAAAGGAACTCTCCTATATTGCACCAATTTACATTGACCAGTCATTATGGAAAACAGTATGGAGGTTCCTTAAAAAACTAAAAATAGAATTACTGTATGATCTAGCAATCTCACGCCTGGGCATATATCCAGAAAAAACAAAACCTCTAATTTGAAAAGATACGTGCACTCCAATGTTCTTAGCAACACTATTTATAGTAGTCAAGATGTGGAAGCAACCTAATTGTCCACTGACAGATGAATGAATAAAGACACGGGGTGTGTGTGTGTGTGTGTGTATGAATATTGTTGTTCAGTCGCTCAGTCGTGTCCGACTCTGCGACTCCATGGATTGCAGCATGCCAGGCTTCCCTGTCCTTCGCTATCTCCCAGAGCTTGCTCAAACTTTGTCCATCAAGTTGGTGATGGCCTCCAACCATCTCATTCTCTGTTGCCTCCTTCTCCTTCTGCTTCAGTCGTTCCCAGTATCAGGGTCTTTTCTAATGAGTCAGCTCTTTGCATCAGGTGGCCAAAGTATTGGAGATTTAGCTTCAGCATTAGTCCTTCTAATTAATATTAAGGATTGATTTCCTTTAGGGTCATCTGGTTTGATTTCCTTGTAGTCCAAGGGACTCTCAAGAGTCTTCTCCACCACCATATGAATAATACTCAGCCATAAAAAAGAATTAAATAATTCTATCTGTAGCAACATGGATGGACCTAGACATTATCATATTAAGTGAAATAAGTCAGACAAATATTATATCACCTATATATGGAATCTAAAAGATAGTACAAATGAACCTATTTACAAAACAAATAGACTCACAACATAGAAAACAAACTTATGATTATCAAAGGGGAAGGTGGGGGAGGGATAAACTAGGAATATGGGATTAGCAGATACTTGCTACAATATATAACGTAGATAAACAAGGACCTACTGTATAGCTGCTGCTGCTAAGTCTATTCAGTCGTCTCCGACTGTGCGACCCCATAGACGGCAGCCCACCAGGCTCCCCCATCCCTGGGATTCTCCAGGCAAGAACACTGGAGTGGGTTGCCATTTCCTCCTCCAATGCATGAAAGTGAAAAGTGAAAGTGAAGTCGTGCAGTCGTGTCCGACTCTTAGTGACCCCATGGACTGCAGCCTACCAGGCTCCTCCATCCATGGGATTTTCCAGGCAAGAGTACTGGAGTGGGCTGCCATTGCCTTCTCTGTACTGTATAGCACAAGAAACTATATTCAATGTTTTGTAATAGCCTATGATGGAAAAGGGTAAAAAAGAAAGAATATATCTCTGAATCACTTTGCTATACACCTGAAACTAACAATATTATAAACCAGTTACACTTCAATAAAAATAGAAATAGCTTATGTAGGAAATTCTTTTGTTATGGTCTCCTTTAGAAAACAAAAATACTGCATGAAGTCAGGCTAAGCAATATGTGCCACTGTGGAGCATTTTTATTTCTTCAAGGATGATAATATTAGAGGATTAAATCAACTTTTTTATGGAAAAAAATGGTAGCAGGTGTAGGATTGCATCTACTTGGATAATTATAAGGGAAGATGTGACACTTGATCTTTAGTTGTGAACTTTTAAGGGAATTTTACTGAAGGTTTGTTGAATTATTCAAACAAAATCCAGTACCTGTTGCTCTGTGCTTAGGAGACAAGAGTGAGTGAGCCCCAGCTTGTCTCCCTGGGGCTCACAGATCATCAGTGCTGGCATAGAGATCCCTGTTCCTTCAACACAGAAAAGGGATCAATAAATTATGTCTGGGGAGGTTTTAGAAAAAGTAGGAGAGAGGGATGACATACTCTGTCAAGGCCATACAGTTCTACATCTGAAGAGTCTGAGCCACATCCAGAACATTTCATTCATGACTTCCTCGGGAAAGCTCAATGATGGGGATTTGTTGTCTCTGTAAAGCTGCAGGGCTAGGAGAATTTAATTTACTCATGAAATGTAAAAATTAAGGTATTGGACTTCCCTTGTGGCTCAAACGGTAAAGAATCTGCCTGCCGATGTAGGAGATCTGAGTTCGATCCCTGGGTCAGGAAGATCCCCTGGAGGAGGGCATGGCAACCCAACCAGAGTTCTGCCTGGAGAATCCCATGGACAGAGGAGCCTGGCAGCTATAGTCTGTAAGGTCGCAAAGAGTCGGACATGACTGAGCGACTGACACTTTCTTTGTAGGGCAGTGCACAAATCTTCAGTGAACTGCTGGGTGAGTTTTTCCATTTGTGTGCACCTGTGTAGCCATTAGTCAGATTAAGATGGAAAATCTTCCATCCTTTCTGCCACTTCCCTCTTGTCCTCTTTCAGAGAAGATCCCTCCCATTGTACCTCTGTCACTGTGGCTGCGTTTTCTCTGTTTTGAACCTCACAAACATGGAGTCACGCGGTATGTCCTTTTTCATATGGGTGGTCTAATGCTCAGCCTCCTGTGTTGTTGTGAGTAGCAGTAGTTCATTCTTCTCCTCTGCGTGGTCTTCCATTGTGTGACTATACTTCTGCTTACTGACGTGACTGTGGACAGACATTCGGTTTCCCAGTTGTTGGCTGTCGAGAATAATGGTGCTGTGAGCATTCTTGTATACGGTTTTGACACGTACCATGCATTTCTGCCATGTGTGTTCTTAGGCGTAGGATTGCTGGGTTGTCCAGCCTTCATGGAGTCTGTTAAAGTGGTTGTTCAGGTTTACATCCCTGCCAGCCGTGTGTGATGCCAGCACTTTTTAACCCTGTTAGGACTTGCTGTGTTCCCTGCCATGGTGAGCAGCACGACTGTCCCCACAGACACCAGAGCTGGAAACCTTCCTGCCTCTTTAAGATTCTTTTCTTTTGCGTTATCTAGGTAGATCATCAACAGGAATGGCCAGTCTTCTGAAATGTCCTAGGAATTTGTTTTCTTTTTTCAGTCCCCAGATGTCATGAAGTGGAGAGCTGAACTTCAGCAGCAGTAGTTACGAGGGTCTCATTAGGATTGCATAGAATCTCCATTTTTTGTGTGTGCTTTGAATGTTGGCATAGTGATTGGGGATGGCACGTTGTATTTTGGAACTTCGCAGATTCTGCTTAATGGCCAGTAGGTAGCAGAGAACTGAAGCTTGTGGTTGCAAAATGAGCGTGCACATGTACACTGCCAAGTTAGGTGCATACCAGACGGATGAATAACATGCTAATTATTATTATTATTCTACCTTGGAGAAAGTCTGGTAGAGTTGTAGCTTCAGGCACTATGTAAGACTTAGCTTTTTAAGCTGGCAAAACATTGATTACTATTTTTGGTTCAACTTCTACCCTTAAAAAATTGGATAGTATATTCCTTGCTACTCCTGGATGGTTTTATGTATTTTAATTAATGTTATCTTATTGCATTTGTGCCCTGGGGCTGCTTCAGTGAAAGATGTAATTTCAGAAGGTTGATGAAATTAGATAGGTTTGACTGGGAGGACCCTGTTATTCATATTTATGGTTATAAAATATTTCTATGTATGGAATATTTATGTTTATCTATGTGTACATACAACTGTGTATGACGTTTCTGTGCTCTAAGCACAGTGTTCTGAATCCATTTGTAATTCAGACCAGTAGAGTGATAGTAGCTCTAGTTTAGAGGTGATTTTGTTGTTAAACATGTCTTTACATTTTCCCCTTAGAATCCCATTATGCAATGATATGTAAAGAAATGGAAGTGACTCTATAAATCAAGCACACACAACCCTCTCAGCTTTGTTACTTTGTAGTCAAACCTCACATATTCCTGATTGAATTGGCATGAGGTACGTGACCAGGTGGAAATCAGCTTTATTTGGGTCCAAACAAGTAGCCAATTATGGAGCATGGAAAATATATTTTATGTCATTTGTCAGAGCTGAATGCAATTAGTTTTGCAATAACGTGAAAGGCAGTTCTCTGAGGGGAAAAAAAGTGTGTGTGTGTATATATATATATAGAGAGAGAGAGAGAGTGAGGCCTGAAATAAGACACAGTCAATAAAGAGAAAGGCTATAATACACTGTTTATATCCATCAAATGCCAAGCAGAGTTTCTTGTTAGTGGGAGTTAAGAATTAACATATAAGATATCACAAAGCTATTGAACAGTAGTTACACAGTATTTTTCCTGCCTGAAAGGTTCGGGTCCTGAAATCCTCTTGATGGTAGACCTTGAGGTTGCAAAATTTAAAATCCTAGGACGAAGGGAGGAGTCAGGAGTATAAAGATACTAAGTGAATCTCAGAGACTTTGTACACAAAATTTTTTAAGTTTCTCTGAAATAAAACAGCCACGTGCACTTTGGAAACCTCATGCACAGTTTCATTGTAATCGTATGTATTCCTTTTGCTTTGTGACAGATAATGACTATCTTAAGAGTTTATTTTATCCAGGGGCTAGTCTCCTATCCATGGAGAAGGCAATGGCAACCCACTCCAGTACTCTTGCCTGGAAAATCCCATGGACGGAGGAGCCTGGTAGGCTGCAGGCCATGACTACTGAGCGACTTCACTTCTACTTTTCACTTTCATGCATTGGAGAAGGAAATGGCAACCCACTCCAGTGTTCTTGCCTGGAGAATCCCAGGGACGGGGGACCCTGGTGGGCTGCCGTCTATGGGGTCGCACAGAGTCGGACATGACTGAAGCGACTTAGCAGCAGCAGCAGCAGCAGCAGCAGCAGTCTCCTATCCGCAGAGTCAGTGCTCTCCCTCCTTCCCTCTCTCCCTCCTTTTCTTTTTTCCTCTCCTTTTCTTCCTTCCACCATCCCCATTCAGTTATTTCCTGTTCCTACTAGGTAGTATTTTAGGCTTTGGGGACACATTGAAACAAACTCTCTGCCCTCAATAAGATAATACTCAAGTGGCGGGAGGCAGGTAAGTGCTTCAGGGTTGGGTTTTCTTGAAGTAGGCGCTGATTTGGAGGTTGGGGAACAAGGTGTTGACTTGGGATCCACACAGTGAACAGAAGGGGGTGGAAACAGGATTGGACAGAGGATGAGGTTGAGCTGCGGTGCAGGTTTGACAGAGCCTCCACCAGCCTGCCTGAGAACCCTGGAGTGAGCATGGATTGCCTGACAAGCTGAGGCATCAGCGATGAGCTCGCTGCCTTCAGGTGTGTTACCTGGTGTGGCTGCCCGGAAGGGGTGTGGCCTCCGGCAGGACGTTCTCTGGTCACCGAGGAGCTGGGCCCTGGAGTGCTTCTGCCTGCAGCTGCTCTGCAGCTCTTAGCAGTGGCTCTCCCAGTCTGTCACAGTAAGTAAGTTTCTGGAGGTGACACAATGGTGGAGAAAGACAAGACTTGGTGAGGGGAGTGAGAGTGTTGGAGGGAGGAGAAGGCCTTATGGAGGCATTGAGACAGACATCTAAAAGAATTGCTGGTACCGGAGCAGAGCAGAGAGGCTGCAGGAAGAGCCATCGCAGGGGCCCTGAGACATGCGCCTGGCCTATTGGGGGAACATCAAGGGGGCCAGGGTGTGAGTCGGGTACAGTCATGTGGGACCTTTGTGCCATTGCACGGAGTTCACCTTTTATGCTGCGTGAAATAGTGTATTAGTTTGCTCGGGCTGCTCTAATAGAGTTCCGCAAACTGGGTGGAAGAACAACAGAAATGTATTGGTTCACGGTTCTGGATGTCATGAGTCCATCAGGGTCCTGCAGGGTTGGTTCCTTCTGATGGTGGTGTGAGAGTCTGTGCTCCATCTCTCTCTCCTAGCTTTTGGTTGTTTGCTGGCAATATTTGGTGTTCCTTGGCTTGCAGGTCTCAACCCACACCTTCCTGTGGGGTTCTCCCTATGTGTGTGTCTTTGTGTCCAAATTTCCCCTTCTTAGGTGGATACCAGTCATATTGGTTTAGGGTCCACCCTAATGACATCATCTTAACTGATAAATCTGCAATGACCATCTTTCCAAATAAGGTATTGGGGGGTTAGGACGTCAACATGTGAATTCGTGAGGTAGGGTGGGGGAACACTTCAACCCATAGCAGGTGGGAAGCCCTTAGAGGGTTTTGAACAGGTTAATAATATAATAATCACATTTATCTTTTACAAATGATCACTCTTTTGTGGAGATGAGAATGAAGAGAGGAAGCAGAGGCATTACTGTAATCAAGGCAGGAGATGCTGTTCACTGTGCCGGATGCTAGAGAGGGTGGTAGTGATTTGTGAGGTTTAAGATATACTAAGGTAGAGCTGTTATCGCAGTAGATTAGATGTGGTGAGGAGGAAGGAGAGAGAGAGAGAGGAAACAAATGAAGAGGCAAGGATGGCTCCTGAGCACCTGGAAGAATGGAGTTGCCGTTTGCTGAGATGGGCAGGGTTTTGCAAGGAGCCAGTGAGGTGGTAACAGTAGGAGTCTGATTTAGGACTTAAGTTTGTGATGCCTGTTAGACACTCATGTAGAGAGGTTGAGGAGGCAATTGGATGTATGAGAGATTCTGGAATCCAGAGTTCAAAGGTGAAAGGGACCAGCAGAGAGAGCCCTGAAAAGAGGAGTCAGTGAGGTGGGAAGTGAACCCAAAGAAAGAGGGCAGAGGGGTTTCAGAAGGCATGTAATGAATGTGTTTCAAAAGTAATCATCCAATAGAGTAAGAAACGGGTTGACCTCTGGCTTTGGCAACATGGAGGCCATTGGTGACTTTGACAAGAGCAGTTCTGATAGAATGACAGTGATGAAAGCCTGGTTAGAGTGAACTCGGAAGAGACAAAGTAGAGGCTAAACACAGGCAGCATTTAATTTTATGAGTAGCTTGCTGGGAGGGCCCGTGTTGACAGCAGAGATGAAGAGTAACTAGGATGCTAGAAATGGAAAACCTTTGTGTGATCATCTTAGGATGGAGGTCAGGTATCGATACTTCTTAGGCTCCCTCCTCTTTTCTTTTACAGGGTTGTTTAGTCTTAGCTCTTCTCAGAAATAGCAACTTTATGGCAAAGTATGTAATGTTACCGCCTTTCAGACAAGTTTTAGCTCCTTTCCTCCTAACAGGATATGTAGTAATACTCAGTTCTTGAGGGTTGAGTAAGGCAGTGTTAGGGTTATATAGGCTTAGTCATGAATTTTTTCAAGAGAAGAAAAATTTGACCTAAAAGGAAATTTATCTGGAATTCATTTGCTTGAATAAAGAAAATGAAGAAATTATACATAATTAGTCTGCAGGATAATTTACCTCCAAAAACAATTTTAGTAGCATCGCAATTTTCTCCTTTGCATATCTTAAAATCAAGAATTAGGAGCAAAGTATAATTAACATACTTGAATTTTATCTCATCTTCCCAGTCTGCCAAGGTAAGGGAGCAGAAGACCTAAAAGGGCAACTCAGAGTGGAGTTAAACAGAAGGAACTTGGGTTTTACTCCAATTCCCTCAATGACTCAGTGAAACTATTAGGAAAAGCTCTATACACTTGCTGGGAATTGAATGTAGGTGAAAGTGTGAACTTAAACTTTCAGGGAGACTGGTACAATTTCAGAACCAAAGGAGACATTAAATGCTTTGTTTCTATAAGGCCAAATTAGGTCTGACTCTTTTAAACACAAATGAGAGAATTAAATTTGATCATTGATGTCTTCCCTCCTTTGAGGGGCACACCTATTAGCTATTAACTTATAGAATTTGCACATGTGATTATTTTGTGAGATAAAAGGGATTTTATTTCTTTCAAGGATTTATTCCCTTCTACTGAGTTCACAGAGGGAAAAAAAAAGAGGGAAGTGGAATTAAACTGAGCTTTAGATACAATAAAAGGGAAGTTTTTCCTCATGAGGCTCCTCTCTAGAGGTTGGTCATGGCTTCTCTGCGGGATTTATTTATAAATCAACCGCCTTGTAGATGGTCAAGGTGTGGGAAAGGCAGAGTGATCAAGAAACTTATGGGGGGGGTGCGCGGTGTGCGGAGGCCACTTGATCTGTTGGAAGATAAAAGAAAACACCTGGGCAAGTTTCAGTCTACTTTTAAAGACCCTCAAACAAGAAAACCAGCACAACCCCACCGTTCTGCAGGCTTGCTTAGGCTTGTTCAAAACCTGTGGTACCATGGTGTTCGAAAGCAGTTGTGTCCTTAGGAGACAGTGAGGTGGAGACAGGCATGCAGCTTTATACAGATTCACGGACCCACACCTTTATCTTGAGACAAACAATATCTCAGGTTTTTGTCCTTTCCTCTTGTTACAGTGTTCTTGCAACTTTTTTTCTTATCTGAGATTGGACTCTTAAATTCAGCAATGAAATTTAGATGGGAAGGAAGGATTAGTTGGGTGGTGTTTCTATTAAATCCTGTAATGAGTTAACACTATGGAATACTGTTTTGTCTTCTTTCCCCTGAGGCTGTAAAATATTGTCATTTCCAAGATAAGAAAAATTCACAGGCTGCTGTCTTTCCTTTTTCTGAATTCATATATAATTTCTCACTTTTAACCCTTTGGAGCTCTTTTGGATGCCAGTATATGTCTGCCATGGGAAATTTTAAATACAGCCAGCTGTGTTAAATATTCATAGAATCGATTTGCACTTGTTTAAAGTCTTTGGTGATTTATCTTCAGAGAGTGTTAATACGGCAGTAATTCTGCGTTACATTTCTTGCACCAACATTTAATTGATACTATATTTCACGAGGATTATTGTAGGTTTATTGCTGTAGTATTTAGAGCTGTGGTTCTGTGCTGTTAATTCAGAGGAATAGGATTCCTGCATCTCTTGTTTCCATTTTAATTGTGTGTGCTTTTGAGCTGATGAGTTTGAGAAGGACCGTTAACTGTGTAACAGACCTTATGGACAAAAACCATTTTGGTGGAGTAGACCTGGGGGTACTTGGCTTGTGGATGTCGTTGTATGAGTATTTTTCTTTAAAATGATGGTAAGTTAATTTAATCTGTATTCTTTTTCAAAATGATATAGAAATTGATAAAATCTATTTAGTGGGAATTAGCAGTTACTTTCCTTATTAACTAAGGTACCTGGGATATCTCAGGCTGGGTGGCAGCCATTGTATGCTTTTTAAAGCATGTTGATTTACATTGTTATTCTCTTCTAGAAACTTCAGTGGTTTTTCTAACCACTAGGACAGGAGTGTCCTAACTGTGCAGTTCTCATTGGAATTTCACATAGTCAAACACTTAGTAGGTGCTCAGTGTTATATTGAAATGTCCATACAATTGAAAAACATTTTGGTGAGTAAATACACGGGTGTCCACGCACTAGCAATGAAACATGTATGACACCTGAGGGAAGGTGGAGCATTTGCCCATCAATCACTGTTATTAATAAAGAATGAAAATCAGGAAAGGAGGCAGGAGACGTTTTAGATGGGTAGAAGGGAAGAGTAAAAACCATAGACGCTGAAAAGTACAAGGAGAGGTCAAAGCCTTAGTATGATTTATTGGATTTAACTCAGGAGAATGTTCTGGAAGGAACGTCAGACTAGGAGTTAGCACACTGAATGTGACCTTCGGTGACTCTGAATTCTGGGGCCTCTGCCTTCCCTAAAGGCTTACTGTGAGACTCAGGTGAGAAAATTTATGTGAGGGTGTTTTGCAAACCGTGAAAGGTCGTACCAATGGGGTGTTTTGTGAGCCTGCATGGATGCTGAGGGTCATCCATCACGTACATAATGGCACTTGCAGCAGGCGTGCCTGTGATGGACAGTGGTGGGTAAAATGCAGGCCTACGTCCTGGGCTGTCAGTCATTCTAGTGATAAGAAAGGCATTAACCAAACACTCAAGTATGTAATTATAACCCAGTACAAACTGGTAGATACTGTGAAGTACAGGGTGCTAACGGCTCATTTAGTCTGGCTCTGGGGTTTACCCTGTACTGTGTGGAGTCATCGAGGTTCTTGGAGGGACTGACCTAAGCCCATTGCTTTCGGAAGTTTCATCTAGTGTAGGATGAATTGATGAAGGATTGGAGCCTGGGAAAATACTTAGATGAAGGTACTGTCATATATAGCATACACCCGTCATAGGACATGATATATGTCATTATATTCTTGGAGTTATTTTAATGTTTTAAGTGTTTAATGTTGATATTTTTATGTGAGGTTTTCTAGGGTCTTGATGTTTGTTTGGTTTTCATTTGGTGTGTTAGTGAGCATCTATTTTTGGTTAAACATGAAAAAGTCACCATAAAGTATTAGCGAATGCTTGTGTAGGTTCTTGTGTGTGCAGAAAAGCTGTGTTTAGTGCTGTACGTATATTAACTCCTGTTCATGCCCAGCAACCGTGTGAGATGATGAGACCATGTTTTCCTCATTTTGCAGATGAGGAAACTGAAACTTACTCAAGGACGTACAGCTGGTAAGTGGGACTTGGATCCAGGCCACCTAGCTCTGAGTGTATGTTCCTAATTACTTCATTATCACCTTTTCGCTAAAAAAGAAAAAATTAATTTAATGTTCTGTATGAGCAGATAAAGATGCCAGTAAAGCAGTCTTTAAATAACCACTGTGAATCCCTAGTCTCAATATACTTCCTTCTTGTTATTTTAAAAATAAATTTTTGCTAATTACAAAATAAGGAAGAAAACCTATTTGAACGCGAACAAAAAAAATTTTTTTAGAAGTTATATTGTGGTTTTATTCATTTTCCCAGAAGGGATTATAAAAGTTTGGTTGTCTGGGACACTGCTATCTGGGCTACATGTCTCCCCATGTTTTCCTTTTTTTCATAACCAAGGCGGCAAGTGTCCAGATCTGTCACTGTAGTGGATTTTATGTTTGCCTCTTGCCTTTCATTGCCCATAAAAGCGTCATTGCATTTCACTGGTGTGTTTAGTTCCACAGTAATAGAAGCTTAGCGTGGGTAGCACCTGTGGTGCTGACTCCCTGAGATCGCAAATGGGGACCCCAAAATTAAGAGTCATGGTTCTAATTATTGGCAGAGCCACAGTTGGAGGGCAGGGCCTGGAACATGCACCTGGTGTCCACCCCCCATAGCCCGCGCTTTGTGTGTGGAGGGTAGTAGCATATGCTGCCCCGAATTTGACTGGAGGAGTTTAGGACATGCCGCCTCTGAAGATGCCACTTTGATATATTGATTATTTTGAACTGTAGGCCCTTGAAAAGTGAAAGTCACTCAGTCATGTCTGACTCTGTGACCCCTGAACTGTACAGTCCATGGAATTCTCCAGGCCAGAATACTGGGGTTGGTAGCCTTTCTCTTCTCCAGGGCATCTCACAACCCAGGGATTGAAGCCAGGTCTCCCGCAATACAGGCAGATTCTTTACCAGCTGGGCCACAAGGGAAGCTCTGAGCCACATAAATGCAGGGGAAGGCTTTGTCTGCCTCATGTCCCAGTTGTCTCCTTATCTGCCTGAAAACAGATCCTCCAAAAGGAACTCAGTTGTCATAGAGCCCCACCCCAGGAGTTTCATCACCCAGAACGGATTGACCCTTATCATGGGAAAGGAGACTAGGAGTCAACACCAGGCCCAGACAGACTTTGTCACAAACTATCATTCGTCCCTCCTCTTCTAAAGACCCATTCATTTTTCCGCTAAGATGCTAACTTCCCCCTCGCCTTTCCCTATTATGATGGTATTTAAGTCTGAATTCTAAGCCACCTCTTCAAGTTATTCATTTTCCTCTGGATATCTCCCATGTATACAAAGTATATATGTTAATGAGTTTTTATTTTTTTTTCTTTCTTGTTAATCTGTCTTTTATTACAAGAGTTTCAGCTAAGAATTCAGAAATGTGGAGGGAAAATTATTTTTTCCTCCCCTGCATTTATTCCATGGATAAGCTCCAAAAAGTTTGATTCAGAATTAAGCTAAACCTGTGGCCATGGATTAGTTTGGTTTATGTTTCAAAACAATTTTCTGTATTGATAGTGTCACGTGAGTGTACGTTCCTCGGTTCTTTGTCTCGTCACAATAAAGATTTGGAGCGACGGACATTAGCTCTTGGGTCTTGGACAAACCGTGTTATAGCTCTTAGGCAAATCAGTGTTACAGCTCTATTTTATTTAGAAGATAGCAGGAGAGTGAGAGAGAGAGAGAGAGCGAGCGTTTGGCTCCTCCTTTTATATGTGTTTTCCTCCACCTGGGCCTGCCCTATGCAAATCGGGCTTAGCCAGGAGTGCTGTTTGTTCTGCCTGAAGTCTTCACTCTGGTCCTCCGACCTTCCTTTGACCTTCCTTGTCTTTTAGCCACTGCCATTTTGGACTCCTTTTCCCTATTCTACCTACCTAACAATAGTAAGAGGAAAATGTTTTGCAGTATCTCATAAAGGAATTTTATATATTACTTTTTGATTCTGCATTTGTTTCTTGACCTTTCGAAAAAAGTCCCCCTAGGGCTCTGCTTTTATTTGGTTAATGCTGCTGCTGCTGCTAAGTCGCGTCAGTCGCGTCCAACTCTGTGTGACCCAATAGACGGCAGCCCACCAGGCTCCCCCGTCCCTGGGATTCTCCAGGCAAGAACACTGGAGTGGGTTGCCATTTCCTTCTCCAATGCATGAAAGTGAAAAGTGAAAGTGAAGTCGCTCAGTCGTGTCCGACTCTTAGCGACCTCATGGACTGCAGCCTTCCAGGCTCCTCCATCCATGGGATTTTCCAGGCAAGGGTACTGGAGTGGGGTGCCATTGCCTTCTCCTGGTTAATGCTGTTAACTGCTAAAAAGCACATTCTCTGCAGGAATGCAGTATGGATAAGAGTGTTACTAAAAAAGAGACATATGCTTTGCAATTTCACAAGTTGTTTCATTTTCTTTATATGGTTAGAATCTCTCTTTGGACTCCTTATGCTTTTTGTGACTGGTGTGTCTTTCTATACATTGTATTTTGTCCCTGTTTTGTCATCTACCGGTCATGTCTCAGTAATAGAGCCAGGAGGTCAGAATCTCTTGAATATTCAGTGCAGAATTTTGTGTTTATAGGATAAGCTGTTTTATCTGGGGCTCTTATGACCAGCAGCTGCTCAGTTGAAGTGGAGAAGTGTAAAAAACATTACATTTATTTATATCTTATATTTTAAATTTAGACATATAAATGTACATCCATGTTGCTAATTTCTGAAGTAGGGCCTGATAAGTGGTTTCCATGTGTTTTTTGGCACATGGACCATAACCTGCAATGCCTAGTCTACCTGGTTTTCAGTTTGGCTTGCTTTAGAGTGTTAGGATGCTTGTGAGCTATGAGTTTAGAATTCTTCCAGGTTCTTCTGATTTGCCTCCCCATCCTTTGCCACTTTTTCATGCCTAATTTGACAGCAGTTATTTTAGTGTTACTCTTTCATTGAATTACTCCACAGTATTCAGATATGCAACTTCATTTTCATAGAAACATTTTTCTGAGCTCATATTTTATGTGTTTTTATACAATTTATTATGTGTTTACATACAATTGAACGACTAGCATAGACAGACGTGAACACATCTGACCCTAGAGAAAGGTACAGCTTTACTGGGGGGCTGACCTCTGCTTCTCAGCCTATATGTGGTGAAGGTCTAGTCTTTTTATTTTCAATCTGTCATGGATTTGTTCTTTTATTAACAAAAAAAAGGAGGAAAGAAATAAAAAAGTTATGCAAGCCTTAGGTTTTTTAAAAAAATATTTTAGAAACAACATAAATAAAATTACATTTTGTTAAATATAAACACAGCAAATATAGGAAAGAAAATTACAAAATCTGTGCATCTCCTTCCAAAAAAAAGCATGAATATAGGTAATTCACATAACAACTCACTATAGCTTGTTAATTTGTTAATCCAGTTATAGCTGAACAGAAAATTATGACTAAAGTGGTGATTCTCCATATTAAATAACCCTGTAGCTCAGACGGTAAAGAGACCTGGGTTCAATCCCTGGGTTGGGAAGATGCCCTGGAGAAGGAAATGGCAACCCACTCCAGTACTCTTGCCTGGAAAATTCCATGGATGGAGGAGCCTGGTAGGCTACAGTCCATGGGATCGCAAAGAGTGGGACACGACTGAGCAACTTCACTGGTTCACTGGATGTAATCAGTGTTTTAAGATTTTTGATGTCATAGATGAACTTACTCTTGCTTGTTAACCTATTTGCTCTAGGCTGGGTTAGTGCTAGCTTGTCTCAGAGTTAATGAATAATGTATATCTCAATTGATTATGATTTTGTTTTAGTAACGCCCACGGTAGAGGAGCTGGCCTTGTAGAGGGATGTTGATGAGGATGAAGAAAGACAAAGCAATTTCAGCAAGCTCAGGATCTTTATTTTTCACTTTTCTCCAAAATGAAGCAAGTGATGCTTGTGTCAAAATTCAACTTCAGTTCTTCCTCAGTAGCCAAATCCAACTTGTCCTTTAAATTTATGGTCAAATGTAAATGATCTTTCAATGAAAGAAGTGGGTTTCGATTTTAATATACTTACATTACCGTTGAGAAGGTAACCTTAAACTATCTCTTGTGATCCCATGGTTCTACAGCACTTGACAACTTGCCTCACAAGGTCGTCATCACCAAAACTGGTCACTGAGATGAGTCTGCTATTCATGCACTTGGGTGTGGCAACTGTGTCTGAAGACTACCCACATTTCTATTGTAAATGCTCACTTTCCATTTCCTGGGCAGCTGATAACAGTTTGCAGACTGGTGTCTATCTCTGGACCATACTTGGAGAAGCCCTGGGCTCTAGTAGCGCCTCCTACTAGCTGTGAGCTGCTGGTGTGCTGAAACATTAGTCATTGTGCTGTAGAGAGGGAGTGGGGTGTGCTGGTTAGTCTGGCAAGGGGATTAAATTAAGAGAGCTTTTTTTGCTTAAATATCACCACCCCCCCCCCCCCCACACACACAGGTTCTTAGCTTTCGTGAGATTCAAAGTATCAGATGCATGAGCAGTTTTGTATGTATTGTGTATCTGTTTATCCCATGACTGAGGATACGGATCATCTGAAGGAGTTCACCTACATGCCCCCCAAAATGTGCTACTTTGATGTATTGATTGTTTTAACTAAAGGCACTTGAAAAACAGCAAATACAGAGAGAGGCTTTCTCTGAACTCCCCTTATCTACCTGAAGACAGATCCTCCAGAAGGAACTCGGTTGTCACAGATCCCCTCCCCACGACTTTCATCAACCAGGGAAGGATTGCCTCTTCACATACACCACACCCAGACAGACTTCATAACAAACTATGATGTCTCCCATCTATTCTTCTAAGGGCTTATTCATCTTCTGAAAAATCGTTTGCTCTCTGCAGAGAGGCTGATATCCTTCCCTTTCCTTAAGATGGTGTATAAGCTGTCAAATCTCACTGCTTTTTTGGGGTACTCATTTTATTTTTCCTGTGATGTCCCCAATGTGTGTTATGTTAAAAATTAATACATTCGTGGACCTTTTCTCCTGTTAATCTGCCTGTTCTCAGTTTATTTCATAGACCTAGCTATCAAACCTAGGAGGGTAGAAGGAAAGTCTCCCCCGACTCCCATCTTTGTCCATCTTTGAATTACCCACTGGACCTTGCATGCAGCTGCTAGGTGATCGCTGCATAGAATATATAAATCTGGAATTTCAGTGGAGACATTTTCTTTAAAGTGTCGTTTACTTCTAAGGAAGTAACACACTCTTGAATTCTCATTTTTCTTCTGGTCAATAGGAATTTGTCTAGTTATCTCCTAAGAAATCTCAGTATTTGGACCCTGTTTCCTTTGCCTGAGCATATTGTCTGGGCCCAGGAGAATTTCGCTGCTCTTACAATGAAACATATCTTGAAAAAAATGATCAGTTTGGGTGTTTCAGTCCCCTATTTTTATCTTTTCACTGACTTACCACTGTACATGATTCTAAATCCTATGAACAAGGACTGCTCAGGGTAACTGATTTATCCTACTTTCACGAGTTCATAGTTGAGGTAAGCAAGCTTTTCATGTTTTTAAAGCAGGTGAAATTTTGGCCATAGTTTTAACTCCTTTTCATGAAAATTATTAGTAGAGTCTTTGAAAACGGAGTCAATGTCCTTGTAGTAATAACCAGAAGTTTGAAAGAGATGATGACGTTGAAGACTATAGAGGGAAGTAAAAATGAACTGATGATGAGTATAGATTTATCTCAGAGTAACAAAAATGTAGTGTGTTAATTTTAGAAGTGTTTCCTTTCTTGATGATACCTTGCAATTTGAAGTTTTTCAGTAATCCTAAAATGAGCTGACTTGGCAGTCAAGAAATATCATCGAAAAAGTGACAACTTGGCATCTTTTGCTAGGCTGTTTTCCCCTCCATCAGGTGAAAGAAAAAGCAGAGGTAAATTTCAAGCATATTTGGAGCAAAGACCTTTTGGCGTAATTCTTATAGCTCTCATTGATGAGTGCTTACCATATCTATATGCTTGACATACAGTGCTTCATTTAATCCCTGAAAAAAGTTAAGGACTTGGGCAGGATCATCCACCTCTCTGTCCAAAGTGCAGAATGCTGTGCTGGACTTTAGGATGTGGTGGTCTGCAAACCAGACTTAATCCCTGCCCTCTAGGTGCTCCTAATCTAATAGGAGACCAAGAGCCTTTAAATATATAGTTAGAAATGGTGGTAGGTTCTATGAAGAGAAATCATAGGACCCCTGTTAATTCTCAAGATTGGTCAGTAAAAGCCACCCTGATTAAGTGATATTTCAACTGAAACCCGAATGATGTTGATGAGTGGATCGAAGTTAGCTAGGCTGGGTGTGTGTGAGTGTGTGGGTATGTCAGGGTGATGGGAGTGGGAAGACATTCTAGACAAAGAGCACAGTTTGCACTGAGTCTTTGGAATGAAGATCAAGACTGACTCAGGGCCTGGAGCATGCAAAGCAGAGGGACCTTGATGAAGAGCTGGAGTAGTGGGCAGGGCCCAGGACACTAGGCTACTACCAGGATTTTGTTTTTGTTTTAAATGCAATTGAAAACTATGTACGAGCTTTAGGTTGGGGAAAGACGTGGGTAGGATTACCTTTTATAAGGATCATTCTGGGCCACTGTGGATATAGGTTCTAGGGGAATCTTATAAAAGTGTTATTCAAACCAACAGTCTGCTAAACCTTAGCTGAGTTGTGTATGAGTTTGGCTCTTGATCTTTGACTATTTTGTCCTCCATAATCCTTTATTCAACAAGATTCAGAGTTGGCTTCTGACATCTTCTCTTGCTTTACAAGGTAACTGTACCTTGAGTACACATTCTTTTGTTGGGAGCTGCCTATTTTCTTTGCAGCAAAGTGTGGAACAGTAAGGAGCTTTTGGTGTAACGGTCTTGCAGAATGGTCATTGGGCAGCACACAGGGCAAGTAGCTGTTTATCACCAAAGTCTGGGGTCTGGCTTTTACCTTTAATAACCTGGAAAATTAGTTTTTTCTCAGTACACCTATAAAAGAATTGGACTCTGGGGAATGGGTTCTTGTTAGTTCAGATCACAAGAGCTTCATATGAAATAAAAATCAGTTGGTTAATGTTAAAGACTAGAACTAGAAAGGAGTCTGGACATGTGTTCTGGAGGGAAACCTACCTGAGAAGCCAAATAAGAGTCTGACATCTTGTGTCTGTTAGATCTCCATTAAGACCATCTCTGTAGAGGAGACGGGCCCCTTAGTCCATTGTATGTTAATAGACATTGCACAGGTTTCTGCTGTTTGGGATTTCTTTTTTGATGTTTCATACCCTTCTTTGTCTATTGAAAATTTTTTAGTGTTTTGAACTTTTTATTCTGAAATAATTTTAGGCTTTCAAAAAGCCTAAATTTTAAGTGTTAAAAATATAGTGAAAAATACAAAAAATTCCTTTACATTCTTCATCTAGATTTTCTAAATGTAACTATCTTACATAATCACTGTATAGTAATCAAAAATCAGGGACTAAACATTGGTCTAATATTACTGTCCAGGAACCTTATTTAAATATTGCCAGTTAATGCCTCATTAATGTTTCTTTTTCTGGTCTAGGATCCAATCCAGGATTATAAGTTATATTCAGTTGTCATAGTGCCTCAGTCATCTTAATATGGAACAAGGCCTCACCTTTTCTTTGTCTTTCATAACTTTGACACTCTGAAGGGTATTGACCAGTTATTTTGTAGAATGCCCCTCGTTTTGGGTTTGCTGGTTGATTCTTCATGTGTTACGCATTTTTGTTAAGAATATTATGGAAGTGGTATGAGTGCTTCTCAGGACCTCATATCATTCCTCTGTTTTAACTATAAAGTAATTTATTTGTTCTTTCTTCTAAAGGGATATGGTAGAATTAACTAGGCTCAAGTTCTTCAAACTTGAGAAAATGTGTACTTCTGAGACTATGTCTGGGAGCATGCATTGCAGCTTGAGAAATACTAACTGGAGTTATATGCTATCATTTTGAATGATCCTGGTATAGCGTGCTTATAAATACTATTGTAGGAATTGAGATTACTTGACTGTAAGAAGGTTGGGATGTGAATGGTTTAAAATATGCTTATATTATTATATATTTTAAAAACATCAAAAAAAGGGGGAAAAAAATCCCAGAATGTTTCTAAATCTCAGACTCCTGGGGAAAAATGTCCCCCAAATAATAATAATATGAAACCCTTTTTCTAACTTTTCTACAAAGATACATACCTCCTTGTAGATTTAAAAATTTTTTTCATTATTCCTTTATAGGGCTTTCCTGGTGGCTCAGATGGTAAAGAATCTGCCTGAAATACAGGAGATGTGGGTTCAATCCCTGGGTTGGGAAGATCCCCTGGAGAGGGGAATGGCAACCCACTCCAGTATTCTTGCCTGGAGAATTCCATGGACAGAGGAGCCTGGCAGGCTATAGTCCATGGGTTCACAAAGAGTCAGACACGACTGAGTAGCTAACACTTAAACTTTCACTTTCATTCCTTTATAGATAAGGAAAAAAAAAATTGAAAGAAATTTCATTACTCTGCCATCATGGAATGTGTGTCAAATGGTATGCTAAGTGGATAAGGTAGCAGTTTTGAGTAAAATACACCCAGTTCAACTCTAGCTCTGACACTAATGGAGGACTCTTGGGTTAAGTGCTTAAGCTAACTCTCCAGTTATTTACTTCTAAAATGTAGACGACAAGATCTACTTTTAAGTTTGCCACCAAATTAAACAAGATCTAGGTAAAGATCTGCACATGTCATGGGACCTCAGGAAATGTCATTTGTTTTTCTCCTCTCTTTCATACCCTGTGCTTTCAGGATGAAAGAAAATGAAAATGTTGCTAAGTTATGTTCGATTCTGTAACCCCACAGACTGCAGCCCGCCAGGCTCCTCTGTCCATGGAATTCTCCAGGCAAGAATACTGGAGTGGGTTGCCATTCCCTTCTCCAGGGGATCTTACTGGCCCAGGGATCAAACCTGGGTCTCCTTTATTGCAGGCAGATTCTTTACTGTCTGAGCCACCAGGGAAGACCCATGTAAGCACAATATTTTCTAATATTACCTTGTGAAAAATAAATGATGATTTTCATTCAGACAAGAAAGATGTATTTTCAAAATAGGTAAGTTTTTCTATGAAAGTGCAAATGGTCTATACTCATTGTCTGTGCAGTTTTGGCAAAAAGTGCCCATCCATTCACAATAAATATATTGTGAAGATATATAGCTAAATAAATGGACCCCACAGTGAGGGAGGTTTTGGAGGAGGCTGTGACTCTCCCCTTCCTAACTGCCTTACTCATCAGAGACTGTACTATCCTATTAAGGGCGTTAGGAGTTTCCTGGCCTTGAACTGATTATTTAGGGTGGGTACTAACTTGCCTCAATGGATGGGTAACCCCCACCCCATAACCTACTCACCTCACCTGTTATACATGGACTTTCTAACTTAGAGTAACCTTGGATTGTTTTAGATTAACAGAAGAAATAAAACTAGTCTAACGTTTTCTTAACAAAGCTCTTTCTTTCCTAATTCCTTACATTTCTAGTTTTATCTTTACTTTAGGTGGCTCAGATGTAAAGTGTCTGCCAGCAATGCAGGAGACTTGGGTTTGATCCCTGGGTCCCAAAGATCCCATGGAGAAGGAAATGGCAACCCACTCCAGTACTCTTGCCTGGAAAATTCCATGGACAGAGGAGCCTGGTAGGCTACAGTCCATGGGAGCCAAAGAGTAAGACACGACTGAGCAACTTCATTTAAAACCAACAGTAGTATTTTCTTTTCTTTCCCCCCCGCCATTCATTTTTGGCTTTTCACCCTGGTAAAATACTACTAAAATAAATCAGCTAAATTTTAGCATAAATACAGTGAAAACCAGCAGTTGAAATGATTGCAACTTGGAAAATGTTAGATGGAGGCACTTCAAAAAAAGATTTCTCCGTATCACAGGCTGCTGCTTTGAAATAACTCATGTTTCTTTCCCACCTCTAAATTGTCATTTTTCCAGTTCTCCTTTTTTGGAAGCTTCAGTATGCAAAGCTTTGACAACAGTTTAGGAAAATGAACTCACTCCCTACTGTGTGTGACATTTGCTTGAGGATAATTTGTTTGGCTCAAAATTGGCAGTTGCTGAAATGAGTGAAACAGTGAGATGTTTTCATGGGTTCATTGTTGAAGGAACGGAAATCCTCCAAGGTGGCCATTTAATTTCACAGCTCTGAAACCTTTATCTGATTATACATCTTTGAATGGGTATTTTCTTCTTCAGTTCAGTTCAGTTCAGTTCAGTCGCTCAGTCATGTCCGACTCTTTGCGACCTCATGAATCGCAGCATGCCAGGCCTCCCTGTCCATCACCAACTCCCGGAGTTCACTCAAACTCACATCCATCAAGTCAGTGATGCCATCCAGCCATCTCATACTCTGTCGTCCCCTTCTCCTCCTGCCCCCAATCCCTCCTACCATCAGAGTCTTTTCCAATGAGTCAACTCTTCCCATGAGGTGGCCAAAGTACTGGAGTTTCAGCTTCAACATCAGTCCTTCCAAAGAACACCCAGGGCTGATCTCCTTTAGAATGGACTGGTTGGATCTCCTTGCAGTCCAAGGGACTCTCAAGAGTCTTCTCCAACACCACAGTTCAAAAGCATCAATTCTTCGGCGCTCAGCTTTCATCACAGTCCAACTCTCACATCCATACATGACCACTGGAAAAACCATAGCCTTGCCTAGACGGACCTTTGCTGGCAAAGTAATGTCTCTGCTTTTGAATATGCTATCTAAGTTGGTCAAAACTTTCCTTCCAAGGAGTAAGTGTCTTTTAATTTCATGGCTACAGTCACCATCTGCAGTGATTTTGGAGTCCACAAAAATAAAGTCTGACACTGTTTCCACTGTTTGCCCGTCTATTTCCCATGAAGTGATGGGACCAGATGCCATGATCTTAGTTTTCTGAATGTTGAGCTTTAAGCCAACTTTTTCACTCTCTTCTTTCACTTTCATCAAGAGGCTTTTGAGTTCCTCTTCACTTTCTGCCATAAGGGTGGTGTCATCTGCGTATCTGAGGTTATTGATATTTCTCCCGGCAATCTTGATTCCAGCTTGTGTTTCTTCCAGCCCAGCATTTCTCATGAAGTACTCTGCATAGAAGTTAAATAAGCAGGGTGACAATATACAACCTTGACATACTCCTTTTCCTATTTGGAACCAGTCTGTTGTTCCATGTCCAGTTCTAACTGTTGCTTCCTGACCTGCATACACATTTCTCAAGAGGCAGGTCAGGTGGTCTGGTATTCCCATCTCTTGAAGAATTTTCCACAGTTTATTGTGATCCACACAGTCAAAGGCTTTGGCATAGTCAATAAAGCAGAAATAGATGTTTTTCTGGAACTCTCTTGCTTTTTCCATGATCCAGCGGATGTTGGCAATTTGATCTCTGGTTCCTCTGCCTTTTCTAAAACCAGCTTGAACATCAGGAAGTTCACGGTTCACGTATTGCTGAAGCCTGGCTTGGAGAATTTTGAGCATTACTTTACTAGCGTGTGAGATGAGTGCAATTGTGCGGTAGTTTGAACATTCTTTGGTGTTGCTTTCTTTGGGATTGGAATGAAAACTGACCTTTTCCAGTCCTGTGGCCACTGCTGAGTTTTCCAAATTTGCTGACATATTGAGTGCAGCACTTTCACAGCATCATCTTTCAGGATTTGAAATAGCTTAACTGGAATTCCATCACCTCCACTAGCTTTGTTCGTAGTGATGCTTTCTAAGGCCCACTTGACTTCACATTCCAGGATGTCTGGCTCTAGATGAGTGATCACACCATTGTGATTATCTTGGTCATAAAGATCTTTTTTGTACAGTTCTTCTGTGTATTCTTGCCACCTCTTCTTAATATCTTCTGGTTCTGTTAGGTCCATACCATTTCTGTCTTTTATCCAGCCCATCTTTGCATGAAATGTTCCCTTGGTATCTCTAATTTTCTTGAAGAGATCTCTAGTCTTTCCCATTCTGTTGTTTTCCTCTATTTCTTTGCAAAACGTTAGAGAATGTTTATATTGATGTGACTGTTAATACAAAGCTACGTGTGTGTGCTTAGTGTGTGTCTGACTCTTTACGATCCCGTGGACTGAAGCCGCCAGGCTCCTCTGTCTGTGGGGATTCTCCAGGCAAGAATACTGGAGTGGGTTGCCATTTCCTTCTCCAGGGGATCTTCCCGACCCAGGAATCGAACCAGGTCTCCCACTTTCAGGCAGATTCTTGACCATCTGAGTCACCAGGGAAGCCCTACAGAGCTATGAAAGCATGTTACTTAAAGTGTTATGGAGATACTCGAGAACATTGTTTCTGTTTTCTCAAATCAGCGTTTCATATCTTCCACTTTTCCTGCCTTAGGGTTCTGGGTATTCAAGTGACAAATCTTGTCACTTCCTTTTCTTTCTGATTGGCTAGTTTGGGCTTCCCTGGTGGCTCAGACAGTAAAGAGTCTGCCCAGGGTTTGATACCTGAGTCAGGAAGACTCCTGAAGAAGGGAGTGGGAACCCACTCCAGTATTCTTGCCTGGAGAATTCCATGGACAAAGGAGCCTGGTGGGCTACAGTCCACAGGGTCACAAAGAGTCAGACACAACAGAGGGACTAATGCACAAACACTAATTGGCCAAGTTCAGGGCCCTGTTAACTGGATTATTGGAACCCACCCTGCATTCTGGCCTCTCATGCATTCTCAGTGCTGATGCTAATCCTGTCTAATAGGGATCTAGAGCTACTCCCCTCATTTGATGATTCTCAGATCCCCAGCAGATATTCAGAAACTTTTCTTACCAAATTCTTTTTCTGTAAAATATTTTCTCCACCAGCACTGCTGTCTGTTTAAAACTTGGCCAGAAACATTCCCACCTTACTAACATCACTCAGGTTATCCTCTGCATCATATTGTCCTTTGTTCTAAATGGACCCAAACCATCTTTTGCAGTCTAACTTAGATCCCACCACATCTTTGAATTTCTTCTAGGGCCTTCTCTGATAGTTCTCATCTGTACCCCTTGAATTAACAAGATGGCCTTTATCCCCCTCATTGAACTGTGTCTTCTCAGAGATAAGGATCTTGTCTTATTCACCTTGGTCTTCCATCAGCCTTGCCTTACTGGCACTCAGTAGATAGTTGTTGAGCTGAATCAACAATTAAATGGAATTTGCTGTTGTAAAACAGGGAGGAGGAGGGAGGAAGCGAATGACAATATAAAAATAAATTCAAATGCCTGTGGGTAAGCCCAGGCATATCCCCTTTGTACAAGGTATAGTGCGGAGCATTGTGGGGAGATAAAAAGAAAGCTCAGCAAAATCCAGGTTATGGGAAACCCTGCAGGACAATTGACCTGGTTTCTTCAATAAATAGATTGTTAAAAAAGAGAGAGACAGAGATTAATAGAACTTACAAAATATATCAACCAGTTGCAATGTGTACACTTTATTTGCATTCTGATTCAAACAAACAGTAAAAAACATAATACAATTAGGGAAATTTGAGCAATGATCAGATAACTGGTGTTAAGAAATTATGGTTAATTTTCATAGACATGATATTAGTGTGTTTATGCTTTAGAGTAGCCTTATTTGTTAGAGATCCATGTTGAAATATTTGTGGATGAAAGGATATGGTGCCTGGGATTTACCTTCAGACAGCCTGGAATTGGCGAGCGTGGTGGAGGGGAAGGGAGAGTGTGAGTATGAAGAGCAAACTAGATTGGGCATGAGTTGATAATTGTTGAAGCTGGATCGTGGGTACAGAGGTTTTTCATTATTTCTGCTTTTTATGTGTTTGAAAGTTTCCATAATAAAAGGTATGAGATAAGGGACAAGACATGAAGCTTGTTTTTAAAGAATTGAAAGGGCATGAAATTGGCATCTGGGAGGCTCAGGTTCTAGCCCTGGCTTGCTCTGAGAGAAGCCATATGATCTGGAGTCACCCATTCAACACTTCTGGGCTTTACAGACTTTCCTGAGTTAGTGAGTTCACTGGATGGGTCCTCATGGCCACTGGTCACTTGGAATGCTGCTCTTCTGATAGAGACTTGGAGCCTGTGTTCAGGAGTCTGGCATCAAGGAGCTGTGTTTATGAGGGGCATGGTTGGTTTCACTCGAGCTGTGTATTTACCAGATTCTACTTCTAGACTTGTCATCTCCTTTTCCCCAGGGAAGCTGGCAGCATTCTGTAGTATGTATTGTCAGTTTGAGTTGATAGAACTTCAGGCAAAGAACAAAGTAACATCCCGTCATTAGCTGAGAAGTCTTATTCATGAAGTTGATGCTGCCTGTATAGGGATTAAGATGAGCTCAGGCTCTGTGTTCCTTGGACAAGTGGCTTAACCTCCCTTCTTCCGAGGGTTGTTAGAATTAAATGAATCAGTACCTACTGGGTGTTTTGAGCGGTGCCTAGCCCATAATAATGGCTCAATAAATGGTGGATACTTCTATTGGCTCCAGGGTTAAGTGTTAGTCACTCAGTCGTGTTCGACTTTTTGTGACCCGATGGACTGTAGCCTGCCAAGCTCCTTTGTCCATGGAATTCTCCAGGCTAGAATACTGGAGTGGGTTGCCATTCCCTTTTCCAGGGGATTCCAGGGGATCTTCTCAAACCGGGGTTCAAGTCCACCTCTCCTGAATTGCAGTTAAGATTCTTTACTGACTGAGCCACCAGTAGTTCTGCTTATATTTTGTATTTCTAGTTCTCATAGGTTCATTGAGGCTTAAGTACATTCATTATACTCAGATTCTTCCTTTTCTCCCTCTCTCCAATGGTAGAAGCACATTGGAGAACTCACGGCAGCCTATGGGACATAAGAGGGTAGTCTGGGAAGGGAGCTAGTGAGCACAACCGGCCTCTTAGAGGTTATCCTATCTGCCCTGCCCATCACTCGCCTGCTCATGGGCTGAGTTGCTGAGGAATTCGGCTGAGAGGGCAGAGATGGAATGTTCGTGGAATCCACTCTCTTGGCTGCTGGTTATTTCAGTGGCTGTGTTCAGCTTCCTCAGGTCTCTTTTGGTTCCTCATTGATGACTGGGTGGTGGTAGGGAGAGAGAAATTATCCCTGTCTTTCTGATCTGTCTAGTGTTTTTTTAAAATCCCCTGTGTTGAGAAGGAAGTCTGGTAATGCCCTAGCATTCACAGGGTAGGGAGATCAGAGGAAGTGTGGTGTTCTCAGGCATGCTGACTAATTGCTTAAGCAGCAGGGATTCCGTCACTTCCTTTCTAAGGCCTGTTGATCTCAGACCCTTGTCCTCCCAGTCAAGGCCGGCAGCATCTGGGAGGCCCCTGCCAGTTCCTTACAGCCAGCTTGCCTGGGCCCTGGGTCACTGCCTCGCAGCTGTCGAAATCACATCCCCATCTTTGTTTTTCGTCCTTGATGTTTCCCAATAAATAACATTGTTTTCCAGCACCCACAAAGCAGCATCCTGTCTTTTTTTTTTTTTTTGCCCTTAAGCCTATTGCTTTCCTCCTTAATGTTATTTCTTGATTGCCTTCATTTTCTTTGGATGCTTCTATTTATTTTGTGTTCATTAAGCTGAAAATAGGTTTACAAGCTTCCCTTGTTTATTCCTTGGATGAGATTCCAGTTTATAGATTATTCATATCCCTTTGCTTTTTCTGCAGTGTTGAGGCACTTAACAGCTCATGGAAATTTCCTAATGACAAGGGAAGTAATGTCTCTATAAAACCTGACAGATGACAAAGCGAGTCCATACAGAAAATAACATACTAGACTTAAGAGTTGAGAAGGCTAGATTTTATCCTGGTTTGAATTTCCATTCACAAATGTTGGGTCTTTGGACAAGTTATTTTTACCTTCCCCTACTTCAGTTTTCTCATTCAAAAAATGGAAATTTCTAGAGGTTGTTGGGAGATGATGTATTCTTGGTACTGATTAGATTTAATAAATACTAGCTAATATTACTGTGGATATTGTGATCTTATTGAGCTTCACAGTATAGTAAATTTTTTGAGGTAGATCAGGTCATTTTCTTTATTTTCATTAATGCATCTATTCCTTTCCTTTTGCTTAGAAAAAAGAGGGAGATAGAGAGGTAGAGAGTTCAGGCTCATACATTTCTTTCATATAGACGTAGCATGAAGGCTTGATGAGTTTGAGATCTGTCTAAAATCCTTTCCTCGAGGAAGAGTTGAGGTCTAAGTGGAGGACTCCTTTCTGCATCCTTGTACTCCAGCTTAGTCTGGATTCAGTACCACCTGGGAAGACCTGGGGGTGGGGTGGGCTGTGTGTCTGGAGCTCCTCCTTCAGTCCACTTTCATTGTCCTTGATTTAGAACCATGTCCAGGCCTCCTGAGAGCAGGCGGTGGGCCAGGCGGCAGTGTGGTGCCGTGGGCAGAGCTGCCCGCTTTACTGCAGAACCTTCTTGGCTCTGCTACGAAAGCTCTCTGCCCCATAGTTCCCTCCTCCTCTACAGGAGCTGTGCCATGAGATGGTCTCAAGGAGCAGGACTCAGAAAGGGCCTGACCCACTGTAGGTGCCTACTCAAGGTTGGTTCCTTTCCCGATTTAGAATGTGTCTCTGAGTTGTGCAGGGGAAAGCTCCTGCTAAAGGAATTTCAGGCAGCAGCACTCAGGTTGTAGAGGCATTTTTGTGGGCAGTGGTAGCCTTGAAGCACCCTGAACCAATGCTGCCCTGCCAAGAAAGGCTGGTCTGATAGAGCTGGGACTTGATCTCAGCCAGTGTATCTCACCTCCGGGTGGTCCTGAGAGGGACATGGTTTTGTCACAATACACATTCTGGGCTCTAAACCAGACCTACTGTCCAGACACGTACCTTTTGGAAAAGCTTCCTAGGTGCTCCTGATGTCGACCTGGCTTTGAGCCATGGCTTGAGACAAACCAGAGTGACTGTTTATCCTCCCAGTTCTCACAGCAGCCCTCCGAGTTCTGTGCTGTTATTATGTCCTTCCGGCATGACATGTCCATGGTCACACGGCAAGGGTGGGACGGAGCCAGGTTTTGAGCCCCGGCCACCTGGCCTTGGAGTCAGTGCCTTTGCCCCTTCTCCTCCAGATAGAATTGCCTTGGGAATGGGCTTTGGAGTGTATAGCTCTTATCGAAGGGCTGGGGAAATTGGTCAGAACCAGCAGTTTCCTTCTTTACTGACACTTTTATTTCTTGGTATGTCCTGGCTGGCTTCAGGTTTCTAGAGGACTCATACACTGGAGCCCTTGTGTGTCCTGTTAGGTAGGGATGAGGGCAGCAGAACACGTCTACAAGCCCTCCTCGCGTATTTGTTCCTTCCACTCTCCCACTTATTATTCAATAAGGGTTAGCTTGCTCCAGGGGTGAAAATTTTGGGGGTCATTTCTTTGGCTTCTTTCACTATAGCTAAAATGCTCTCCTGAGCGCCCTTTGAGGGTGCCAGGTCGTTTGAGAAAGCCTGAGGAGAGTGGCTTTCATTTCGTCTGTACTTGGGGAAAGCAGAACAGAGTTCCAAGGATCTGCAGTCTCTCGGCTTTAACAAGCCTGGCGTAGGATGGTTGTTTGAGAAGGGCTTTCGTGTGGGAGCTTTTTCAGCTTGGAACTGAGTGCTTGATAGTTTCGAGAATACTCACTTCAGACTGACCTGCCCAGACAGAAAATTGTGGAGCCTTCAGGCCAATGCAGCAGGAGTGAAAGAACAATAGAAACAGGCACTTGCTGTGTACCAGGAATGGTCCTTTAGGACACTGGCCTTCATCCCGTGCTATCCAGGAGGTACATGTGATGTGTATGCTCAGTTGTGTCCAACGCTTTGCAACCCCTGTGGACTATAGGCTGCTAGGCTCCTCTGCGCATGGCATTCTCCAGGCAACAATACTGGAGTGAGTTGTCATTTCCTTCTCGAGGGGATCTTCCTAAGCCAGGGATCAAACCTGCGTCTCCTGTGTCAGCAGGCAGATTCTTTAACACTGTACCACCCAGGAAGCCCAGATGTTATGGCCCCCATTTTATATAGGAGTGATCAGACTCAGGAAGTTAAATGATGAACCGGTCTCCAGGTCACACAGATAAATGAGCAATGCAGTTGGGACTGGAACCCATTTCTCTCAAGACTCGAAAGGCTATGAACTTTCCTAAAACTGTGTACTTGGCTTCACAGTGGAGATTAACTTGCAGATGAAAGTTTTCTTTCCTAATATAACATCAGGATTTACTTTTCGATAAAGTGAATAAAATTAACACTGCTAAATGTTTCGTGAAATGAAAAGAGGAAAAAGGAATGAATGAATGGGTGGATGGATTGGTGAAGCTGGACTGATGATGGATTTAGACAGCACAGGGATATTCAGTGTCCTCAGGAGCTCTGGTAATTTCCTTCAGAACAGTGTCTTTTGTGGATTTCTTCCCCACCATTTGTTAAAGTAACATAGAATCTGGGTGAGGAAGCATTTGTATTCTTCAGTTCAGTTGAGTTCAGACACTCAGTCGTGTCCGACTCTTGGTGACCCCGTGAATCACAGCATGCCAGGCCTCCCTGTCCATCACCAACTCCCGGAGTCATGTCCATCGAGTTGGTGATGCCATCCAGCCATCTTATCCTCTGCCGTCCCCCTCTCCTTCTGTCTCCAATCCCTCCTAGCATCAGGGTCCTTTCCAATGAGTCAACTCTTTGCATGAGGTGGCCAAAGTATTAGAGTTTCAGCTTCAACATCAGTCCTTCCAATGAACACCCAGGACTGATGTCCTTTAGGATGGACTGGTTGGATCTCCTTGCAGTCCAAGGGACTCTCAAGAGTCTTCTCCAACACCACAGTTCAAAAGCATCAATTCTTTGGCACTCAGCCTTCTTCACAGTCCAACTCTCACATCCATACATGACCACTGGAAAAACCATAGCCTTGACCAGACGGACCTTTGTTGGCAAAGTAATATCTCTGCTTTTGAATATGCTATCTAGGTTGGTCATAACTTTCCTTCCAAGGAGTAAGAGTCTTTTAATTTGTATTCTTAGCTATGTTTAATTCCCGACTTACTCTTGAATTTTCCTCCTCAATTAATTGTATTCCTATTCCTCCCTTTTTGTCTTCTTCCACTTGTCCTTTCGGAGAAGGCAATGGCACCCCACTCCAGTACTCTTGCCTGGAAAATCCCATGGATGGAGGAGCCTGGTGGGCTGTAGTCCATGGGGTCGCTAGGAGTCGGACACAACTGAGCGACTTCACTTTCACTTTTCCCTTTCATGCATTGGAGAAGGAAATGGCAACCCACTCCAGTGTTCTTACCTGGAGAATCCCAGGGACGAGTGGGCTGCCGTCTATGGGGTCGCACAGAGTCAGACATGACTGAAGCGACTTAGCAGCAGCAGCAGCAGCAGCAACTTGTCCTTTCTAATAGATTTTACTTGCCAGTATTACTTGGTTTAAAGTGGATAATGTATGTAGGTTTTTTTTTTTGGCTGTACCACACAACATGCAGGATCTTGTTCCCCAACCAGCAATCAAACCTGTGCCCCTGCATTGGAAGCATGGAGTCTTAAACCACTGGACTACCAGGGAATTCTCATAATGTGTGTAATTTTAATAATTCAGATTTCTCTGAAAAAGCCTGAGAAAAATTAATAGAGCCATACTATAGTGTATGAGCTGTGAAAATATAAGATAAGCTTTCCAACAAATGTTACTTTTATAACAATACTTATGATTCCATTTCCATGTCAGCCATTACAGATGCCCCAAGGAAACAAACACAGGGGGAAAATTAGATATGATCATATTAATTATGATTTCACTTCTGTGGTTAAATAGATTTCCAGTTAGAGCTGGAGTTGCTCCTTAATTAAACAAATATTTCTTCAATTCAGTTCAGTCGCTCAGTTGTGTCTGAATCTTTGTGACCCCATGAATTGCAGCATGCCAGGCCTCCCTGTCCATCACCAACTCCCGGAGTTCACTCAAATTCACGTCCATCGAGTCGGTGATGCCATCCTGCCATCTCATCCTCTGTCGTCCCCTTATCCTCCTGCCCCCAATCCCTCCCAGCATCAGCATCATTGTTTTCCAATGAGTCAACACTTCGCATGAGGTGGCCAAAGTACTGGAGTTTCAGCTTTAGCATCAGTCCTTCCAAAGAACACCCAGGACTGATCTCCTTTAGAATGGACAGATTGGATCTCCTTGCAGTCCGAAGGACTCTCAAGAGTCTTTTCCAACATCACAGTTCAAAAGCATCAATTCTTCGGCGCTCAGCTTTCATCACAGTCCAACTGTCACATCCATACATGACCACAGGAAAAACCATAGCCTTGACTAGATGGACCTTTGTTGGCAAAGTAATGTCTCTGCTTTTCAATATGCTATCTAGGTTGGTCATAACTTTCCTTCCAAGGAGTAAGTGTCTTTTAATTTCATGGCTGCAATCATCATCTGCAGTGGTTTTGGAGCCCAAAAAAATAAAGTCTGACACTGTTTCCACTGTTTCCCCATCTATTTTGCATGAAGTGATGGGACCAGATGCCATCATCTTCGTTTTCTGAATGTTGAGCTTTAAGCCAACTTTTTCACTCTCTTCTTTCACTTTCATCAAGAGGCTTTTTAGTTCCTCTTCACTTTCTGCCATAAGGGTGGTGTCATCTACATATCTGAGGTTATTGATATTTCTCCCGGCAATCTTGATTCCAGCTTGTGTTTCTTCCAGCCCAGCATTTCTCATGATGTACTCTGCATAGAAGTTAAATAAGCAGGGTGACAATATACAACCTTGACGTACTCCTTTTCCTATTTGGAACCAGTCTGTTGTTCCATGTCCAGTTCTAACTGTTGCTTCCTGACCTGCATACAGATTTCTCAAGAGGCAGGTCAGGTGGTCTGGTATTCCCATCTCTTGAAGAATTTTCCACAGTTTATTGTGATCCACACAGTCAAAGGCTTTGGCATAGTCAATAAAGCAGAAAGAGATGTTTTTTCTGGAACTCTCTTGCTTTTTCCATGATCCAGCAGATGTTGGCAATTTGATCTCTGGTTCCTCTGCCTTTTCTAAAACCAGCTTGAACATCAGGAAGTTCACGGTTCACATATTGCTGAAGCCTGGCGTGGAGAATTTTGAGCATTACTTTACTAGTGTGTGAGATGAAGGCAATTGTGCGGTAGTTTGAACATTCTTTGGTGTTGCCTTGCTTTGGGATTGAAATGAAAACAGACCTTTTCCAGTCCTGTGAGCACTGCTGAGTTTTCCAAATTTGCTGGCATATTGAGTGCAGCACTTTCACAGCATCATCTTTCAGGATTTGAAATAGCTCAACTGGAATTCCATCACCTCCACTAGCTTTGTTTGTAGTGATGCTTTCTAAGGCCCACTTGACTTCACATTCCAGGATGTCTGGCTCTACGTGAGTCATCACACCATCATGATTATCTGGGTCATGAAGATCTTTTTTGTACAGTTCTTCTGTGTATTCTTGTCACCTCTTCTTAATATCTTCTGGTTCTGTTAGGTCCATACCATTTCTGTCTTTTATCGAGCCCATTTTTGCATGAAATGTTCCCTTGGTATCTCTAATTTTCTTGAAGAGATCTCTAGTCTTTCCCATTCTGTTGTTTTCCTCTATTTCTTTGCATTGATCGCTGAGGAAGGCTTTCTTATCTCTTCTTGCTATTCTTTGGAACTCTGCATTCAGATGCTTATATCTTTCCTTTTCTCCTTTGCTTTTCGCTTCTCTTCTTTTCACAGCTATTTGTAAGGCCTCCCCAGACAGCCAGTTTGCTTTTTTCCAAACCCTATACTGGTCTGTGATTTCACCTATTCTTTGGGTAATAGCACCATTTATGCTTTGAGTTGGTTTTTTAAGTTCTTAGCAGCCACTCTCAACATAATTTATTAGGTCAGAGTTTAGGAATGTTATTCCATGAAAGCCCATTTCCCACATGCTTGAAGGGTAACACCATGTCTGTGTGTATGTCTGGCTGTATAGTATGTTTTTGCATTCTCTCTCGCTCTTCTTCCTTTCTCCTCCTCCTCCTCTTTGTCTTACTGTCTTGACTAAGTATAAGTAGTACCAACATTAGTTTTAATTAAAAAAAATTGAATAGATCAGTGTTTCCCTTTCAGACCATCAGCAATATAATACTTCTTGTTTAGAATGCATGTTCTTGTGCCCCACCCCAGATCTGAACTTGAGAACTGCTGAATTAGAGTTTCATGTGATCACTGATATTTTTAATCTATTAGTATAATGTTGTATTTCTCTCTTCAAATAAAGAGGTAATCTCATCCCCTCTGCTTCCCCCACCACCAACTTAATATACTCTGATTAAAAATAAAAAACGAAAGCAGCCACTTTCAAATAAGAATCTTAGAATTCAGAATTTGAGAAACTTTCATTAGAACTTTATTGAAATATGAGCTGTTTCATACACTGTGAATATCCTTGAATTATTGCTAGTAAAATATCAAATTACTTGACTTAAAAAAAAGTTTAATGTTGACCAGAGGCATCAATGTGAAGTTCTAGTTCAAACTACTTACAATTTAAAATGAAGCAGATGACAGATGCACAGACATGGATCTTGGTGGCAAGACTGGGTAAAACCAGGTTCTGATCGCTGCACATCAGCCGTGTGTCCCTGGCTAAGCCTTTCGCCATTCTGGACTCCAGTGTGCTCCTCTGTCCAGTAACGCACTGCTATGACCTTGTTCTGACTGAGTCAAGCTCTGTGAGAAGAGAAATACGATGTTGACACATGCGCCAGTATGTTGGGGAGAGGGAGTTTTTTTCTCAGTAGGGGGACTTTTAAAATGAAATATTTAGAGATCAAAGGAACTACAGTCCATCAATCCATAAAGAATACAGAAGTTAAAAAGAAGTGATCAGGAGTTTCTTGTACTCATTCAGAACAACAGTGCTGTACTCAGCCCAATTCCTGGTTATTGAAACCCAACCAGGAAAGGGACTTCCCTAAGGCAAGGACTAGCCTTTGTTTGACACGTTGCAGTTGGTACATTTATTATACTGCTGCCAGGTATGTTTGTGCCATTTTATACAGTCCGGTGTAAAATGGGTGGAGGTAGGAAGTGGACTGAGCAGTGTGTTTGCATGTTAGAAGCATATTTCTTACCTGTTAGAAACCACTACTGTTGGAGGAAAGAAACAAAGCGTGCTGCCTTAAAAGATTCATCAGTATTGAGCCGTTTCAAACAGCTGGAGACTTAGGGGAAGAAACTGTAGTTTAGTAAATGGTCTCTTGCTCGTGCTGTTGTATTCCACTTCTCTATTCATTAATGCAGAGAATGATGAATATATCAAAAGTGGCAAAGTATATAAAGACCAGTGTTCCTTAAATCTCGTAATTTATGGACCTCTTCATTTAAAAGAAAAAAAATTACTCACAAACTCCCAGTACTGACATAAATATTTTTATTATGAAGTAGCTTAAATATGCCTGAACATAAAACTAGGTATAAACTCCTTATGCTTCCAGCTCTTATGTAACTGTAAAACAATGACAGATTTATTAATTTAAGCAAAATCAATAACACTCAAATTAACATTAATTTATCATGACAGATAAGTTTTTGGACTAACATTAAACCTTTCATTGGTAATATGATCATGGTGCTGTCAGCCAAAGTCCTAGTTCATTTCTCCTTCCACTTCCCTGAATTCAGACCTTCCCTCATAATAAAGCACCTTTATTTGGATGGAATATATGGTTTTGGTTTTAATTTAGCTTCATTTAATTTGCTTCCTTGTCCTTCATGATTAAATATATACTACTAGGTGCTATGATGATTAGAAACATAAAGGCAGACAGACCCACTTTTGATCAAGCCAGAAGTTGGGACTTGGTGCCTCGTTTTATTGGGCTGGTGGAGGAAAGACTGGGGTCACTGGTCCCTGCTATACTGACTTTCAGATCTGCGCGAGAGTGAATGATGTCATTCAGCAAAATGTGGAAACGAAGGAAAAGTAGGCTTTGAGAGAAGATGATCAGTTTGAGGCTTAGGTTTCTAGCAGTGTAGCTAGAAATCAATCACGTTTCCCGACTAAAGCCTTGTAATCTTGATAAAACATTTTTTATGTACTTTTGGGATCATGGGAACTAAGACAACTCCAGAGTCTCAGCCAACCACCAGTTAGTAAGGTAAAACCCAAGCTGGGAGCTTTCTGTGTAGGCAAACAGAAAAGGCGGTTGCCTTCGCCATCGGGGTTGAAGACTAAGCCTTGGGTGAGTGGCAGTGTTAGAAGAGCCTGTATCCCACTAGGACCTGTAAAAGAATCTAAAGTGGCCCAGGTAGATAGTGCCTTTGGGCTTTTGGCAGAACCAAACAAAAATCTTTCTGGAGGAAGACATCCCTACTTTAGACCTTAGGATTGTCCTGACCAGTATCAACCAAATAAGAGTTCAGGATCAAAGACAGCTAACTCTTCTAGAAAACAAACCACCGGGGCCAGAGTCATCAGAAACAAATAAAGAATAGACTTTTCCCTGAAGACTTGAGATATTAAAATTATCTGATACAGAATATAAAATAACGATTTTGAAATACTTTAAGGAATAAAATACAATTACAAATAAATGAAAAGAGCGTGAGATAAAAATTGACTAGGTGGGGAGGAGTGAGGAGTTGGGAGCAGGATAAATGGGAGAATGAAGTGCACATGCTATATGTAAAATAAACAACAAGGGTTTACCATATAACACAGCTGACTATATTCAGCATCATGTATAAACAATCATGGAAAAGAACTGAAAAACAGAATATATGTTTATCAGTTCAGTTCAGTCGCTTAGTTGTGTCTGACTCTTTGTGACCCCATGAATCGCAGCACACCAGGCCTCCCTGTCCATCACCAACTCCCGGAGTTCACTCAGACTCAGGTCCATCAAATCAGTGATGCCATCCAGCCATCTCATCCTCTGTCATTCCCTTTTCCTCCTGCCCCCAATCCCTCCCAGCATCAGAGTCTTTGCACGAGGTGGCCAAAGTACTGGAGTTTCAGCTTTAGCATCATTCCTTCCAAAGAAAGGAATTCTTTGGGATTTCCAAAGAAATCCCAGGGCTGATCTCCCTCAGAATGGACTGGTTGGATCTCCTTGCAGTCCGAGGGACTCTCAAGAGTCTTCTCCAACACCACAGTTCAAAACCATCAATTCTTCGGCGCTCAGCTTTCCTTATAGTCCAACTCTCACATCCATACATGACCACTGGAAAAGCCATAGCCTTGACTAGACGGACCTTTGTTGGCAAAGTAACGTCTCTGCTTTTCAATATGCTATCTAGGTTGGTCATAAGTTTTCTTCCAAGGAGTAAGCATCTTTTAATTTCATGGCTGCAGTCACCATCTGCAGTGATTTTGGAGCCCCCAAAAATAAAGTCTGACACTGTTTCCACTGTTTCCCCATCTATTTGCCATGAAGTGATGGGACCAGATGCTATGATCTTCGTCTTCTGAATGTTGAGCTTTAAGCCAACTTTTTCACTCTCCACTTGCACTTTCATCAACAGGCTTTTTAAGTTCCTCTTCACTTTCTGCCATAAGGGTGGTGTCATCTGCATATCTGAGGTTATTGATATTTCTCCCTGCAATCTTGATTCCAGCTTGTGCTTCTTCCATTCCAGCATTTCTCATGATGCATATAAGTTAAATAAGCAGGGTGACAATATACAGCCTTGACGTACTCCTTTTCCTATTTAGAACCAGTCTGTTGTTCCATGTCCAGTTCTAACTGTTGCTTCCTGACCTGCATATAGGTTTCTCAAGAGGCAGGTCAGGTGGTCTGTATTCCCATTTCTTTCAGAATTTTCCACAGTTTATTGTGATCCACACAGGCAAAGGCTTTGGCATAGTCAATAATTATAACTAAATCACTTTGCTGTATATCAGAAACTAGCACAATATTGTAAATTAATGATACTTCAATTAAAAAAAAATGATCAGGCATATTATTCAGCCATAAAAAGGAAGGAAATTCTTCCATTTACAACAACATGAAGACATTATGCCAAGGGAATAAGTCAGAGAAAGAGCTCACTTATATGTGGAATCTAAAAAAAGAAACAAAACAAACGCCAAACTCTTAGAAACCAATTAGTTGCCAGAGGTCAGGGATGCAGGAAGTCGGTGAAGATGGTTAAGATACAAATTTCCAATTACAAACAAAATAAGTTCTAGGTAGATAATGTACAGCATGGTGAGTATAATTAACCAAAATGTATCGTATATTTGAAAGTTGCTATGAAAGTACATCTTCAAAGTTCTCAGCGTGAGAAAAAAATCTGTGACAATGTGAGGTAACTGATGTTAATGAAACTGATTATGGTGGTCATTTTGCAATATATACATGTATCAAATATTGTTGTATACCTTAAATTAATACAATGTTTGTCAATTATATCTCAATGTGGTTGTGGAGAGGAGTGTGCACGAAGAGCAATATAAATGTAGGTGTTCTGTTTTTGTTGAAAAAATTTTGACCAGGCAGATTTGAGAAAAAAGAAATAAGAACAAAATGTGAGGGAAAAAATTATAACTGTTAAAAACTCAATAAACTAGACTATGAACAACTAGAGAAGCAATTAATGAACTAGAAAAAAAGATGTGAAGATATTAACCAGAATGTAACTTAGAAATAAGAAGAAAAACATTAAGGTGTAGTTGAAGGATATAAAAGCCATGATGAGATCTGTTCAGAATTGCAGAGAGATAATGGACAAAATAGAAGGAAGTAATATTTGAAAATCTAGGGTACAAATAATTTCCAGAGAGAGTTCATGAAGTACATAAATGACCAGTGTTCCTTAAATCCAAGTAATTTCTGGACCAATAAAGGGAAACACAGCATAGGCCAATAAGGATAAATAAGTAGAAATTCATATCTAGACATAAGGAACTTAAATATACCAAAATAAGGAAGGTGATCTTAAGAATACCCAGATAGGAAAAATAGATTGTTTATCAAGGGAATAATATACTGACAACTGACTTCTCAACAGCAGTATGGATGCTGGAAAAATATTTTCAGAATGCTGAAAGAAAATACTATTGATTGTATATCAGCAAAACTGTCATTCAAGAAAAAGGCAAAATATACTTTGCAAAAAAATTAAAACTTACTGTGGCAGATTTTACTAAGAAACTTAAAGGATGTACTTCATGAAGAAGAAAGTGATTCTAGAAGGAAAGTCTGAGATGCAAAAAGGAATGATAAGGAAATTGGTAAACATATAAAAATAAAAATTCAATGCCTTGGTCATACTAGTCACATTTCAACGCACATGTGGATAATGACTACTATATTGGACAACACAAATATGGCACATTTCCATCATCAAAGAAAGTTCTCTTGGACAGCACTGTTGTAGAATAATGGGAGGGAAATATACTAAGATAGTCTCTGGGGTTCATAGACTTTAAGATGCCACTGTTTATAAGAGCCACTGTTTTGGTATGTGTATAAGATGTAAGAAAATACTGCCAAAGGTGTTTAAATGCCATTTTTGGTAAGATACATATCACTATTACCTGTGTGAAATTGGAAGAAATGTGCCTGTTCTGTAAGACACGTATCACTGTTACCTCCGTGAAACCGGAAGAAATGTGACTCTTAGAATGGATGCAATAGGGAGCAAGAACATAAAATGAATCAGGAGTTGTGATCCTAGTGGGTTGGACAGAGAATAGTCAAGTGAGAGGTCTGACCTGGAAAGAACCCCTGGTGCATACTTGGCATAGAGTATGTCTCAATAAATGTTTGACGAATGAATGGATGATTTTATTGAATGGGTGAATGAGAGTCATCAGACTATCCAGGTAGCTGGACTTGGCAACATGGTTGAAGTCACCCAGAAAGTTTGTGTGAAGTTGTGAGGAGAGTCAGGATGAAGCCTTTGTGAACACCATTTTAAATATTCTAGTGGTCATATACAAAGGAGCCCAAGAAAGAACATTAGGAAAGATGGAGAAGAACCAGAAAGAGCTCAGGCCACCTGAGAACAAAGGGTGAAGGGGTGAGATGCTGCGAGGACTCTGTTAAGATAAGGCATCAGTTCAGTTCAGTTCACTCAGTCGTGTCTGACTCTTTGTGACCCCACGAATCACAGCATGCCAGGCCTCCCTGTCCATCACCAACTCCCGGAGTTTACTCAAACTCATGTCCATTGAGTCGGTGATGCCATCCAGCCATCTCATCCTCTGTCGTCCCCTTCTCCTCCTGCCCCCAATCCCTCCCAGCATCAGGGTCTTTTCCAATAAGTCAACTCTTTGCATGAGGTGGCCAAAGTACTGGAGTTTCAGCTTCAACATCAGTCCTTCCAATGAACACCCAGGACTAATCTCCTTTAGGATGGACTGGTTGGATCTCCTTGCAGTCCAAGGGACTCTCAAGAGTCTTCTCCAACACCACAGTTCAAAAGCATCAATTCTTCGGTGCTCAGCTTTCTTCACAGTCCAACTCTCACATCCCTACATGACCACAGGAAAAACCATAGCCTTGACTATACAGACCTTTGTTGGCAAAGTAATATGTCTGCTTTTTAATATGCTGTCTAAGTTGGTCAAAACTTTCCTTCCAAGGAGTAAGCGTCTTTTAATTTCATGGCTGCAGTCACCATCTGCAGTGATTTTGGAGCCCACAAAAATAAAATCTGACACTGTTTCCACTGTTTCCCCATCTATTTGCCATGAGGTGATGGGACGGGATGCCATGATCTTCATTTTCTGAATGTTGAGCTTTAAGCCAACTTTTTCACTCTCCTCTTTCATCTTCATCAAGAGGCTTTTGAGTTCCTCTTCACTTTCTGCCATAAGGGTGGTATCATCTGCATATCTGAGGTTATTGATATTTCTCCCGGCCATCTTGATTCCAGCTTGTGCTTCTTCCAGCCCAGCATTTCTCATGATGTACTCTGTATAGAAGTTAAACAAGCAGGGTGACAATATACAACCTTGACGTACTCCTTTTCCTATTTGGAACCAGTCTGTTGTTCCATGTCCAGTTCTAACTGTTGCTTCCTGACCTGCATATATGTTTCTCAAGAGGCAGGTCAGGTGGTCTGGTATTCCCATTTCTTCCAGAATTTTCCACAGTTTATTGTGATCCACACAGCAAAGGCTTTGGCATAGTCAATAAAGCAGAAATATGTTTTTTTGGAACTCTTGCTTTTTGATGATCCAGCGGATGTTGGCAATTTGATCTCTGGTTCCTCTGCCTTTTCTAAAACCAGCTTGAACATCTGGAAATTTATGGTTCACGTATTGCTGAAGCCTGGCTTGGAGAATTTTGAGCATTACTTTACTAGCATGTGAGATGAGTGCAATTGTGTGGTAGTTTGAACATTCTTTGGCGTTGCATTTCTTTGGTATTGGAATGAAAACTGACCTTTTCCAGTCCTCTGAGCACTGCTGAGTTTTCCAAATGTGCTGGCATATTGAGTGCAGCACTTTCACAGCATCATCTTTCAGAATTTGAAATAGCTTAACTGTAATTCCATCACCTCCACTAGCTTTGTTCGTAGTGATGCTTTCTAAGGCCCACTTGACTTCACATTCCAGGATGTCTAGCTCTAGGTGAGATAAGGCATATGTATTCCTTGATAAACATCAGCCTGTCCTATGCGATAGGAGAAGCATTGAAGAGCGCAAATTTTCTTTTTCTTTTTTTTTAAATTTTATTTTATTTTTAGACTTTACAATATTGTATTGGTTTTGCCAAATATCGAAGTGAATCTGCCACAAGTATACATGTGTTCCCCATCCTGAACCCTCCTCCCTCCCCATTGCAAATTTTCAATGTTGTTATTTCTACCAGAGCATCTGAGAAGGCTTTATGAAGGAGGTAATATTTGGGCTGGGCCTCAAAGGACAAATAGCTGGCACATCACCAAAAAAAGCATGAAACTGTTGAGAAGGTGTGAAACTCTTGGCAGTAATTCCTAATGAGCCCGACTTTGCTGTGTCCAGCTTTTTTCTAGGAAAAAGTCTAATGTTGGTGAAGGAGCATATTTTCCCTAAGATCATAAGCATTCTTCTACTGATTTTAAGATGGGATGGAAGGTAATTAAAGTAACTACAGACCTGGCCAGGTACCTCCCTACTGCTCTGAATAGACCATGCTTTATGTATGTTTTTCCTAGCACTCTCTAAGATTATACAGTTTATTACTGAATTTGGGGATTTAAGTTCTGTATTAATGCCTATGCTGCTGCTGCTAAGTCGCTTCAGTCGTGTCCGACTCTGGGCGACCCCATAGATGGCAGCCAACCAGGCTCCTCCGTCCCTGGGATTCTCCAGGCAAGAACACTGGAGTGTGTTGCCATTTCCTTCTCCAATGCATGAAAGTGAAAAGTGAAAGTGAAGTTGCTCAGTCGTATCCGACTCTTAGCCACCCCATGGACTGCAGCCTACCAGGCTTCTCCATCCATGGGATTTTCCAGGCAAGAGTACTGGAGTGGGGTGCCATTGCCTTCTCCGAATGCCTATAGTATATTATTAAGATGATTAGTTATATGACAACCTTAGACTAGAGAGTGGCAAGCAGATTTAGCTTGCTAAAGTTCACCAGATCAGAGTGCTAAGAAAATACAGGGCAGATAGGACTTGGCCAAAAATCCCAGGTTCTTGATTTAAAAGCTGTGTAACATTAGTTAAGTCATTTGACCTCTTCATGCCTCAAATTTCCCCATTTAAAAAGATAGGCATAGTAATAGTTCCTACTTCAGGATGAAAGAATAGTGGAAAGCACTTAGCAAAAGAATTATCTGTTATTATAATAAAAACGTTCCAGAACTTTTTTCAGTACAGAAATACAGTAAGTCAGTGGTTCCCAGCCATGGGACCGTTGTGAATCAGTATCGTTTGGGTCCAGTTAGAAAAGTGAAGATCCGTGGACACGTCCACAGACCTAGTACATCATCTGCACACCTGGGCTTTGGACTTTGTGTTTTTTGGTAGGAACCCCCAAATTTAGGAACCCTTGCTCTTGGGCTGAGTAGCATTTTGGTCTTTTTTTTTTTTTTTTTTTTAACCTCTTCTTTGCTATACAGTATTTTGAACACTGGCCGTTGGTATTTGTTGAGCCTGTGAACTCTTCAGGTTTTAATCCTAGAGATCATTGTGTAACTTTTCACTCCTGTGTCTTCCTTTCCTTTCTCTTTTTCCTCCTTTCCTCATCCCCCACACCTCCATCCTGTATTGAATTTTTAGACTTTTGGGTTAACTACCTTCTGGACAGCCTAGTTCTCATGCCCTCCCCTCCCCTTAAATAGATTTTTAAAGGAAACTTTGTGAAGGCAGACGTTTGGCATGTTCAGTTTAGTTTCTAAAAAAAAATAGAATTCAATTTTTTTTATCCTTTACAGAAATGACTACAGGAAATGATTCTAAAATAACTGATATTCCCCTTGTTAAAACTGAGGTTGTGTTTGGATGGATTCCAGCATATGTTCATTTTCCTTGAGTGAGGGTGGGGGGAGATATGGAGAGTGTTCTCCATGCCAAAAGACACAAATCGTAAACCCTCAGACCCAAGAGTGCCTTTCATATGGTGGCAGTTGTTTGGCATATTGTAAAATGTAGCCTGGAGATTTAATATATAAAATGTTTACTGTATTTAGATCAATTAGAATATTCCTTTTAACTTTCGTGTGTGCTTATTTTGGTGGAGAAAGAAACCATTATATTGCAGCAGAAGCATCCTTGCTGCTGAACTATGTTTAGTTCCTGTTTATTACATTTCATGTGGATGAGGAATATCAGCTAAATTAGGGCAGAAATTTTGTTCAGTGCTAGATCTCCAGTATCTAGAATAGTGCCTGGCATGCTGTGAGTGTTCAGTAAAAATGTACTAAGAATGAGCTAACAATTAACCCGAACCAAAAACTGCATCTGCTGCTACCTTTACAAGCTCTTGCAAAACTTCCTCAAGAGCTTGTGAAGGTAACAATATGTCATGTTTTTCTGATATTCGGATTGGAAGCCGCCTGCAGGTCCCATAACTCCCTGTGCTTCTTACAGATTTTACTGCATCCCATCACCAAGTCTTTGCAGGAATGGGCTGCGTCTCTTGTTTGTGGTTGAATCCACAGTGCTGTATCTGGCAGCTTTGTAGTTTCTTAGTAAATATATGTTGAATGAATACACAGTGCTTTAAAAACTTATGTAATGCCTTCGTATTGGGTTTCATTGTTTGAGAGTCCCATGAAACTGGCCAGTAGTCTCATCCCAGTATTACAGATGATAAAACAAAAGGTAAAGAGTGTATGTTAGTTATCCCAGAAAGCCTCAGGTCATAAGAAGCAGAGCTGGGACCACAACCTCTACATCTGTTGATTTTTTCATCCCTTATTTTTCCCAGAACAGCTTTTGTTGTTGTTCAGTCACCAAGTCGTGTCCAGTTCTGTGTGACCCCATGGACTGCAGCACAGCAGGCTCTCTATCCTTCAGTATCTCCCAGAGTTTCCTCAAACTCATGTCCATTAATTGATGATGCCATACAACCATCTCATCCTCTGTCATCCCCTTCTCCTCCTGCCCTCAGTCTTTCACAGCATCAGAATCTTTTCCAGTGAGTCAGCTCTTTGCATCAGGTGGCCAAAGTATTGGAGCTTCAGCATCAGTCCTTCCAATGAATATTCAGGACTGATTTCCTTTAGGATGGACTGGTTGGATCTCCTTGCAGTCCAGGAGGCTCTCAAGAGTCTTCTCCAACACCACAGTTCAAAAGCATCAATTCTTCAGTGCTCAGCTTTCTTTATAGTCCAACTGTCACATCCATAGATGACCACTGGAAACATCAAAGCTTTCACTAGACGGACCTTTGTCATTAAAGCGATGTTCCTGCCTTTTAATACATTGTCTAGGTTGGTCATAGCTTTTCTTCCAAGGAGCAAGCGTCTTTTAATTTCACGGCTGCAGTCATTGTCCTCAGTGACTTTGGAACCCAAGAAAATAAAATCTGCCATTGCTTCCATTTTTTCCCCATCTATTTGCCATCTGGTGATGCGACTGGATGCTGTGATCTTAGTTTTTTGAATACTGAGTTTCAAGCCGTCTCCTTCACTCTTCTCTTTCACCCTCATCAACAGGCTCTTTAGTTCCTCTTCACTTTCTGCCATTAGAGTCATTTCATCTGCATATTTGATGCTGTTGATATTTCTCCTGGCAGTCTTGATTCCAACTTGTGATTCATCCAGCCCGGCATTTTGCATGATGTACTCTTCATATAAGTTAAATAAGTAGGGTGATGATATACAGCCTTATCGTTTGTACTTTTTTTCCAATTTTGAACCAAGTTTACTTCCGAAGAATAGTTTTTAGAACATTAGAAAGCGTCAATTCCTCCCCTTCCAAAATGTTGCAACCCTCTTGAGAGCATGACAGGGGACGTTACTGTATGAAACCTTTTTAAAATTGTCATGTCTCCACAGACTTCATTGGGTGCCAGTTTCGCTTATAGATTTCAGTTGCTGGTGATGTGTAACTTAAAACACAGCCCTCATTATTTCAAATGACTTATACTCTCCTCTCCCAAATATTTTAAGATGTGAAGTTATCAATACTCTCAATCTAAGTTTTTAAAATAAAATTTCCCACACCACGAAAGTAATGTTCTCTGACATATTCTTGCCTGGTACTCCTGATCATTTTGAGAGAGAAATTTCAGAAGTATTGAATTGGCTTGGCTAATACTTCTGGAATCAGGCTCAGGAAGGACAAACTTTCCCTGTGATATTAAAACGGGGGAAAAGTGCTGACCATACATTTAAGATTCTCAGATAGTGGCAGTATCTAGGGGCACATTTTGCCAAAGACACTGGGTGAAGATAAAGAACCAGGTAGCACACAGTCAGGGTTCCCAGTAAGAAAGGATTTCAAAATCAATGAATCTGATCTAATTTATGTTTAGTTTGTCATTGAGAAAGATAATTTTGTGATTTCAGCAAGACTGTGCCAAATTTGATTAGCAGGCCAGAGTTTATTCTACCAGACTGCTAAATTTAAACTTACTGTCATTACCTTACAAATGACTTTCCAAGAGTTCCTAGAACAACACTCACTACCAAGCTTTGATTTCATTGTGAAATAGCAACAAGAATCTGATTCCTTTTGCCCTCTGTGGACATTAACCTTTAGCATCAGAGCAGAGGCACGGAAGGGGATGAATAAACTGTCAATATTGTCTTTCCTCCAGGGTCCAGCCATGGAAATAGATAGTGGGGAAGGAGCAGTTTGGGGTGGAAAAAATATGCGTTTTTTCGGGCGCCTGACTCCTGAGATGAGGCGGGACGGGGCCATTGTGTTGGCCCCGGCCGCTTACAAAGCAGGCTCACATCGTCCTTGGATGCAGCGCTTTTTTAGCGGCTTCACAGTTCCTGCCTTTGTGGTCCGGCTGCACAGTAGGCACGGGGTGACGGGAGGGAGCTCAGTGAAGGCTTTTCAGGGAGCGATTCTGAGTTCCTCACTGCCATTGTCTTCTCCTCTCCCTTACTCATCGGGCTTTCACATCTGTGGGACTCCTAGGTTTCTGACTGGCGTGGTGTGGACGCTATAGGTGAATGCTGAGAAAGAAGTGAAGAGGAGCATTGTTCGTATACTTCACTTAGAGGAAGTGAGGAAAAGTCCTGCTTACCCCCACGCTTGTATCTGGCATAAGAGATGAAGCGTTAGGATTATTTTATTTTAGTTATTGGTGACTCTCTTCTTTCCTTTCCTTCCTTCCTTTCTTTTCAAGCAATGTTTTATTAAAGCATAATGGACCCACAACACTGTTAGTTCCAGGTACACAACATAAGGATTTGCTGTTTCTGTACTTCACAAAATGATCCCACTCTGTTTCTTAATTTTTGAAATCAATCGTGTCTCTTCCCTGAAACTTTTGGAAGGAGGAGGCTCAGACTTGATGTCTGATCATTTAGTAGATTATTTACCGCCAACAGTGGGGTGAGCATATGTCCCTCGTCTCACCCACAGGTGGCTCACAGGTGCCAGTGTTGTTTTCTCTTGTTGAAAACCTCTTGTCCTGCTTCGAGCACTGGAGCCGTGCTGTCATCAGCAGGACAAGTACTAGGACCAGAAAGCTTTTGGCATGACAGGCGGTTTCTGTTCAAGGCACCTGCTGCCTGCTCACACTGTAGCCATTGTTTCTCCGGCAGAGCGGGTTATGGGCAGAGCCTCATCTAGTTTAGCCCAGCTTTGAGTCTCTGCTTTTCTTTCCCTGCATGCATTTCATTTTTGACAGAATACATTTCTTGTCTTGTTCTACTCGTTTTGCTAATATGAATTTAACCTGTGGTGGAGTACGTGCCGAGATGTAGTGGTGGATAGAGCAGGTGGTCACAGTGGAGCTGGTGATCTGGACTTATCCCTGCCCCACCAGCTGTGTGGCCTTGGAAGAGACATTTGATCTCTCTGGGCCGCAGTGTCCTCATTTGTAAACTGAGGACGTTGTCTTCTTAGAGTGGTGGACCGCCAGGTACCCCAGTGTTAGTGAAAGCGCTAGTTGCTCAGTTGTGTCCGACTCTTCGTGACCCTACGGACTATAGCCCACCGGGCTCCTTTGACCGTGGAATTCCCCAGGCAAGAATACTGGAGTGGGTTGCCATTCCCTTGAGATTCCACCATTGTGTTTTGTGTTTTCTGAGATGCTGGAAATATCAGAAATGGCGTGTGGCAGTGTTTACCAAGGGCTCTGCTCCTGTGAAATCTTAAGTGACATCAGGACATTTTTAATAAGTGACAGTTGTATAGCGTGGCTAGTGATAGAGAAATTTAGATGCATTAGTTAAGGGAGAGGAATAACTATGTTATTGTTTCTTTGTGACAGGTTTGCAAAATCAGTAAAAATTTCTTGTTCCTAGAAAAGTAGTTGTTCAACCCTGGGGGTGTTATTGGACACTTGGGTTTTGAACTTCTAAATGAAGAATTACAGAGTTCAGATAAATGAAGTCTTTTTAATTTTAGCTCTTAGTCTTCAGATAAAAGGAAGCCCACAAATGAGGCTAATATATTATATTGGTATTCCATTTCTGATTCGTGTTCCCATACTGTTTAGTAAGAAAAACCTTATTTAAAAATATTCTGATTCTAAAAATGATACATATTAATTGTATAAAACTTGGAAAAACACTAAGATGTAAACACAAATATGTCTAATTCCATGATCCAGAAATAGCCATTATTGTTCATGCTTTGAAATCTTTAGATTATATACACTCAATTTGTAGAACAAAACTGGGATTACACCACAGATAGATACCTTGATATCTTGCTTTTTTCCTGCTGTGTTCCTTTTGAAATTATTTTTGCCACAGAGGTTTCAAACGAAGATGGAGATTAATGTAATATTATGCTTGGCACACTTGTGTCAGGGTCTGTGACTTACAGAAATAGAATTGTGGACCTAGTATCTGAAAATAACATGTGTTTCGTTCTCTCTTGAATCAATATTTGATGTGTATTGATGCTGTCATAACTAGTACTATCACTAAGAAAGACTTTTTAATCTGTTCTTAATTGTTCACTAATTGCTTTTATAAGATTCCCTCATTTTTCTGTTTCTGAATTCAGTGAGCCTAAGTTATTTTAGCAGTTTTTCTGGATGCCTTGATTCTTCAAGCTGGAGCATAGTAGGTAGTGTGGGCCAGGGTGCAGGTTTGGCCTGAAGCAGGATAGTTAAGTGATTCCTTTTGCCTGAACATATTATACATTTGATAATATTTATGATTCACTTGAATATTGGTTTTCATACATCATTTTCCTCTATTAGGAAATGAAAGATGATTAGTTTCTCCTTTGGGTTATTTAGCCTGTGAACTTTTCTGCTACACTATTCACTTTGCATTGAAAATACATTCTAAATCCTATACCACACTGGAATTTTTTGTGACCTTTCCCTTGTGTGTCTTTCGGTGGTGCCCTTTGAAGTCCTGAAATGCTTTTGTATTTGACTGAGATTAAATCTGGGTTTCATTTTTCTTTTTTAAAACATATTGAGCAAGTTAATTTTCTGTTCGGGTTCCTAAGGGGAATGATCCCAGCCCTCTGTGTCCCAAGAATTCAGTCCGAGCCTTGCCAGAACATTCCTGTGGTTTTCCACAGGGCAGATCAGTGTGTTCATGAAATTTTAGTTGTAGCTTGTGTTTTCTGTGGTTAATTAAAACATCTGGCTTTTAAATTTTCCACAAACAGAGCATAAGCATTTGGCCAAACCTTTTTAGTAATAATTAAACACTTCAATCCTCCCCCTCAGAATAGCCCAAACTTGTAAGGTATCTTTAGGAGACCTTATAAACTGTTGTCTCTGTTCATTAATGATTTTAAACGTTTGGACGATGCTGGGAGTTCTCCTGCCAGACATACAGTTCTGAGAGAGAGCGTGTTTGTGACTGTGAATTCCTCTAATGGATTCCGGCCTTCGCCCCCCTCCAGGTTGGAGCTGCTGTGGGTGAGCTGCTGCCGTCTGTAGCCAAGCATGCTGTGGTTGGATCTGCCCAGCCGGGGAACAGAAATGTTTGCTGGATGGAAAATCCATAAAAGAAAGCTCCTGTGAAAGCCTGAGACAGACGATAACTTAAGCAAGATCAGGTTGGTATAAGATCAGAGAGGCTGGGTAAAGTGGATTGGATCACATGGGGAAGGCGGTTTTGTTATTTCATGCAGTGTTTTTGAGACAACCCTAAATAATCATTCCCAGTTATTTGAGGGATTCCTGGCTGTTGTACAAATGGCAGATAGCCTGGCAAACTTCTGTATATGGTGTATAGTTATCCTCCTTTCTTTGTTTTCCTTTCCCCTCTCCTCTGTCCCATCTTCTCTCTCTCAGAGAAGAGAGGAAGGTCTTAAGGTTAGCAAATGTACAACAAACCATGACCAGAGGTCACCTGTAATCACTCCTTGATCTTGGCTTTATTTTGGGGAGAAAGCCTGGACTTGTCCTGAGACTCTCAGAGACTTTCCCTCATGTGTGTTTCCACACCAGAAAGGGTGGATTGTGGAGACCTGCCCCATTTTGAGGGAGGCGGGGTACTTCTGTGTGTGTTCCTTTGGTTTGCTTGGCAAATTTTTGCCTACTCTTAAATCTCTCTCCAAACAAAAGCTAGCAACACACTCGTTTTCAACAGTGTGTGCACTTGGTGTTGAGATACCCAGGACAAAGGAGAAGAAATGTCCTGAAAACAATAGGAATGTAACTAAATGCAAGATAGCCTCACTGAGAAGCAGGGGAAGGAAACTGCATAGCCCGCCTCACAGGTGGCAGTAAGGTGGGAAAGAATTCATTCTGAGAAAGAATGTCATACAGGGACAGACACTGAAAACACTTTGTATTCAGTGTTCAGTGGTTACACCTAATAAGTAGAAGGGAATTACAAGTAATAAGCAGAAGGGTCTGAGTCAGCGGTCTTCAGAGTCTGTGAAGCAGGGAGTGTCTGTTGGCTTTGCCCACCCAGCATCTCTTTCCTCCTTTCAATAAATCATCCGGATTTCCCCTGAGCCATCAGTCACCCTTGCTTTGTTCTCAGCCCATGTAGTCAGAGGAGGCGATGACTCCATTGCCTCTGTCTTGGGCATGTGACATCAGCTTGGCTAGTCAGGGTCACAAGGATCCGTTGTGGAGGTATGGAATTATGGAACTGTTGCAGAGAGCTTTTTCCTGTCTGTGGGTTTGTTAAGCTGGAGCTGCTAGTGACCCTCTTTGATACCATGTAGGAAGACGCTTTCTGAGGATGAAGTCAACGTACAGGAGATCCGAGTAGGCTGATGGCAGAAGGGGAATGGCGCTAGGGAGACACACGCACACAGATACCCACCTTACACCCACCATGGGTGGCCCCAGACCCAGCAGGCCCCAAAGCCAGCAACTCCAGTTTCCCTCTGCCAGAAGGTTAGCTAGGTAGTTTGAATTAGGGGTTGATCACTTATATCCCAAAACATCCTGATTGGCCATACCTTTCAGTGTGAAGTCTTCGCATGAAGTGACCGTGGCTCAGCCCCTGTCCTCAGGGGCTTGCAGTGATAGGCCAGATCAGATCAGCGTTAGGCTAGCTGACCCACAGAGTGAAAGTGTGTCACCAGAGGCAGCAAAATTCTGTGGGAGTCAAAGAGATGCGGAATTATTATTCTGCTGGCTTGGGAAGAGACTAGCAGAGAGAGCTGTTATTTCACAGAGGAGGAACAGGCACATATTTAGAACTATATTTAATTCAATTACTTGCTTTTTTGAGTCTGAAAGAAAGGGAGGCTTTCCAGAGCCTATAGTTAATTGCCGATAAGGAAGATAATTTCAGAGTTTCACCAGTAGTAGAATCTTGGTATTTACTGTAAACACAATTGTTTCGGGAGCAGCCAAATGAGAGGTTTTCAAGAAGTTGTCCAGAGTTGAACACCAGAGGGGAACAGCTGCTTTTCTCACCAAAAGCATGAGTTGGCTTTCTGGTGTAAGCAGAATTCTAAATGCATCATGAACTTTACTGATTTGTTTCCTCTTCTCAAGGTTGGGCTTTATGATTATTACTTTGTGTTTTTTATAATTGACCTTATTTGACTTTAAAAAAATTAATAGTCTTTGTTTGGAGGAAGCCGTTATAGGTTTCAGAAAAGCTGAGCAGAAAGTGGAGTTTCCCTACTCTTTGCCCTGTTGTTATTCAGTCTCTAGGTCACGTCCAGCTCTTTAGGACCCCATGGGCTGCAGCACGCCAGGCTTCCTTGTCCTTCACTATCTCCCAGAGTTTGCTCAAACTCATGTCCGTTGAGTCAGTGATGCCATCCAGGCATCTCATCTTCTGCCACTTCTTTCTCCTCTTGCCCTCAATCTTTCCTAGCATCAGGGTCTTTTCCAATGAGTCAGCTCTTCACATCAGGTAGCCAGAGTATTGAAGCTTCTGCATCAGTCCTTCTAATGAATATTCAGGGTTGCTTTCTTTTAGGACTGACTGTTTTGATCTCCTTGCTGTCCAGGGGACTCGGAAGAGTCTTCTCCAACACAATTCAAAAGCGTCAATTCTTTGGCACTCAGCCTTCTTTTTTGGTCCGACTCTCACATCCGTGCATGACTACTGGAAAAATCATAGCTTTGACTCTACGAACCTCTGTCGGCAAAGTAATGTCTCTGCTTTTAAATACGCTGTTTAGGTCTGTCATAGCTTTTAAGCAAGTGTCTTTTAACTTCGTGGCTGCAGTCAACACCATCCACAATGATTTTGGAACTGAAGAATATAAAACCGGTCACTATTTCCATTGTTTCCCCATCTATTTACCATGAAGTGATGGGACCGGATGCCATGATCTTAGTTTTTTGAATGCTGAGTTTTTACTCAGTTTTTTCACTCTCTTCTTTCACCTTCAAGAGGCTCTTTAGTTCCTCTTCATTTTCTGCCTTTAGAGTGGTATCATCTGTATATCCAAGGTTGTTGATATTTCTCCTGGCATTCTTGATTTCAGCTTATGAATCATCCAGCCGGGCATTTGGCAACATGTACCCTGCATATAAGTTAAATAAGCAGGGTGACAATATACAGCCTTGATGTACTCCTTTCCCAATTTTGAACCAGTCCATTGTTCTATGTCTGGTTCTAACTGTTGCTTAATGGCCTGCATACAGGTTTCTCAGGAACCAGGTAAGATTACATCTGTCTTAATCATTACCAATGATTACTGATTGAAGGATTTATATTTTTGGTATATTATTTCAAGAATTTAAAGTGTTTTCATTAATGATTATACAAATTGAGTCTTTACACAAAGAAAGATAAATTTTATAAAACGAGTATTTTACTAAATGAAAACTGTCAATTAAAATGTCTTGGGTTTGGGGATTATAGTATGGTTTTACGTTTTATGCAAATTGGACCTTTTTTGTAATATAAAGTGCTAGGTACACTTTTGTCCTTAAGTGTGCTGTTTTTGCCTTTTGTTGGTATGGTTCTCAATGGACTGCTTGCTGTGAAGACGTTAATTATATTAGAAACATAAGGGCTGCAAATTTTTATCTCTTCTTTAGTTATGACTTTGTAAAAATTGGGAATGCATAAAGATCAGAAAAGGAAAAAAGTGCTTTATTGTGATGTTTGGATTCTAGTTGGCCATTTTATTTTGTTTTCTAGTAAAGTTACAATTTTGACTTTTATTTTTAATGTGAAAAAATATTAATTTTGTGTTGGTGAGATTCAGAGACATTTCTCCTCCCTGTCATATAGCTAAAAGCAGACATCTGTTATTGGACTTTAATCAGATTTTAAAATCACGATTAGATTTAGAACATGTTTTCTGCAATTCCATTAGTAGGTCAAGCCCTGCCTCCCGTTTTCCGGAGGGCTCAGTTCTCCAGGATGGCTTATCTGCCTCCTGCTCTTTCTTTGTAATCTTCTCGTTTCCACCTGTGTGGAGCTGACGTGTTTGTTACCTGGCCCCTTTGCTTTCCTTGCAGTCCTTTGGTAGATAAGCTCACTTCATAAGAGGACATCCACGGAGCAACATGGAATTCCTCTTTTTATTTTCATTTAAGAGAAAAAACAATAGGTAAGCTTTTGTTTATTTCTCTAGGACCTGGAAATGGGTATCACGAATTTTTTAACCGAGTCACTCCTTTCAGTGTTTTCTCTTTGGTGTCCTTTTAAAAAATCCTTGTGACCTATGCACAGAATGATGAATGACCCTCTGAGGAGTGTAGTATAATATTCTAAGAGGCTGTGGCCTTGTTGGTCTTGCTTTTCTTGGGGAACTGAAACACAGTAGGGCTGAGTGAGGGTAACTTCTGAACTGCGCTTTAGTTTGAATGGAGCCTTCTGCAGTCTGAAGTTAGAGGGTTGAAGTGACTGAGCTGCTGCAGTTGGAGTTGTGGTGCAATTACATCTGTGAAGGTTCCTGCTTATTTATAATAATATGGTTGCAGATAAAGCCAAAATCAGGTCAGTGTGGTCACATTTGGTGAGGCTGGTGCAAGAATGAAGAGCATGTCTGGAACTGGCTTTCATTAGGAGAAACCACGTTCCTGTGAAACCTTTAATGAGGATGTTTATGGTAAATGTACATGTTAATAGAGTTTGGAATGTTGCATTTTTTTATTTTTTGCATGTCTTTATAATAAGGTACTAGGTTTCCTTTAAAGGTACCATACTCCGGTGACATGTAGTCAGTGGTCGTTTATTTTCGTATAATTACTGATGTAAGAACAAGCAGTGGTTTCTCAGTCCCGTAATGATCTATAATGAAGGAAACATTTAATCTGATGACACTGTCCGAATATGACCTATATACATGATATGGTAACTGCTTAGAAATTCTCAAGTTTCTGAATTGATTATTACTGTTCAAAAAGAATTGATCTTCACTTATAAGCAAAAATAAGTCTGTTGGATGTTTTTGCATAGACAGTGTCCAAGCCAGTAATTTATTTTGAAAACGAATATCAACATCAGTCTAGCTTTCATTAGGAAATGCTCTATATAGTCTGCTAGTGTGTTCTTTTTAAGAATTAAAGGCAACAGTTTTTCTTGCATTCTTCATGCTGCTGAGGCCTTTTGAGGACAGAATCCAGAGTCTTTGTAACTAGTCCATGCTTGGTTTCTTAAGGGTGGTTCTCTTGATGACTTTAGGTTGTAAATAGTTTGTGAGTGCTGTGACTCTTTTCTGGTGTCCGGTTCAAGTACAGTGGCAGTGCCTGGGCAGGTAAGAGACAATTAGTGGCTTTATCAGAGACTAATCTCAGAAATAGAAAGTCTGGAGTGCCAACCGTGCCTTTAGGCCCTCGATGATTCTAAAGTTGGATGAAAAATGACCACTGATCTTGAGGGAGGCATTCATTTTTGAGTGCGAAGAGATGCTGAATTAATTTTACTTGGTTCAGTGCAATTCAGTTAAATTCCAAATGAACTTGTTAACAGTATTAACAAAGTCAACTTTGATAGTTGCTGGAGGGAACAAAATGAAGTATCCTAGGGGAGAGATAGCCAGAATAGAAGCCCTTGTGGGAGAGCTAACATTTTATTGAGCTTGTCTAGTGTGCTGAGAACTTAAGCACTTTCTCGGCTCTTGGTGGGACTGGATGGAGTGGGGAGAATCCTCACAAGCATCCTACGAGAGAGACAGTATTACCTGTTTTACAGATGAAGATGCTCTGGAGCTGAGAGATCTAATGGTTTTATCCAAGTCTCCCAGCTACTGATTTAAATTTGAATCTAAACTTGTTTCTCAAATTTCATGATATACCTGTATAAATAAAAAGCTTTGCACAGCTTACAAAGTGGTTGGTCTGTACAAAACTCTGTGTCTCTCTTTGTATATCTTCCATCGTTATTATAACTAATGAGGTAATAAAGGCCCAAAGTACTATATGAGTAGGATGCTTTGGAATTTCCAAGTAGAGAGTGGTTAACATGGATGTAGATTAATCTGGAGAAGTGGCATTTTGTTATTTTTGATAAATAAATAGGTAGGAGGTTGTCAGTGGATGGGGGTTTTTCAAGGCTTTTTTCCTGAGGAAAACACCTAATCAGACCCTCAGAGGCAGAAATAAAAATGTACAACTCTTTGGAGGTCTGTCCATGATTTTACAGCTAAGATATGTGGCCTAGCCACATGCTCAGTCAACCTGCTGTCAGCTACCTGGAGGTATCTGGTTGCTGAGGAAATCAGACATTCCCAAGCAGCTTACTTAGAAGGAAGGAAGAATGTCATCCTGGACCCCTTGACTATCCCCAACTATCCCTGACCCTGACTCTGCACTTCTTGTCTGGGGAGCTTCGAGCTTCTTGGCACTGTCTTATGGAGGCCCTGTGGCATTTGACCATGAGGAGGGATCAAGGTGTTCAACTTTATGATGGTTTCAGACTTCTAGTGTTTCCATCTGCTAGTATTCATAGTTGAGTACTGCTCCTGTCTCCATGGACTTGAGCCTGCAAGGCGCCTCTGTCCATGGAATTACCCTGGCAAGAATACTGGAGTGGGTTGCCATATCCTACTCCAGGGGATCTTTCAGACCCAGCACTTGAACCTGAGTCTCTAGCATTGCAGACGAATTCTTTTACTACTGAGTCACCGGGGAAGTCCAGATAAATGTGTCCCCTCCCCAAATTCACATGGTAAAATCCTAACCTCCAAAGATGATGGTATGAGGAGGTGGTGGCTTTGGGAGGTGCTTAAGTCATGAGGCTGGAGCCCTGATTACTGCCATATAAAAGAGGCTCCAGAGACGTCCTGGCTCCTTCTACCATTTGAGAATACCGTGGGAACTCCAGCAGTGAATCAGGAAGAGGGCCCTCACCAGACGGTGGCTGTGCTGGCACCTCGAGCTGGACATCCAGCCTCCAGAACTGTGAGAAAGAATACGTTCCTGTTGTCTGTAAGCCACCCGGTCTGTGGTGTTTCACCATAGCATCCCGTGTACACTAAGGTAAACCCCCAGGAGATGGTAATCTCTCTGCCCCTACCCAGCCGTTCCTGCGGTTGTGTCTTAGACAAAGAATAGAGAAAAAAATAAAAGGTCAGCTGCATGGCACTCTTCTCGAAGCTGTGATTGCCAGCCTCCAGCTTTGATCCATGATGCTGCTGGTTTCGTTTGTAGAATCTGTGTTGTCTGGAAGAGCGTGACTTGTTCTGTGATGGGTTGATTGGCAGTTCCGTGATGTGGTTTGAGGCAAAGCAGGTCAGTTGTAATACTTACATTATATGCAGAAAAGGGACTGCTGTTTGGATTATCTTATAAAGTAGATGCCACTGGAGGGCAATTTGGTAACATATTTCAAAATTTAAAATCACCAGCAATTTCATAAATAGGTTTTGTTAACTCTGTGCCAAGATATTTGTACAGGTTTTGCTCTCATAGCTTATTTGTAAAGAATGAAGGAGCTCTATTGTGTGCCAATTTGGAATTATATCATTTATATATATACACACACATACACTTGTATATATACATATGTGCATTTATCTATATAAAATGAAAAAAATCTTTTCCAAATCATGTGAATACCATTTCCTTTTGTATAAATGTTTTAATGGTACTTATGTCTTGTTCTCCGTGGAAAAATATGTACTGTTATTATACCAAAAAACTTTTCTTTCTTTTCTGTATTATTTGAGTTTTCTAGCCATTTTCACTTATTCATTTTCTTTCCTTTTAAACAAGAATAAAGAGCTAGCTGGGCAGTGTATGATCATGACCATAACCATTCATTATATTTTTTAATACAGTTTATAAAACCTTACTGAATGTTTTTAAAACACTGTAAATTTCCCCCTTTTTCTTGCCTCTTTACATGTAGAGGAGATAGGTAACTTTTATGGGCAGAGTGGTAAAGTATATGCTAAGCCAGCAAATGTTCCCTTGAAAGCTTTTTAGTTAAAACATTGAGCTGAGAATGAAAAAAGAGAAAGATATTTACCAAATGTGATTTGAAGGACAAAGAATCCCATCGAGCTGAAGTGTGTCTGAAAGTGTACTCTTATGCTCAGTTTGTTTGCTTTAAATATGAGCTTTGGACTGAATTGTATTTGCTTTTCAGACCACAAGGCTGGAGGTGGCCGTGGAAGTCTCCAAAATCTGATTGCTAAATCAGGAGAGCTGTTTGCTAAGAAAGGCCTGCCTGTTTGGACTAGAAGTAATGACTGATGCACAGATAAAGCCAGGGTGCCTTTTAAGTAACTTCTGACTTCTGTGTCTAGATCTTGCTTTCCTCTTAATTAAAATCCCCCAGACAGGAGTCATAGGTCAAAGGAGGTGACTCCCCTAAACTCTTCCAGTAACAGTAACTGCTGACTCTTCTGCTGTCGGTAAGGTGCTCTGGAAACCTTTGTATCCATTTCTTTATGGTGTGACTTACCCCGGAGAAGGGATAGGCTACCCATTCCAGTATTCTTAGGCTTCCCTTGTGGCTCAGCTGGTAAAGAATCCTCCTGCAATGCGGGAGAGCTGGCTTCGATCCCTGGGTTCAGAAGATCCCCTGGAGAAGGGAAAGGTTACCCATTCTAGTATTCTGGCCTGGAGAATCCCATGACTGTATATTCCATGGGGTCACAAAGAGTTGGACATGACTAAGTGACTTTCACTTTACCTCCTGTGGTCTTAGTTTAGATACTGAAATTTAATAATAGAAAGATAACAATTTTTCTTTAGCATGTAGGCAGTTGTGGTGTGGAGAACAAATCCATTGTAACATCCCTTAACTGTACATATTTCAGTCTCTTATCCTTGACGTTTTTATTTTTAAAAATCTATAAAACCATGGAAATTTTTCTAGTTTCCACAATAATTTTAGTAGCTTTTTTCCCCTAAAATGATTTGATAAATAGCTCATCAGTATTACTTATTTTTGCCTTGTCTTCCTTTCTTTATATATAGCTTCTGTATTGACATCTGACCCTCTTACACTTAGTTACCACAAGAATTATACCCTCCCCCCCATAGTGGAAGGTATTTGAACCAGAGTGTAGAAATTGTAATCTGTTGGAAGGTTAATATAAAGTACATACGTGTATGTATTGGTGTATGTATAGAATTAATGTAATTTTTTTTTAAATATAGAAAAGTCTAAACAAGTTTGTCACTGTATGAGTGAGAAAAACCGATACTACCTTCAGTTAATATTCAGTTCCCAAAAGAACTTGATATTTTAAAAATTCAGGGTAACCAGTGCCTGGTATGGGGATTGGAAACTCACCTGCCTACCAGGACCTGGCAGAAAAGTAAGCAAGTGAACTGGAGCATAAGCGGGGAAAAAGGGGGCACAGTTACCACTCAGCTATTCAGGAACAAGGGCCAATGTTGCCTGATCTTCCAGTCATCTTCTCATATTTTGAGAGAAGACGTACATTTGGATTTTTATGTGACTCCTTGCACTTTTCAGATGTTAACAGTACACTTAAAATAATTCAAACATTGTCCTCTTGGATTTTCCCCTGTGATGATCTTTGTCAGCAAGTGTTAGGATTGCTTCCTGGAGGGTAGGTGATGGGGGGAGGAGGGGCGGGCCTGAGAAGCTTGTGGCGTGGCTCTTGCCTTCTCAGAGCACACAGTGTAGATGGGCCAGAGTGATGTGGATGGTTGGTACAAGTGCTGAAGACCGCAGGAACCCTGAGGAGGTAGAAACCAACGTGAGCCATAGCATCCTGGGGAGAAGTCCTAGAGGAGCTGGGACCTGCAGTGAACCTGAGGGGGCAGCAAGGGCCTGAGGCCCAGGGCACTGCAGGGGGCCAGCGAGGGCGATGGAGGGCAGAGGCAGGTTGACAAAGAGGTTTGAGGCCTTGAGACGGGGCTGAGCACGCGAGGAGGCGGTGGAGGGCCTTGGAGCAGGTCTGTGCCCCAAAGGGGATGCACTGAGAGCAGGTGACGCTGTGATGGGGCAGCATCCTGAGCTCCGGTCCCCCCTGCCACTTGAAGGATGACGGGAGAGGCGGGACCTGAGCATGGGAGAATGAATCCTGACTTTCACAGCCGCCAAGGGGTAAGGAGCAGGGTCTTGGCTGGGGCTTTGTTCCTCTCAGTGAAGTTGACTGTTATTCTCAGGAAGAAATGGAGACACTTTTCCAAGGTCCATCCAGTCCGTCAGAAACCTTATTGACTCAGCGATCAGAACATAGCCGCATTGCTACCTTGACCCGAGCCGCTGTTGTGTTTTGCCTGAGTTCTTCCAGGGGCCTCCTCACTTCTTCCCTTGATTCTGTCCTCACTTCTGTCTCTCTCCATTCTTGGTAGAGTGATTCTGTTCAGACTCACGTCACTCTAGGACACCTTCTGCTCAAAACTTGCAATGATTTCTTTGTCCTCACAGTAAAAGATACAAGTCCTTCCAGTTACCTGACCGACTCCGTAACAAGCCCCCTCCTTCCCTCTTGAACCTCATCACCTCCTGTTCTCCCCTGGGCTAAGTGCACTCCAGCCACACTGGCCTTTCAACACACTGAGCACATGTCTGCCTCAGGGCTTTCACGTTTGCTGTTTCTTCTTCCTGTATCCTTTCCCCCAGGCACCCACATGGTGAACTTTCTCTATTATGTAAACCTTTGCTCAGATGTTACCGTCCAGTGAAACCTACCTGCCTACCCTGATGGTATTGAATATTGCAAACTTTCCTGCCCCTCCTCCCCAAATCCCTCTTATCCTTCTTAATTTTTTTGCTATAGAGCTTATTCTTTTATAACACATTGGCTACTTACATTTTAAATGATTATCTTTCTATCTCACTCTAACATAAATTTGTACGGTAGAAATTTGTTTAAATATAAATTGCAGAAGGCAGGGATTTGAGGGTTTGTATTCACTTATATATCCTCATCATCTAGAATAGTTGCTTGGAGGGGAGTGGGTGCTTGATAATCACTTGTTGCATGGATGAATAAGCGGCTTTCAAGAGGCACACAACGTCTACTGGCCTCTCACGTTTGTCACTGAGAATTAAAAAAAATAAGAAGCCCTGCCCTCAGAGCACATGGTCTAGTGGGGAGACGGCCAGGAATACAAAATATTGAGTTAATACAGTGTATCCAAAGTTCTGTGCAAACACAAGTAACAGTGCAGATAAAAGGGGAGCAGATCACTTGTCCTGCTTTACAGGTTTCATCTTCTAGAGAGGATGTGATGTACATTGAGAAGAAGAATGACCAGGATTGTGGTGATGGAGTGGAGAGGTTAGAAGTGACTGGGGAGGGATCCCAGCGGTGGGAATAACAGGATTTGGTGAATGACGAGGAGCACAGGGCTGATGGCCAGGGCTTGTAGGTGGTAATATTGTCTGTATTAAGAAAGGCTGGAAGTGGCCCCTGGAGACCCCAGGAGGGATGTGATGGAGAATGAGAAATGTAAGATAGCTCCAAGGTTTTGTATTTGGGGAGTTAGGAGGCTGCAGATACCCATGTCCTAATCAGGGAAGTTGGGAAGGAAAATGTGTTTGCAGAACAGTAGGGCAAGTGATGTGTGTATCTTATCAGACTCAGTTCCACGAGGGCGGGGATCTGGTTTAGTGACCTATCTCTAGCACCTCGAATGGTGCCTGCTAAATAGTACAGTCTCAGTAAATGTTTATGGAATTGATAAGTAACATAGTTAAATATGGAGGAGGTAAACAGTTATAAGGTCAGAAATTGTTGAGGCTTAAATTGATATTAAACACCTTTAAATGATACTGGTTTTGGTATTTCTTTTAAAAAGAGCTTTGGTAATCATTTTGTGGTTTACCAAATTTGGTGGACAGGCTCTTCTGTCCATGGGATTTTCCAGGCAAGAAGACTGGAGTGGGTTTCCATTCATTTCCTTCTCCAGGGGATCTTTCCCACCCAGGGATCAAACCTGGGTCTCCTGCATTGCAGGTGGATTCTTTACCAAGTGAGCTGGTAGCTGGTAGCTCAGTTGGTAATCAGTTAGATACAGGATTTTTAAATGTTACATTTCACTGATGATATTCCTGGCCACACACCTCATTTGAATAGAAGTCTTGATTTCAGTATGTGTCTGTGCATGTGTGTTTTATTGAAGTCTAAGTTGTCTTACAATATTAAATTAGCTTTAGGTATACAACACTTAGTGTTATTTTTTTAAACCCATTTGATATCCAGAGTTGGCAGCACAGATGAACACAGCAGTAAGTAATCCTTCATGCAAAGACATGAATGTCTGCATGAAAAGGTATACATGAAATAAGTGAGAATGTATTTTTTCACACTTGCCTTCCACTATGATAAATGTCAACTGAGTGTCCTCATGTTTTCTTGTGGTGATCTTTGTTGCAGTGCAAATTGCTTTAAAGAAAAAATAAAAATAAAAAAAAGCAGCTGAGGCTTAGTGTGCCCCATTGCCAATGACTTTTTTTGTGATTGTATTTGGTATGTGACAAAGTATTTTATAAAGGCAGTGAAAATTATATACTATAAAGAAAGTTAGTTAATTTTCAGAATAGCGAGAATTGAGTTATCAGTTTATTGTCAAGCCTCTGGCACTGGTCAGAATGAATGGAAGCAGAGCCCTGCCATAGCAGTGGTTCCAGCAGGGCAAGGGCTGACTTGTGTCCCCCCCAAGATTCCTATGTCGAAGGCCTAATCCTCAGTACTTTGGAATGTGATTGTATGTTTGGAGATAGGGTCTTTGGAGAAGCAATTAAGTTAAAATGAGGTCACGGAGGTAGACTTTAATTTGTTATGACTGGTGTTCTTACAAGACAAGGAAATCTGGACACAGACACGTGTAGTGAGAAGCCCAGGGCAGAAAACAGCAGGAAGGCAGCGTCTAAGCCGAGGAGAGCGGCCTTAGAACAGAGCAGCTTTGTCAACACCTGGATAGTGACACCTTGATCTTGGACTTGGAGATCTCAGTCGTGTAAGCTGTGGTGGCTAGTTAGGGCAGCCCTAGCCTGGAGAATCCCAGGGACAGAGGAGCCTAGCGGGCTGCCGTCTATGGGATCACACAGAGTCGGACACGACTGAAGCAACTTAGCAGCAGCAGCAGACTAATACAGGCAGCAGCCAGGCTTGTTTAGGGAAGTGTCCTCACCATCACTTCATCCATCACCTGGTTTCAGCATCACAGTCTGGGTGTCTGGAAGAGGGTGATTCCCTGGGGCCCTGGTTATTCCCCAACAGAATGTGTCGATCTAAATGCCCATGGGATTTGCCAGGCAGCCACAGTGGTGATTCCTTGGTGTATTTATTCACTTCTGATTATTTTTGCTGGAAGCTGCCTGCCTCATCTGCGTTGCCATTTCCCTCAGAAGCTCAATGAAGAGTGTGAGATGAGGCCGAGGGGCTTATCTTACAACTTTCCGTGATTTGATGTCTCAACTTCATTGATGTGTGTATTCCAAGCTTTGCAGAATGGAGGAGAGGTCTGGGAAGACGGGGAGGCTTTGTGGACGGCCGTCTTTGCTGTGAATTGGACCCTGTGTGTGAGACACTGGGGTTTCAAGCCAAGTCCGCTTTCTCAGGAGACCGTCTCTGGCATCTTGAAATTCAAGCGAAGCTTAATTTAATCTGTGGTTTTCACAGTCAGTATGTAGGCTGCGTTGCTTACAGTAGGAGTTGGAAAACCATTGGCTTCCTTTGGCCTGATTATTTGAATTTGATTTACTGGGAAATTTGAGAAGCAGAGCACCAGAGGCATTGCAGAAAACTGAAAAAAATTTCACTTCACATTCCAGTAGATCTGCTTGCACAATGAGTAGGGCAAGTGGAGTATGTGATCAATTAGGTTAAAATAAATTTGAGTTTTGTTCCATGTCTCCTGTGCTCAGAGAACACAGGGGGTGGGGACTTTCCTCTTGAATTCTTTCTTGATTGGGTTGAGAGCATCCGAAGGGCTACTGTGAAGCGTTCCCATCCTCTATAGGGTGTCCATGGTCCAGTAGGCATGTCCGATGTTAATCCACCTCTTCCCTGTGTTGGCCGGCATTTCTGAAAGATACCATAAAGAGTGCTTCTTCAAATTCCTCATTTTCATATATTTCTATTATGTAAGAGAGATGAGGCTATCATTATAAATGAGAGGAATTGAAAATCTTCTGCTTTAAGTTATGAAATAACATGTTTTGGCTATGTTAGTGCCAGCCTGGCATTTTCAGTAAATTTTTATGGCTCATGGGGACAGGTGACCCTGAGTGCTAGTAGCACCTGCAGTCTAAATAGTTCTCATTCCAGGGCCCACACAACAGAGGGTGTTTGAGAGTACTTGGAAGCAAAGTTTGAGCAACACATTGTACACTTAATCAGGAAACATTGTACTGGAATCCACCTTGCCTCAAATCCTTGGGAAGCCACTCTCCCCTCTGTCCTAAGATTTTGCTACAGTTCCCCTCTCTGTAAAGGAAGAAAGAGCAGATTGAAATTTCTTAAACAGGCTGAAAAATGAAAATACTTAGATAAGGGAAAAGATGGTGACAGAGCTAGCATTTGAAGATGACCAAAATCTGTGTAGAAAGACAGCCACGAAAGGGTGCATTAGTAATGTTTATTCACCTAAATAAACTGCTTCTCCAGCTTATTACTCTTTAACAAAAGCAGTTATTCCATGCTTAATTAATTGTAGACTATATATCCAAGAGATTCATGGGGCAGAATGTATTTCGTTTGTAGAAAAAAACAAAACAAAAACCACCCTTAGAAAGGATGTAAATTGGGAAACTTACAGCACAGAGGTCAAATCTTGGTCCACAGCCTGTTTTTATATGGTTTACAACTCTAGAATGGTTTTCACATTTTTAAGTGTTTGAAAAAAATTAAAAGAATAATAATATCTTGTGACATGTGAAAGTTATACATAGTTCAGTGTTTATCAATAAAGTTTTATTGGCACATAACTGTGCTTATTCACTGATGTATTGTTTCTGGCTCTTAACATCCTGCGGCAGCAGAGTTGAGTAATTGTGACTGGGGTTCTGTGGCTTGCAGAGTGAAACTTGCTTATTCTGGTGCTTTACATAAAACCTTTGCCACTCAGGTTTAAACAGTTAGGTTTATTCATTTTTAAAAAATTATTATTATTTACTGTGTACTCTGCTGGCTTGATGTGCAGTGTAGAAAATCCTCATGTAGACTCATCTTTTAATTTACAGAATTCCTTCTATAGCATCTCTAAAGATGGCCATTGAAGATCTTGGTCACTGGAAATTTAGTTGCAGTCATTAGGAAAGCAGACCAGCAGTTCTTTTTATTTTTCCCTAACCAAATAATTTATTCAACAAAAATTTAGTGAGTGCAGACTGTGCACTACCCATTTTTCAAACAGTAGGCATAAAGTGAAGTTGCTCATTTGTGTCTGACTCTTTGCAACCCCATGGACTGTAGCTCACCAGGCTCCTCCATCCATGAGAATCTCCAGGCAAGAATACTGGAGTAGGTTGCCATTTCCTTCTCCAGGGGATCTTCCTGACACAGGGATTGAACGCTCATGGGACCGTGCATTCTCATGGGAGGAGATGGCCATAAATAGATAAATATATAGTATATCAGGATAATAAGCACGGTGTAGGAAAGTTAAGGGAAAGGAGAGAGCTAGAGGCAAGAGAAGGCTGCATAAGAGGTATTGTTTTTGTTTTTGTTCAGTTGCTCAGTCATATCCGACTCTTTGTGACCCCATGGACTGCAGCACAACAGACTTACCTGTCCTTCACCATCTCCTAGAGCTTGCTCAAACTCATGTCCATTGATGCTATCAACTATCTCATCCTCTGTCGTCCCCTTCTCTTCCTGCTTGCAATCTTGCCCAGCATCAGGATCTTTTCCAATGAGTCAGTTCTTTGCATCAGATGGCCAAAATATTGGAGTTTCAGCCTCAGCATCAGTCCTTCCAATGAATATTCAGGACTGATGTCCTTTAGGATAGACTGGTTGGATCTCCTTGCTGTCCGAGGGACTCTGAAGAGTCTTCTCCAACACCACAGTTCAGAAGTATCAATTTTTCAGCGCTCAGCTTTCTTTATGGTCCAACTCTCATACCCATACATGCCTATTGGGAAAATCCATCGTTGTGACCATATGCACCTTAGTTGGCAAAGTAATGTCTCTGCTTTTTAATACATCGTCTAGGTTTGTCGTAGCTTTTCTGTCAAGGAGCAAGCATCTTTTAATTTCATGGCTGCAGTCACCATCCACAATGATTTTAGAGCTCCCAAAATAAAGTCTCTCACTGTTTCCATTGTTTCCCTGTCTATTTGCCATGAAGTGATGGGACTGGATGCTATGATCTTCATTTTTTGAATGTTGAGTTTTAAGCCATCTTTTTCACGCTCCTCTTTCACCTTCATCAAGAGGCTCTTTAGTTCTTCACTTTCTGCCATAAGGGTGGTGTCATCTGCATATCTGAGGTTATTGATATTTCTCCCAGAAATCTTGATTCCAGCATGTGCTTCATCCAGCCTGGCATTTCACATGATGTACTCTGCATATAAGTTAAATAAGCAGAGTGACAACATACAGGCTTGAAATTCTCCTTTCCCAATTTTGAACTAGAGGTGGTGAAGGTCTAAGGCCAACTGATACATGAAAATGTGATCACCATCACTAATGACCAGGGGGATACAAACCAAAATCACAGTGAGATACTCACCTCACATCTGTAAGAACGGCTGTTATCAAAAAGACAGGCACCAGCAGGTGCTGGTGAGGATGTGGAACAAAGGAAACCCCGAGCACTGTTGGTTGGCATGTAAATTGGTGCAGCCACTGTACAAAACGGTATGACATTTCCTCAAAAAATTAGAACTACCATATGATCCAGCAATCCCACTTCTAGGTATATATCCCAAGGAAATTGAAACAGGGCCTTGAAGAGATTTCTACATTCCCATGTTCGTTGCAGTATTATTCACAGTAGCCAAGATATGGAATAACCTAAATGTACATCAACAGATGAATAGCTAAAGATGAGAAGATATTTTACATGGACTACACATATATACACATATACACGTATACATGCGTATACACGTACACACATATACATACACACTGTGGAGGAGTATTCAGCCTCGAGTAAGACGGAAATCCTACCATTTGTGACAATCTGGATGGACCTTGAGGGTATTATGCTAAGTAAAATAAGTCAGACAAAGAAAGACAAATACTCTATGGTATCACATAAATGTGGAATCAAAAATAGAAAATTAGACTCAGAGAGTAGAACAGGGGCTGCAGGGGTGAGGTTTATTTCTGGGCTCACTATTCTGTTTCATTTATCCTGGTGTCTGTTTTTATGCCAGTACTCTGCTATTCTGATTACTGTAGCTTTGTAATATAGTCTAAAGTCTGGGAGGATTATGCTTTCAGCTTTGTTCTTTTTCATCAGTATTGCTTTGAGGAAGCATGTTGTCAGCTTCCTGGAGCAAAGAACAGAGTGGAAAAGTGGAGGGGCAAGTCGAATTTTAGATCTTAGGAGACACCTATGACACTTTTTAAGAGTGCCAGCTTTATTGCTTGCCTTCCTCTACTCTAACTCCACCCACAGATATGTTGTGGCTCAGTGCTTGGCATGCACACACACACACACCTCCCTTAGTTCCCTCTGGTATTCCCTGGTCACTTTTCTCATGAATGCAGAAGAGCAAGCCTATAATATATGCCATTGGACACACAAGAAAGGGTTTGGAGAGACCCACAATCCTATCTTTCATTTCTGAACAATTCAAAGCATATTATTATTGATGGTAAGATTGAACATTTTATTAGTTTTTTTAAAAGTCTCTTGTATAGTTGGACACAGAAGGAAAATTACAGTGAGACAGAAATTTAATACTTTGGTGAACTATATTCAGTTTTGGTTATTCTGGTTAAAAACAAACAAAGGAAGCATTGATTTTTTTTTTTTTTTAGCCTCTTTGATCCTAATGGTTTTAGTTTTCCACTGTTAGATATTAAAACTTTGAAGACACAGAAGTACTATTCAGTAAACTGCTTCTTTCAGAAACTTCTGTGATATCCTGGGGCACTGGAAGCCTTTGGTTTCCTTTCAAGGCAGGAACAGTTAACTCTGAATCAGTCCCTTTCTGTGCAAAGTCAGAACCTTTATATTATGTACCAGGGGAGCAAAGAAGAGTCTTTTTTTAATGATATAATATTTTAAAAATATTTGACTTTTCATTCAACTTAGAGGATCCAAGGTTCTAATAACAGAATGGTCAATTTGGCCAACAAAGCTATAGAAAGAAGAATGCGCACAAGCCCGTTTTAGGTGTTATTTTGTAGAGGGTGGTTCCTGGAGGAGGAACTCAAACTATATTGCTGGTAAAACTCATTTTCCTCTGCTCTTTTTCTGGAATCTGGATGGAAACCAAGACCTGTGGCACATTCCCTGAATGTTCATAGCCCCCAGTTGGAGGCCTAGCTGAGGACTCATGGGGAAAACAACACCCTCTCTTTTCTATTTATGGTTATCAGCCATGTTGTAAAACTTAATTTATTTAAGGTCAATGAAAAATAGTTGTCTTGAACTTTTAGTTTTCAAGCACCAGAACAGGGTATGTTTTTGTTCCATGGCTTTTGCTCATGGATAAGCTTTGCAACTCAGGATCATTTATGTGGTCACGGGCCACTGGGCCTAGGGAGCACCCAGAGTGGGAGGCATTGTGTCAACACAGGGCAGGTGATGGGTGAGTGAGGCAGGGCCCTAGTCCTGAGTCAGTTTATGTAATTCTCCTCAGGAGATTGGATGCATGAACAGACGTGGCCTGCACAGAAAGACCGCCTCCAGAGATGAGGCCAGCACTGTGGACAAGTTCAGCGAGGGGCCCTGGCTTTCTGACTGAAGAGAGCAGTAGTACAGTTGGCTTTGAGCCAGGCCATGGAGAATCCCAGTGGAACAAAGTCACGCAGTGGTGTCTTTGAATGAATTCTCACTTCAACTGTAAGCGTCAATTTTCCTCATTTATAAAATGGTGCCACTTTTTTTGACTGCACCATATGGTGTATCGGATCTTAGTTCCTTGACCAGGGATGGAACCTGCGCCCCCTGCAGTGGAAGGCAGAGTCTTAACCAGCCAGGGAAGTCCCTGGTGATGGTATCTTTACCACCCATATTGAGTGCAGCACTTTCATAACATCATCTTTTAGGATTTGAAATAGTTCAGCAGGAATTCCATCACCTCCACTGGCTTTGTTCATAGTGATGCTTCCTAAGGCCCACTTGACTTCACATTCCAGGATGTCTGGCTCTAGGTCAGTGATCACACCATCGTGATTATCTGGGTTGTGAAGATCTTTTTTGTACAGTTCTTCTGTGTATTCTTGCCACCTCTTCGTAATATCTTCTGCGTCTGTTAGGTCCATACCATTTCTGTCCTTTTTTGTGCCCATCTTTGCATGGAATATTCCCTTGGTATCTCTAATTTTCTTGAAGAGATCTCTAGTCTTTCCCATTCTATTGTTTTCCTCTATTTGTTTGCATTGATCGCTGAGGAAGGCTTTCTTATCTCTCCTCACTATTCCTTGGGACTCTGCATTCAAATGGATATATCTTTCCTTTTCTCCTTTGCCTTTCCCTTCTCTTCTTTTCACAGCTATCTGTAAGGCCTCCTCAGACAACCATTTTGCCTTTTTGCATTTCTTTTTCTTGGGGATGGTCTTGATCACTTCCTCCTGTACAGTGTCACGAACCTCCATCCATAGTTCTCAGGCACTCTGTCTATCAGATCTAACCCCTTGAATCTGTTTGTCACTTCCACTGTATTATCATAAGAGATTTGATTTAGGTCATATCTGAATGGTCTAGTGGTTTTCCCTACTGTCTTCAATTGAAATCTACATTTGGCAATAAGGAGTTCGTGATGTGAGCCACAGTCAGCTCCCAGTCTTGTTTTTGCTGACTGAATAGAGCTTCTCATCTTTTGCTGCAAAGAATATAATCAATCTGATTTTGGTATTGACCATCTGGTGATGTCCATGTGTAGAGTCTTCTCTTGTATTGTTGGAAGAGGGTGTTTGCTATGACCAGTCTGTTCTCTTGGCAAAACTCTATTAGCCTTTGTCCTGCTTCATTCTGTACTCCAAAGCCAAGTTTGCCTGTTTCTCCAGGTGTTTCTTGACTTCCTGCTTTTGCATTGCAGTCCCCTAAAAAGGACATCTTTTTTGGGTGTGTGTTCTAGAAGGTCTTGTACGTCTTCATAGAACCATTCAATTTCAGCTTCTTAAGCATTACTGGTCAGGGCATAGACTTGGATTACTGTGATATTGAATGGTTTGCCCTGGAAATGAACAGAGACCATTCTGTCGTTTTTGAGATTGCATCCAAGTACTGCATTTTGGACTCTTTTGTTGACTATGATGGCTACTCCATTTCTTCTAAGGGATTCTTGCCCACAGTAGTAGATATAATGGTCATCTGAGTTAAATTCACCCATTCCAGTCTATTTTAGTTTGTTTATTGCTAAAAGGTTGATGTTCACAACTTTACCCCATCGCATAGGCCAGATGTCTCTGAATAATAGTGGCTTTTCAATGATTATTGGTTGAGTGAATAAATAAATAATATGCTCTACCTGCCCTTAAATTGTTATTAGGGAAGGATCAGGCCACGTTGCTGATGACATGCACACGAATGCTTAAGAGTTTGAATGCAAATGGGCTGTGTTTGATGAAGCCTGGCACTGCTGCTTACTAACCCTGTGAATAAGTCACCCAGCCTCTCATATCTCATTTCTCACCTGTGGAAAGAGAATAATGACAATTCCTACCTCAGTGGGGTAGGAAAGAAACGAAGAGAGGAAAGAATGCACGTGAGGTCATGTGACCACAGCCTCACGTGTGGGAAGCACTCAGTAAAGGTCAGAGTCAGTGTTTATCTTGCAGGATGGAATGCGGTAAGTGTGATGAGAGGTACAGAGTGTCATAGGCAGTCAGAAAAGGGGAGATGCATCAAGTTGGGCAGAGGTTAGGCAAGAGGAGGTAGCATTTGAGATTGACCTGAAAGAATAAATTAGCCTTCCCCAGAGGCAAAGTGACTAGAGGGAGAAAATTGAGAGCATGTAATACGCAAAGTTACAGAAGTGGAAGATGTGAGAGAGGTCTTCTGGAGAAAAGACTGTGGTCTAATATGGCAAGACAGGGTAGATAAAACTATTAGGGCCATATGTGTTTTTGATATAAATTTAAACTTCTAAAAATTTTCAAATAGAAAAACAGTGTAAAAAATATTACAATGAACACCCATTGAACCCCTATCTAATTTCAGTGATTATTAACATTTTTCCTATTTACTTCATGTGTCTAAATTTACATATATTATTTTTTGCTGAACCACTTAAAAATAAATTTTAGAATTCATGGCATTTTACCCCTAAATACTTTAGCATGCATTTCCAAAAAATACAGACGCTACCTTACATAAAGGCAGTACTATTATGATGACCAGCAAAATAAATAATAATACCCAAATGTCATTTATTATCAATCCATAGTCAAACTTCCCAAAGACTTAGTCTTCTAAGTCTTTAGCATTAAAAACATTTTTAAAAACCAGAATAGAAGCTAAAGACCACATATTGCATTTTATTTGTCATGCTTCCTAAGTCTCTTTAAATCTAAAATTCCAACTATGATATTAGGACTTGTAGGCTTTGGATCACTAAGAAGATTATGGTGCTTTCTCCCTTGCCATCTACAATTCCTGTAATTAAAAATAAAAACAATTTGAATTTCAATAAAAGAAGTGTAAGGAAGTCCAAGTAGATTTCAGATTTTTTTTCCTCCCATCAAGACGATGACTTTGACATTACTTTTGAAATCTCACATGATCACATTTTTAGAAACCTCAGCATATGTTTATTTGCCTTGAGTGGTCCAGCTCTAGACTCACAGGATTCAGCAAAGAAACAGTGACTCACTGTTTTCAGTTGAGCTGAATGTCTAGCATGTCTAAACTTTACAGATATGAAACCACATTCTTCATAGACAAACAGAAGTGGTTCAGTCCTAGTGTATATATAAGCCTTCCAGGCACTAAGTTCCCGTCCTTTCAGGTAATTTCACAGTGAATTTCACAATATTTCTTTACAGAAAAAGGTCTTTTAGAACTGTGGGTTGAAAAACAGAGAATGCAGAACCTTGTCCATCCTGCTTTAACCAGGAACACTGGTTCCAGAGGAGCGGTACTTGGACGCCTCCTTTGTTTCTGTCACTTCACAGACACCTAGGGCCTGGGCAAGTGTCTGGAATAGCTGCAGGTACGGAGTGGTTATGAGGGGCCTGCCTGCCAGGGCTGCGACTTCTACAGCTGATAGACTAAACCTGGCATCCTTTGGAACTCCATGGAAGAGAAGGAGTCAGGTATTTGGGGAGTGCTTTCCTGCAAAGATGCAGCCTCTAATTGCCTTTTCCTAATGATCTCCCCTTGTTACACTTTGGAAGGGAGCTCCTCTGAGGACCATTTCTTTCCACCTCACTTGCAGGTGCCTGGATAGTGCCGCTCTAATTTATTCCACTTAGCCTTGTCGGGGAACCCAGCCCACCCTGCTTCTGCTGGGAGAATGCGTTTCCGCCTTCGTTTCAACTTCATGAGGCTCTGTTGACCCACTTGGACGAGGTTCAGTGTAGCGCCTGCTTGGTTTTTCTCCTGTCCTTAATTTGGTGTGCCTTTTATTGTCTTCTACCTGAATGAATTCTTTCTCTTTCTTGTAAGGGAAAGGAACCTGAGAAAAACAATGCTTGTGGTGGTGACTGCTTGTTAAGGGTAATTACTATTTTATGCTAATCTACATGTTAAAATGAGCAGACAGAGAATTGCTAAATTCACCATCTTGTTATTTCCCAAGTCTGGTCCTTTTAAGTATATTTGTTGCTTAAACAAAGATGTAGTCGAGCAGAGTAGAAGTGTCCAAATGGAGAGTTTTTTATGCGTGTGTATATATAGAATTTAAAATTTTTATTTCCATCAGCAAGAGTCATTATAGAATACTTGGAAATTATAGAAAAGTGGAAAGAAGAAACCCAGAGATAACTAGCATTAACACTGTGAATTCCTGTCTGGTCATTTAGCCTACATGCTATTTCTCTTTTAAGAGAAATGGGAACAGCTTCACTATTACAGTCTAGGACTTTTGCTCCTCAAAAGTGTGGTCCATAGATCAGCAGCACAGACATCTCTTGGGAGCTTGTTAGAAATACAGAATCTTGGTTAGCCTCTTGTTTGCATCCTTTATCCTCCCCCCCACCCCCAAAAAAGAAATACAGAATTTCAGACTGTACTACAACATGCTGTGTGCATGCTAAGTCGCTTCAGATCAGATCAGATCAAATCAGTCGCTCAGTCGTGTCCAACTCTTTGTGACCCCATGAATCGCAGCACGCCAGGCCTCCCTGTCCATCACCAACTCCCAGAGTTCACTCAGACTCACGTCCATCAAGTCAGTGATGCCATCCAGCCATCTCATCCTCTGTCGTCCCCTTCTCCTCTTGTCCCAGCATCAGAGTCTTTTTCAATGAGTCAACTCTTTGCATGAGGTGGCCAAAGTAGTTGTGACCAACTCTGTGTTGGTCTACACGGACTGAAGCCCACCAGGCTTCTCTGTCCATGGGATTCCTCAGGCAATAATACAGGAGTGGGCTGCTGTGCCCTCCTCCTGGGGATCTTCCCAACCTAGGGATCAAACCTCCATCTCTTACGTCTCCTGCAGTGGCAGGCGGGTTCTTTACCACTAGTGCCACCTGGGAAGCCCTATGATATACTGAGTTGTAATTTGTATTGAGTGATATTTTATATATGTTAAAATTCAGAAGCACTTCTCCAGAACACAGTGTACCCGGGACAGCAGATGAAGTGAGTAGGACCCGAAGACCAAGACTGTTTATCTCCATTTTCCCACTGTCACTCTCTCTTAAAATAATTTCCTCAGTATGTGATAATGATAAAAGTGGAGATCAATTTTCTAGCGAGACATAGCAGCCTTGATAAGGAACCCAGCTGTCTCATGCATAAACATTTCATTTGGTGAACATTCATTAAGTGCCTACTGTGTTTCGGGGCACAAACGCCGCAGTTAGGGCGTGCCTATACTGCAGTAGAAGCGTTCGGAGGGCAAGGAGGAGGGGCACAAGAGGAGGCTGGAAGTCAGAAAGAAAAATGGTTTCTGAGCTGAGTCTTGAAATATAATTCCGTGAACATGAGTTATGAGTGTTGCTAGACTTTGGAGAGAATGCAGAGCCAGATAAAATGATCCCTTTCTTGAAGGAGTCTGTGCTTGATTTAAGGACAGGGGACAGGGTTTAAAATTATAAATAAAACCTGAAGCACCTTGGTATTAGGGTAGATCAACTTTGTGACCTCATACAAGTTACTTCACCTGACTATCCATGCTGTAAATAGCAAAATAATAAAGTACTTCACAGAATTGCAGTGGTTTTTTTTTTTTTTTAATGAGGTGACATAATAAAGCTCTTACCTACAGTGAGTGCAGAATCGGTTCTGTGTGGCAAAAATATTGTAAAAGTGCCAAGTAAGTGCCATAGATAAAAATACTGAGGAGAAACAGAGAAAAGAGAAGCTGTTTCTGCCTGGACCGCGAGAGGCCTCGTGGCTAATATGGCCCTGAGTATGTGAACGAGGAAGACAGGGCAGGTGGGAACTGAAGTAAAAGATGCAACTGCGCTTTTGAGACTGGATGGACCAAAAAGTGCAGAAGGAAACGGCAGCCCACTCCAGTATTCTGGCCTGGAAAATCCCATGGGCAGAGGAGCCTAGCAGGCTACAGCCCTTGGGGTCGCAAAGAGTGGGACACGACTTAGTGACTGAACAACAACAGACTAAGAAGAAAGGTGATGAAAACACAGGGTCGGGTTTGGTGGCGGAGAACACTGTTTCCAACACATTCGGTTTGAGGAGGTGCTACAAGTGGCAAGCTGGGATGCTAGTGTGCTCAGACGGATGGTTATTCAGATGCATGGCCCTCTGTTCTAGGCTTGGCCAGGGCTGAGCGTGACATGAAATGCTCAGCTTCCCTGGTTCTGGTGTTTAGTTAGTTTCCATCTTGCAGTGGGACTCTTTCTCACTCATTGGAAAGGTTTACATCTACCCAGGGTCATCAGGATGGAAAACAGGGCATAATTTTTTAAACCTTGGAACTTAACCTCTTCTTCAAAAGAAGAGGTGTGGAAAAGAACTGAACTGTGCCTAATTTTTATCCGTTGTCATCCTCTTCCTTAGGTTTCTTCTCTTTCTAAATCTTCTGCCTTCCACCTAATGACTATTAACTGCTACAGAAGAAAACTGAATTGGAGAAAGTTTGTGTTTTTTTGGTATAGACTAAATGCTGTAATTTTTGTGTTAGAAAAATTAATCTTTTTGTGTCAGTTTCAACCATAAGCTCCTGTATTATTTCTTTTTATATGGAGTAGACCTAACCTATAAGTAACCATCAGATCAGATCAGATCAGTCACTCAGTCGTGTCTAACTCTTTGTGACCCCATGAATTGCAGCACGCCAGGCCTCCCTGTCCATCACCAACTCCTGGAGTTCACTCAGACTCACGTCCATCGAGTCAGTGATGCCATCCAGCCATCTCATCCTCTGTTGTCCCCTTCTTCTCCTGCCCCCAATCCCTCCCAGCATCAGAGTCTTTTCCACTGAGTCAGCTCGTCGCATGAGGTGGCCAAAGTACTGGAGTTTCAGCTTTAGCATCATTCCTTCCAAAGAAATCCCAGGGCTGATCTCCTTCAGAATGGACTGGTTGGATCTCCTTGCAGTCCAAGGGACTCTCAAGAGTCTTCTCCAACACCACAGTTCAAAAGCATCATTTCTTCGGCTCTTACTGGCTTTTATAGGTTATAGCCTGCCATATAAATGCTTACATTTTGCCAAATTTGTTTTCTGTCTTATTTCTTTCTGTCTCTGAATACATATACTTTAAAAATACTTTTGTTGAACTATTTAATTAATTATAGAGGTCATGCTTGACCCTGTACCCCAATTACTTCACATGTTATTTCACAAGCACAAGAGTGTTTTCCCACACAGCCCGTAATACCGATTCAGATTTCCCCAGTTATTCCAGTAATGTCTTTTATAACCCTTCTCCTCATCCAAAGTTCACCAACAATCATTCATTGCATTTTGTTTCTTTTCCTTTCATCCAGAACAGTCACCCTGTTTTCATTTGTTTTTGTCATTCGTGGCACTGATATCTTGGAAAATTCCAAGATAATTTTCTTATAGAAAGTACTGCAATCTGGACTTGATTGTTAATTTATGGTAAGATACAGATTAAGCATTTTGACAGACACATCACATAGTGGAGACATGTGGCGTCCAGTTACCCTCTGATTGATTATACCAGCCATCGCTTGGGTAAGGTGGTCTGCCAGAGCTCTCCATTATAAGGATACCTTTTCCCCTAGGTAAGTGATAAGTAATCCGAAGGGTGATACTCTGAGACTGTGTGAGTATCCTGTTCCACAGCAACCCTTCCCCTAATGGTCTTCGTTGTCTATTAATGAGCCTTGACTGAATCAATCATTGCGTCAGTGGTTGCAAAGTGGGATTTTCTGTTTCTGCTGTTCCTTTGGTGTTTGTTAGCTGGCCGTCTTTGTAAAGAGCATTCCAGTATCCTCCTTTGCATGAAGATCTGTGGATTTATGGTTCCTTTTTTTAAGTTGAACGTGTTACAGTTTATTCATATCATTCTTTTCCTTGTTCAGACTGTACCACATGGGCCTAGTGGGAGCCCCTTTCAGGCAGCTCCCTTGTCCTGTGTCATGTCTGCATTAATATTTGAGCACTGCTTGCTTTCTGGCATAGTGAGAGGTTCTAGGTTTATATTGTACTTTCCTTACCCTCCAGGCCTGGATTCAACTATTTCTCCAATGAGTTACAGTGTTGAGAAAGGCAGGATCTGGGTATTCAAGCTTTTCTCTAAAAATGCATATAATCCAGAGAAAGTTAAAATTCATGAATCATTTGTTTAAACTTCCTCAATGCCCAGCTTTGCTGAAATATTCACATGGAGTCATCAGGAGTCTAGAAGTTGGAAGGGAAGAACCAGTGAAAGGAAGAGGCCATGGATATTGAAGGTCACTGGGCTTTGGACCAGAGGTGGCTCAGTGATGCAAAAGGGGGAGTGAGATGGTGCCAAGACCAATTTAGATTATGTTGGAATTCTGCCCAGGGAGTGACGAGAGAGCCTGAGAAAATAATTTCTGCTTATTTTCCAGGTAGACTCTGAAAATTGGTTGCCCTTTTTTATATCCAGTTATGCTGAGAGAGTGTATCCCCCTGAGCTACACGTATGCTAATTCTTAGAGAAGTTTAAGAAATATGGTTTCCATACTGAGAATCCCTTAGTGTGAGGTGTGTATAGGTAAATACATATTTCAGCATGTCTTCTTGTAAAGATTAAAACTCATAGTTTTTATTTTCAACACTCCTAATTGAAAACAATATTTGAATTTACTTGTTGATTATAATATTTGGTTGCAAATTATTAAAGGCACATATGTGCAGCATTTTAGGCAGCAACTTATAAAACATAGAAGCCAAGAATTTCTAAGTTATTTTCTAAAGTAATCAACATGCATTTAATAAAATGAAGCCTTTGCTCTTGAATTTGAACCGACTGATTTTTCTGGAACTCAGTATCACCTCTGTGATCTCTCTTTGTAGATAGCGTAATTAAAATGTTCAATTTGCCTTTTCTATGAAACAAAACAAAACATGAAGCCAGGAGTTAATTGTTTCCATATGATGGAGAACTTTCGAAAATGCTTAAAAATACAAAAGCAAATTTGAAACAGAAGGGTTTTGTTTTTATTTGTTTTTCATTGAAGTCAACATTTTTGGAAGTTAAAAAAAAGAACAGACTAGTACATCTATGTACAATAGGACAATGGTTATTATTCAGATGTATACATTACATGTTACAGATGCTTTGTAATTTTGTGAAACAGCACCCCTCCCGCCCCTGATTTTTAACCCTCAGTGCATTCTTGAGAATGGAGAGTGGTACTAAAGCAATTACTCTACACCAAATGGTTACTTGGTATTTGATAAGCTAGCAAGGTTACACTGAAAATGAAAAGGGGCACATCGTTTAAATGTGCTGCTGGCCAGCATAAGTAAGTGAACTCAAGTGTGTGGTGGCCAAATTGCCCCACATTAGCCCTTGACTCCTGAGTACTTTCTCCATTCAGGTCTTATGGGATTTCAGTGCACGGGATTAAACTAAGCAGACTGATGACTAAGGAATCACCATTTTTGGCAAATGAGTCATTTTCAAAGCCCAGTTTTATGGTTATCGGGAAAATTGTAATATAGCTGACTTCTTTCGGAGGTCATAAAGATCCAGCTCTCTTTTCTTACTTTCTGTTGAAAACTCCCCTTAGTGAGGCATTCATCCCCATAACCAAAGCCATTGCTTCTTGTATTTCTTTAATCTTGATCTTGTTTGAAAGGAGTTATATCCAGGGCACAGTTTCTTCATCCATAACTAAATTTCTTTCGGACATTAAGACAGCTTGTATGTAATTATGTAATTAAAAATCTTCCTTAATCTGGATTTTACTAAATCTATAACTGTTTTAGCCAGTAAAAGCAAATTATATTTTGGCTTTTATAACTGATCTATATACTTTGAACATCTCTTTTGGGACTGTATTTGCCTTTGAATTATGAGATAGAAATTACTTTCTGTGACTGTTAATGCTTGTGGAAGTAGCATCTGGTGTCCTTGTTCTTGGGCTGGTGTTCATTTTACTGGCTGGATTCACATTTGAAATTAAAGTGGGATAAAAAGAGTTATTTCCCACCAGATGCCTTCGTCCTATTTTTATATAGCATATTGTTATTTCTAACTATAAAAGTAGACATGATTATTGTGGAAAATTTGGATACCACAGAAAAATGCAAAGAAAGTAAAAATTATTCTACTCTCTTTTTGTTATCTTTAATTAGCAACTTTTCAAATATTGACTTGTTTTCAGTCTTTTTTTCTAGATATAGATACTTTTAAAAAATTGGGATCACATTGAACGTATCATCCATCCTATAGCCAGCACTCCCCAGTGAACACTGCTTAGAAACATTTTCTCATTTTGTTAAGTATCTTACATATTTAAAAAAACTGTTTATCCATTGCCAAACATTTGTTTTAAAATTGCTTAATATGTTATTGTAATGGAAAACTTTTTGTACATATCTTTATGTACATCTTGGACTTTTTTAAAGATGTATTCGTTTCAAGGAATGACAAGTAATTCAGTTTGTCCTCTCTCGCAATTCCAGATAAGTCCTCCTCTGCAAGAATCTGTCTTTATAACACCATCATGTTGGTCTCTCCAGAATGGTACAGTAACACGTTATTTATTAACAAGACCATCAGGGAACTTCTAATTAATAAATTTTTCACGTAACTGAAACACCCTTAAAAGTGTTCATACTAGGTTACTGTAAAACCTAAAATGTGAGTGAGAGTCTTTCTAAAATTGTATGACATATATTTGGAGAAGGAAATGGCAACCCACTCCAGTAGTCTTGCCTGGAGAATCCCACGGACAAAGGAGCCTGGTGGGCTACAGTCCATGGGGTTGCAAAGAGTCAGACATGACTGAGCGACTAACACACACACATGACATATATTGCTATTGTCTTAAACATAATGAAAATATATGAAAATCATAATTTAACTCCTCTGATTTAAATCACAAGCAGCCTTATAAACAGTGGTTATTATACAGTCGGTTCTGCTAAAGTGCAATACATGTGTTTCTAAAAACTGCCACGCTATGCAGAATCATGACACACTGCCTCGCTGCCCTGCCCCCGCCGCCCAACCAGTGCTTAAGGGATAGTGGGATTAGGGACATACACTCAAAAACCTTTCTCAGTGACATGTTAAAAAAAAAAAATAGAATGGAAACTGGATAAAAATCGGAGCACAATTTTACACATATGTGTTGGGTTAAGAAATAAATAGATAAAAGTATAATACAGCACTTTACCTTGCGAAAACCCTGACGCTTCCTGTGGATTGAGGCCCTGGAAGGGTTACAGCTTGTGAGCCATTGTGAGGTGATGGCAGTGGGGGTAACCTGAAATCAGAAGCAAAGTTGGGACACCCGGTGTGGAGGACCGTGGCTTGGCACCCTTGTGGGGAGCTGAGATCGCTGGCAGGTATTCGAGGTGTGGCTCTGTGCATTCTGTGTAACCTTAGGCAGCGGGGTTCCTCCCCGTGCAGTCTTCTGCTGTTACCCTGTGTTTCTTGCAGTGTGAAATCGTGCCTAAACAAATGTGAAATCCGAGTTATGCTCAGGTTGTTCCCTGTGATATCAGACACGAGAGTTAGAGGAGAACAGAGTGTACTATGTGGTACTGCACTGATGTCTCAGGGATATTCGTGTAAAAACAGAAAAACTTGGCTTAAGAGTCCACACTGTGTAATGTAACAATAACAGCAGAACAGTAACAGTACTCTAAAGCGTAACAGTGACAGTAATAATAAATGATGCCCATTGATGTTTGTGGGTTTCTGACTGCCTGTGGTGACAGTACTTTCTGCCTCCTCCTAATGGACCTATTTCTCAATCTCTCATGGCTTTTAAACAAGTTTATCACACTTAGAATAACATCTTGTGTGCAGCCCTGGCACTGCGGGAGAGCCTGACAGGTTTAGACTTCAAATTATGATTTACCTGTGGCGTCTGTTACACCTAGTGAAACTCGTTTATCTTATGAATGAGTTACTACCTATGTATTCATTTGCAAGATTGTGAGAGGAAGTAACTGATGTTTTAAGTGAGAGCATCATCACACAGAATTTTCAGATTTTCTGTTTCATTAGAAAAAAGTTAACAAGACTCTTCTCATTCCCACATGCAAAAGTGAAGTGCGCTTAAGTGGGTACACCTGACGGGCATTTATAAGTTGCTGATGAATTTCTTAAGTTGTTATTGTTCACGTCTATTTACAACCCGCTTCTGTGTTTGTGAGATGAGCTCATCTTTGGAAGGTGGGGCAGGCAAGTGTGATTTCAGAAGACCTTCCCTCCCAAGTTGCAGTATAATTAGAAGTCCAGATCCTCCCTCAGTTGCTTTTTATGACTCCCTGAGAAGGACATTTTTACCGTGAATGGTTGCCAAGATGCCTTGCTGGTTCCTGCTTCAGTAACTTTAATAAGGTGACAAGTCAAAACACCATCTAGATTTAGCAAGTCTCGTTAGTGTTGTTCTGAAAGAAAAGTAGATATCACAGTTCATCATTTAGATATTCCAGTGAAATCTGTATTTTAATTATGCATAGAGACTTTGAATAGCAATGTGGTATTTTGATTTTTAATTTCTAATCTGACTTTGTTAACTTTTTGTCTCTACACAATTTCTAGATATATTTGGGCTGCCTGACCTCACTGAGTCATTGCTAGTAATTAACAGGACTTTGTGGGAAAAGGGAACTTGCCTTCTGAGCTTTGTACCAAAGACCTGGGAAAAGTAAGTGTTTTTCTAACTTGCTTTAAAAAAAAATTCTGTTTAATTTGTCTCAGAAAGTTAATAATGTGTCTGTCACTTTTCTACTTCCTTTCTTTCCTGGCTTTATAAGTTTTATATGCGCTTATGGGCTTGAAACGTGGAAAGGGACTCAGGAACCTTAAAAAAAAGAAAACCTTCCAAGATATTAGGATGACTTTCTGCATTGTGCCATTTCTTTGGGATTTCATAAGCTGAGTCCTCAAGGTTGTGATAAAATCTTTTACCAGGTGCTCAGAAGATAAATTCTAAAGGTAAGAGTATAATATGGTGTGATAGAAAACTGAGTTCAGTTTTCTGAGCTTCAGGCATTTTAGACTTTTAAATAAGCTCTTTGGTTCTGAATTCTTTAGGATAAGAGTGAAATCCATTTGGTTCTTTTCTTGTCTGGAAAGGAAAATAAAATTGAAAATCATGTGTTCAATAAGTCCCTCATGTAGCTTGGCCTTAGAAGAATTGATGCACCTGTCAGTTCTATTATTTTACAACTTAGAGAAACTTGAAGATAGTTTGAGACACCTGTAGGAAGGCCTTGACAGAAAAACTTATTTGGTGCCATAAAGTTCAGTCTTATTCCCTGATCTTTTTGAAAAGAAAGGTAAAACGGGCCCTAAAAATAATAAAATCAGTCTGCTTTCTTGTCGATATTACTTGGAAATATGAGTGGCCCCTAAGAATGTAAACAAAATAGCACACACACACTCATGCACACTCACACGTGCTCACCCACACCTCCTTTCTGGTGTGTTCCAAAAGCAATATCATTGGCAATAGGAGCTGTTTGCTCATTAAATCACTACATAGTTTCCTAAACTTTGTATTTCTTGTGTATTCTAACTCCTCTACATTTCTGACAGTACAAATGAGATAGTTGAAACATTCCTAAAACAAAACAAAAGAACCTTACTCTAGAAGGTTCACAGAAGCATTAAACAGTAAGATCAGATTTTATCGTTATGTTGTTTGTCATGTAAATTTATTTATAACAAAATTGTTTGTTATATGGAAATAATTATAGTAAGGTAAGTTATGACTCTTTTGAAGTTAAGTAAGATAGTCATACTGAAAAAATATTATACACACCACAGAATATACACACACACCGCGAAAACACTTTCTGAGAGCTATGAAGTCTCTGCTAAAATATAAATCCACTGAAAGCAAGGACTTTGAAAATTTTCTCCAAAAACACTTTTCTGTTTATAGTGAAATATTGGCAGTAGTGATATACTGTGGTATTAAAAAAAAAAGTCAGTGGAATTTTTAAAAAATAATAGCAATATGTTTATTAATAGCTGAGTTTTTTAGTTTGTATTCACATATTGACCTTAAAATAATGGAAATCCTATGTGGTCTAATTGTTATTCCATCCTGGAAGGATATTTGAAAGAGGATTATGTTGAAAGTCACCAATCTGTTCACAGAAGTGGAACGAAAAGAGCAAAAGATTAATTCTCTGGGCTTTAGGATCTCAATATTTGCAGTGGTGTTTGGGTTGGAAATATAACAGTCCCAGAAAGTGAGCTACTTGGACTGCCTTTCAAATGATTTAGTATTTCTTTAAAATTTTATATAGTCCCTGGTGAAATATTTTCCTTCTGTTACACCAAAATATTCCCTTTGTGACATTGCTGTAAAAGTTACTTTTCCATTTTGTAGAAGCGAGGCCTTGGTAAGACCTTTGATCACCATAATAAACTAAAAACAGTCCTGTGGTACCAGAGGGACCATGGCAGAAGAAGCATACTAAAACTGAGGTCATAGGTGAAAATTTGTATGCACGAAGGATGTTCACAGGTGACTCTAAAGTTTAAAAAGGTGATTATAATGTGGATGCTACGCATAAATCTAGTTGTGGAGAACTAGTTGTATGGAAGTAAACAAGGGAGAGGGCAGGGCAGGGGGAGATAGAGGCAAGTCCCTTCTGAAATTTACAGAAGTCACGGGTGAATGTTTCTAATAGCACTTGGAGAGCTGTACGTGCGTGCTGAGTTGCTTCAGTTGTGTCCGACTCTGTGAGACTCTATGAACTGTAGCCGGCCAGGCCTCTGTCCATGGGATTCTTCAGGCAAGCATACTGTTGTGGGTTGCCAAGCCCTCCTCCAGGGGATCTTCCCAACCCTGGGGTCAAACCCACATCTCTTCAGTCTCCTGCATTGGTAGGCAGGTTCTTTACCACTAGTACCACCTGAGAAGCCCTTATAAGAGGTACTTAAATGAATTAGTGACTTATTTTGGGGGAGATAAATGCACAGTTTTAAGGGAAATTCAGAACCCTAAACAACCACCATACTTCCTTTGAACTCCCACTTGTCCTGTGCTTTTATTTTTTTCCTAATCACAAACATGTTTTCAAAGTCTTCCTTGTTTCAAGTATGAAATTATTTGAAGTAGGTTTCTGAAAACTTGAGTCTATGACAAGATTAGATGCACTTTTGAAAAATTAGGCATGGATTATTTAAAAAAAGTAGAAAGTAGCTTCTATTTTATTATTGTCTTTAATGCATATATGTGTTTCTTTTTATGTTAATACTGCCAGTGTAGAATATGCTATGAATTATTTGGTACCTTGCCTTTTCCACTTAATAAGTCATGAATTCCCATGCTAATAAATGTTTGTCCACAATATCATTTTTAGTGGAAGAGAAACAAGTGGATCTTAGCCTTTTGTTTAATTTGAGGTGATCCTGGCTTTCAGTTAGAAGGGAGTAAAAATATGTGAAGTATATGGTGAGAGTTTTTCATCTGCAAACAGATAATAGACTAGAATTCACCTTCTACAATCTCTATAGAGCGTTTACTGTAAAAAGACATGTTCTGAATAGGAGGCTTATGGGACTAGATATGTGTTCACAATGGTGAATGTCACCGTTTGACAGGCACTGTGTGTAAAACTTTGCGCCTTCTTTGGTCCCTTTGTTATATTACGGGAGCGCGGGTGACATGTTCCTCCTGCTTAGCTGTCTTCATCAATATTTCTGTGCCTAAGAAAGGATTCTATCTATGTTATTTCTCCCTCCCAAGAAGTTCTAAATATCTCAGATAAGGTGATGGGTACAGAAGGAACATTTCATAGGCTTTGGGATATAATTTCTTGGAACAGATTGAAATCCACATCAGTTGGAGATGCGAAATGTATTACAGATCTTTTATGCCTTCTCAGTTTTAGGTTCATTTATTAAACCAATATTTTTTGCACAACTACTGTGTGCTGGGCACCGTGTTCAGAGCTCAGTGTTCAAAGATGAATGAGATATGCTTTTGCTTTCAAAGAACTTAATTTGAGTTTCAAATTCAGATTCAAATTACATTTATTCAGTGTGTACTATGTGACGAACAGTCAGCTGGATATTCTTAAATGAGGTGTTTGACCACTAACATTCACTAATGATATTCATTGATCTATCTCTTCCAAAATAAATCATGAGTAGAATTTTCTCATCTTTAAGTTTTTTTATTATTTTTTCCTAAACTTTTGGTATCTGCTACTACTTGTTAAGTTAAATTAGCAAATGGAAACAAAGTTAGTAAACAACAAGCATTTAATTGATCAATTTAGAACAGTGATTTAAAAAACATGTGTATATATATCTATAGACATATGAGCATGCACGCACACACACAAACACGTAATAGTTGGGAACCAGTATGCATATATATGGGGCTTCCTTCATGGCTCAGTGGTAAAGAGTCTGCCTCCCAATTCCGGAGACATGAGTTCAATCCCTGGGTTGGGAAGATGCTCTGGAGAAGGACATGGCAACCTACTCCAGTGTTCTTGCCAGAAGAACCCCATGGACAGAGGAGTCTAGTGGGCTATATAGTCCATGGGGTTGCAAAGAGTTGTCAACTAAACATCACCAATAAAACAACAATGCATATAAGGTAGTTGTAATTTCTCCTAGTAGGATAGTTCATAGTTCACATGGTACAATTAGATATACTAATTCTGATATTCTGCCCTTAGACTGGTTCCACTGTCTGAATGAATGTGGAAATCAAAGTATTGAGTCACTGGATTGTCACAGTAATTCTTGGGGTAGAGATTATTGAAACTCAGGGGAAAGGAACTTGCCAACATTCACACAGCTAAAAAATGTTTGACTTAGGATTCTAACTGTAATGCATCTAACTTCAAAGCCCATGCAGGACCCATCCAACTCTGGAGAGCTGGTAGAGAAGACAGACTCACAAATGTTATGAGCCCGTGGAGGAAGGGCAGTCATTTCCCAAGGAATCAGGGATCTAATATCACATTAGACAAGTTAGCTTCCCTTGTGGCTCAGCTGGTAAAGAATCTGCCTGCAATGTGGGAGACCTGGGTTTGATCCCTGGGTTGAGAAGATCCCCTGGAGAAGGGAAAGGCTACCCACTCCAGTATTCTGGCCTGGAGAATTCCATGGACTGTATAGTCTGTGCGATTGCAAAGAGTCGGACATGACTGAGCAACTTTCAGTTCACTCACAATGTCACATAGCTGGGAAGTGGAGTGGTCAAGACTAAAGCCCAGTTCTCTATGACTCTCATGTTTATGCTCTTAATCACCATGCTATGCTTAGAAGTAATCTTTTCTATGTTTCAAAACTCCCTTAATACCCTACTCAAATCTCTCTGATAATATGTTCTGATTTTATCTTTTATAGTTTTTAACTTGGGTATAGTTAATTACATAATGTTTAATAAACTGTAGTCTTGAGGGGGACTTCCCAGGTGGCACAGGGGTAAACAGTCTGCCTACCAAGCAGGAGATGTAAGTTTGATCCCTGGGTCAGGAAGATCCCCTGGAGGAGGAAATGACAACCCACTCTATTATTCTTGCCTGGAAAATTCCATGGTCAGAAGAGCCTGGCGGGCTACAGTCCGTGGGGTTGCAAAGAGTCAGACACCACTGAGCACTGAGAGTGTATGTATGCACACACACACACACACACACAAGGTCTTGAGCACTGGGATCCAGTCTCATTCACGTTTTTTGTATGTTTTTCATAACTCTTTGCTCAGTAAATTTTGCATTGGTAAAGTGAATAATTTCTAAGATATTTTGTCTCCTAAAATTCAGTATTTTAAAATTATATATGTAAAGCTTCTGTTGCAGTTATATCAAGTGTAACTTAAAAGGGGCGGGTGGTCATTCGATTTAGTGTGATATTTATTTATTTACCTACTTATTTAATAGTTTGATATCTAGATTGATCTCAAAAGTTTCAGGAAATTCCTGATGCCATTTTATCTAAAAATTTATGACTTGCTGTCCAAAACTAGACTAAGTTTGGAAGCTGAGACTAAAACACACTTCTAGTACCTTTTGGAAACTGTAAAGCTGTCTTGATGCTCCTTTGCCATGGTAGGTATGAAACTGTCTTAAATAATATTTTTGAGTCCATAAAAATATACTACCCTATCGTTCATGTAGGTGAGGACCTCAGTTTCTAAAAATATGTGGAGCCCTTGTGTTGATGGTCACTACCGTTGAGTGACTTGTCTAATGTCACATAGCTGGGGAGTGGCTGGACTCAGATTAGACAACAAACGGAAGTACTTTTCTGGTTCAGGGCAGATTATGGGAGATCCCTGGAGTCAGACACCCTAGTTTCTTGGCTTATGAACTCTGTGACTTATGGCAAGAAAACATCTGTAACATGAGAGTGGATAAGAAAACAGGTTATGAAAGTAGGTTCGTGTACCTGGTTCATTGGGAATTTGGGGAAAAAATGCCTGTATTCAGATGGGAACCACTTTTGCTCAGATATTCTTTAAAGGCTAGAATTGTGAACTTGTAAGACAGAATGTGATGGTTCAGTATTATAGCACATATTTATCCCATGATGACCCTTGGGTGTCTTTAAGCCAGAGTTCACCTTCTCTTGTAACTATTGTGTTTACTTCTATGTGCTCCAAGGAGGTAGTTTAGACTGTGCTTCATGTTCCCTATGCTGGAGGAGAGTAGGAAAGAAAACATTTTCCAAAGAAAATGGAAAATGTTACTTGAGATCAACATTGCCACTGGGCTTTGAAAAACTCTGGGGTTTCTTTCATCTTCCAGGCGAGTAGCACAAGTGAGCAGTGAGGGAGGAAGGCAAGCCCTGGGGAAGGTTCATAGCTTCTCTGCCTCTGTTAGTGGAAAAGAGGAAGGTGAGGGCCCGTAAATAGCTCTCATGGCAGGTCCAGGTATGTGAGAGCACAGGGAGCCGCTTATTCCCCTGGCTGCTGCTCAGCCTGACGGGAAGGAGACCACAGGAGAATGGATCTCAGAGCCTGGCTCTACAGCAGAAACAAATGCGTCCTGGCCATCACAGGCATGCATTTCATAGATTTCAAAGATTTGTGATGTTACTCTCTCTTGAGGTTTAATATCTTAGATTGCTAGAAGAGTGAACAAATTGGATAAAAATATTCTTTGGTCTCAGTCTGATTCTTGCACTTTTTGACTGCTTAGTTTTGCCCTTCGAAGGAAGGGCAGACTTGGCCTGTACATTCTTGATCATGAAAGCAGGAGCTGTCAGTAAATACTGAATTTAAAAACCACTGCCAGGGTTACGTCCCCCAACTATGTGACCTTGCAAAAAAGCTTCAGTCTGCTGTAAGCTGGTAGTCCCTTAATACATGGATACCCTGGCAGGGAAAATAAAATCCCGTCCTATCCCTTTCCCTTTTACTTGTGAACTAATTGTTGTTTTCCTGCATTTAAAAGCAGATGTTAAACTCTCCCTTTGATGTTCCACAGCAGACAGACTCCAGTTGTATGTTACAACTCCAAATGCTTATCTGTGGTTAAATGAAGACCAGCTTTGGCAAATTACATTTTGATGGTTATGTTTTGATCTGGAGCCAGAGAACAGAATGGCAATTTATTCTTTCATCTGACACACATTTATTGGGTTCCTGCCTGGCCCTTTACATAAAGTGTTTTCAGATCTCACAAATACAACAGAAAGCTTGCAAACGTGATAGTGCTATCTCTATTTTATAGATAAGGAAAATAAGGTGTAGAAAATGATGAGAAAACTTGCTCACGGTTGCATTGCTATTAAGTGAATGGGATTTGATCTTGGGTTTTTGTCTGACTCCTTAGAAAAGACCCTGATGCTGGGAAATATTGAGGGTAGGGGGAGGAGGGGACGACAGAGAATGAGATGGTTGGACGGCATCACCGACTCGATGGACATGAGTTTGAGCAAGCTCCGGGAGTTGGTGATGGACAGGGAAGCCTCGCGTGCTGCAGTCCATGGGGTCGCAAAGAGTCAGACACGACTGAGCGACTGAACTGAAAGCTGTTACTATGGTGGGGAGAGGGAGTTGTTGGGATAGGGAGATGGGACTGACTTTTCAGTGGAAATGATCGATGGAGCAAAGATCTTGATTGGAATATAAAACAGTTGATAAATCATGAGCCCCTGACTCATTCATTTATTCAGCAGATATTTATTGAGTATCTGTTTTGTGCTGGACACGTTCTGTGAGGTGCTGGAAATTCAGTGGTGGGCAGGTCATAATCCTTCACCAGCTTCAAGGAGGAACTAGAAATTCAAGAAAGAGTGTTTGTTGCCCCCCCAAACCTCAGTGTCTTGGGTGGGAGAGTAGAATAGCTTTTATAAAGTTTTTTAAGATGTGGAAATTTTGATGCCTTAACCAAAGTTGTAGAGTTTATTCTTCTTTTCATCAGTATGAAAAGAAAATTATCCACAAATAAACAGAGGGGTGGCTTTACTAGGAAGCTTGGCATCTGTACACCTTGGTTGGGCTCCTTAGGACATTCAGAAATGGAGGCTGGAGTGAAACTATATTGAGTTTTAAACAGTGTGGTGAACAAAAATTTGAGCAATTAGCTTTCAAGGACTGAATCTAATTCACCTTTGGAATCCCTTTTTTATGTAGGAGGACTGTGCTAAGTCCCCAGTAACTCTGGTTTATTGGTTCAGTGATGGGACCTAAAATAAGGAAGAGAGGAGAAAGAAACTCATATGCTTGGTGGGTAGGAGGGTTAAGATAAGGTGATATCAAGGAGGAGTGGGACGGTAGCAGTGAAATAAACCGATAAATAAAGAGAGCACATGCCATAAGACAGACTTGATTCATATGTACAAACTATATTAATACCTGAGGAGGGGAGGAGTTGTGTTTAGGGAACCTGGAAATGCCGTTGGGTGTGAATACTTGAGAGAGACTTCAGCTTTCTTTTCACCTTCTAACTGGACTCTTCTGACTTTCTGTTCACATGTGAACCCACTGTTGTCCCCTTTCCCATCATGAACTTTATTCTACCTTTTTGAGACTTTGAGCCTCTAAGTGTGGTGAAAAGTGAAAGTAAAGTCGCTCAGTCGTGTCTGGCTCTGCAACCCCATGGACTGGAGCCCACCAAGCTCCTCCATCTGTGGGATTCTCCAGGCAAGAATACTGGAGTGGGTTGCCATTTCCTTCTCTAGGGGATCTTCCCGACCCAGGGATCGAACCCAGGTCTCCTGCATTGCAGGCAGACGCTTTGACCTCTGAGCCACCAGGGAAGCCAAGTGTGGAGGTGGCTCTTGAATAAGTAGGGTGGCCCATAGGTGTCAGTTTGCTGGGGCAGTCCTGACTGTGCCTGCTGCCTGGTATTGTTTTTGATGATGCCCCCTTTCAATATCAAATGTTCTGGTTTGGATGATAAATGGCCACTCTACTGATAAGGGAATTTGGTGGCATTCTGTATCTTTTAAAAAAAAAGATCTTTACAGTGTTCAGACTACTTTGATGAATTAATGTGGATGTAGTACTCATAAAATTATGTATTAGATTACTGTCTGATCTCTCATAAATAGAAAGAAGAGAAAATTAGCAGTACCTGAAAAGATTCAGATGTAGAGAAGTATAAGCCAATTTCAACAAAAAGAACTTTAATTACAACTAATGTTTGGCATATGCTTAGTCAGTCAGTCAAGTTTTGTCTAACTGTTTACGACCCCATGAACTGCAGCTCGCTAGGCTCCTCTGTTCATGGGGATTCTCCAAGCCAAAATACTGGAGTGGGTAGGCATTCCCTCATCCAGGGGATCTTCCCAACTGAGGGATCAAGCCCAGGTCTCCCACATTGCAGATGGATTCTTTACTGACTGAGTCACCAGGGAAGCCCAAGAATACTGGAGTGTGTAGCCTATCCCTTCTCCAGGGGATCTTCCCAACCCAGGAGTCAAACAGTGGTCTCCTGCATTGCAGGTGGATTCTTTACCAGCTGAGCTACCCAGGAAGCACCAGTGGCTGGCATAGCCATATGAAAAAGGACATTTAAAGGTTGTCCTGAAGATGAATGGTGTTGAGGTAGTCTAGCATCCTTTGAGAAAATTTTGTCATGTTTATTTAGAGTTTCAGTGTTTCCACAACAGTGGTAATTTAATTTAGATGCATTTTCATTTGTTTTCCAAGTAGATAGTAGAAATAATTTCTTAGAGGTTTTGTCAGAGATTTAAATAAATGAGTAGAGGGGAAATTGTTGAATTCAAGTTTGTTTCTTAAGTCTGTTGAGTTGCGTCTTTTGTTGAAAATCAAATGAGGCATTCACACAGGGACTCAGAGCATACTAATAGAATATATGTTGGGATTTTTCTCCTAATAAATAGGGTTAAATTGGTTTTATAGTTCATATACATAGATTTGCAGACACGAACTAGTATTTTGTCACACAGATATACGTAAAAGTTTTTTAAGTGTTCAGGAAATGCTTGACAATAGTTGCAGTATGGTTGGATAGGATTAAAATCATGCTTATTAGGATCAGTCTCTTCCATATTTTATGAGATAGTGATGGATTTACCTTCAAGTCCCATAGTTTCTTTTTCCCTCCAGGGTTATCTTTCATGCTAGTCAAGCTCATTTATGGCCTACTCTTTGCAGCCCCATGGACTCTGCTTTCCCATTTTACACTGCATCTCTAGCTTGGAAACATGTCCTTAATTCCCTGTGGTAGATAGAAGTTGAGTTTATGATTTTTAACAAAACCCTGAGAGTCCCATAAAATTGGCTACTAGATGTGGCAGAATGAGACCAACCCTCATGAGGCTGCCTCTCTGGCTTAGACATCGCCCCCTCCAAAAGTGATTGTCAGCATATTTGGTTGCAGAGACCAGGCATCCAATAGATTAAGGCTCTGGAAGAGTGAGGGTTTCCCTCTTCCTTCTGCCAGCTCTTTCCTTTCTCATATTAATTTCTTAGTGCTGCCTCTTCCCAGGATAATTGATAATGGCAAGTCCACCTCTCACAGGGCTGATCCTAACTACTTTTGCCAGGAATGGGATGACAATGTTGGAGAAGGAAATGGCAGCCCACTCCAGTATTCTTGCCTAGAAAATCCCATGGATAGAGGTGTCTGGTGGGCTGCAGTCCATTGGGTTACCAAGAGTCAGACGTGACTGAGTGACTGAGCACACACAGGATGACAGCCACCATAGCTACCAGAAAGTCCAGAGTCAATACAAAGTCTTCCATAGAATCCTAGGAGGTTCCTTTCCTAAGGCAGGGCTGAGTTGGTTTAATCATATTGGGCATATACTGATGTGGTCAAGAATCTTAAAGAAAATGTTTTGTGATCACTTCATACCTGTTAGAATGACTGTCATTAAAAATACAAGAGATATTGACTTCCCTGGTGGTACAGTAGATAAGAATCCACCTGCCAATGTAGAGGACATGGGTTTGATCCCTGGTGGGGGAAGATCCCACATGCCTCAGAGCAACTAAACCTGTGCGTCACAACTATGGAGCCGTGCTCTAGAGCCTGTGAGCTGCAACTGCAGAGCCTGTGTGCCACCACTGCTGAACCCTGCATGCTCTGGGGCCCGTGAGCAACAACCGTTGAGCCTGCCTCCCACATCTACTGAAGCCCGCACACCCTTGAGCCCTATGCTGCAACTTCTGAAGCCCATGAGCCTTAGAATCTGTGCTTCATAAAAAGAGAAGCCACCACAATGAGAAGCCCGTGTACCACGATGAAAAGTAGTCCCCACTCAGTGCAGTACAGAAAGCCTGCATGCAGAATGAAAACCCAGCACAACCAAAAATAAACAGATTGTTAAGAAAAATGCAAGAGATAAAAGTGTTGGTGAGGATGTGGAGAAAAGGGGCTTTTGTGCACTGCTGATGGGACTGTAAAATCATGTAGCCACTATGGAAAACAGTATGGAGGGCTTCAAAAAATTGAAAATGGAACCACCATAAGATGCAGCAATTCCATTTGCTGAGTATATGTCCAGAAGAAATGAAATCACTATGTGGGAGAGATATTTGCACCCACATGTTCATTGCAGCATTGTTTACAATAATTAAGACATGCAAGTGTCCATCAACAGCTGAATGGATGGGTAAAGAAGCTGTGATATATATATATCTAGTCGACTGTTTTTTCAGACATCAAGAAAAAAGAAAATCTTTCTACTTATAACAGAATGGATGGACCTTGACAGCATTATGCTAAGTGAAATAAGTCATACAGGGAAAGACACATTCTGTATGATCTCACTTATATGTAGAATCTAAAAAAAATCCTGAACTTAGAGAAGCAGAGAATAGATTGGTGATTGTCTGAGGTGAGGGGTTTAGGGGTAGGGAGAAGTAATTAAAAGGTACAAACTTCAGTTATAAGATAAATAAGTCATGGGAATGTAATCTGCAGCATGTGACTGTAGTTAACAATACTGTATTATGTATTTGAAAGCTGCTAAGAGATACTAAAGTTCTCATCCCAAGAGAAAAAAATTTTAACCTTTTTATTTTGTACTGGGGAATAGCCAATTAACTAACTTATTGTGGTGATCATTTTGAAAACTGATCAAGTAAATCATTTTGTGTGGAGACTTTTTCTGCCAGCAAACTAAAGTGGTACTCCCAACCTTAAAGAGTTTTATTAGGAAAGATGGAGGAATACAGGAAACAAAAGTCCTAGTCCTGGTTTTGCTAACTGCTGGTTGTGTGACTTTGTATTATATAAGCATTCCTGCCAGGGGTCATCATTTGCTTCTCCTTAAAATGATTTTCACATGCAATATGATTGTAAAGTCCCTGTCAATCAGGAATTCTGTGCATCTATAATACCTCCTAAAAATATACAGTACAATTTTTGAACAAATTGAGCGTCTCTGTATCTGATGATGGTGATTACCTTTCTAGACACCACCCTGGTTTGTGACTCTAGCTGTTCTGTGGAGACCCAGGCATTGATCTTGCTGGAAAAAACCATTCCACCCATTATCTGATACTATACTATTCTGTTGGTATGCTTTTCACATGCAATGGCAAATAGGCTTTCCAAGTATCCCCAGTGATCGTCTCATGCAAAAAGTTGTGAATTTGGTCCATTATCAGCCTGAATGTTCAGAGAAGGCAATGGCACCCCACTCCAGTACTCTTGCCTGGAAAATCCCATGGACAGAGGAGCCTGGTTCTGCAGTCCCTGGGGTCGCTGCGAGTGGGACACGGCTGAGCAGCTTCGCTTTCACTTTTAACTTTCATCATTGGAGAAGGAAATGGCAACCCACTCCAATGTTCTTGCCTGAGAATCCCAGGGATGGGGAGCCTGGTGGGCTGCCGTCTATGGGGTCGCACAGAGTTGGACACGACTGAAGTGACTTAGCAGCAGCAGAGGCAGCCTGAATGTTAGTGATGATGCCATTGTATTTTAAATGTTGGATCTTCTATGTAGCTGAATGGTGGCTTTGAATTTGCAGTGCTCAATATGTTACTTTATAGGTTTATTATTTTATTATTATTGTTTGTTGGTAATTTGGAGCAGTTCACTGCTGAAATGTATTAAAAAAGAGAATAGGTACAAATTTCACAGTTTCTGGAAAGAAATATCTTTGAAGTTTTGATAAAGATTCCATTGAATCTGTATATCACTTTGGGTAGTATTGACATTAAATATTAAGTTTTCTGATCTAGGAATATGGGATATCTTTTCATTTATTTGACTTGAATTTCTTTCAGACATTTTTTTGTAGTTTTAAGTATATAAGCCTTTTGCCTCTTCAAGATTATTCCTAAATATTTTGTTCTTTTTTGATTCTGTTATAAATAAAATTGTCTTTAATGTTCATTTTGGATTGTTTATCATTAGTGTATAGAAATGTAACTGATTTTGGTGTGTTGGTTTATATTCTATAACTTTGTTGAATTTGTTTATTTTACCATTTTTTTCCCTGAAATTGTTAGTGTTTTTACATCTGTGATGGGTTTTAATGTTGTCTGTGAACAGAGATAATTTTACTTCTTCCTTTCCAATTTGGATGCTCTCACCCAGCCTCCTGCCCTGACTTTTTTCTCAATTGCTCTGGCTAGGACTTCCAGTATTATATTGAACAGAAGTGACAAGAAAAAAAAGTGCTAAGAGTGGGCATTCTTGCCTTATTCTTGATCTTAACAGAAAAGCCTTCAGCTTTTCACCACTGGGTATATTGTTAGTTGTGATCTTTTCATATAAAGCTTTTATTTTGTTGAAGTAGTTTTCTTCTGTTCTTAATTTGTTGAGTGTTTTTATCATGAAATAGTGTTGAATTTTCTCAGATTTATTTTCTGCTTCAATTGAGATGATCATGTGATTTTTTTTTTTCCTGTTCAGTGTGGTGTATTACACCGATTGATTTTCATATGTTGAACCATCTTTGCATTCCACCAATAAATCCCACTTCTAATATTCTGTTGAGTTGTTTACCAGCATTTTGTTGAGGCTTTTTCCATCAATATTCATAAAGAGTAATGGTCTGTAGGATTTTTTTTCTTTTAAAAAACACTGTCTTTGGTGTCAGTATAATACTGGTTTCATAGAATGAGTTTGGAAGCGTCTTTATTTTTTTTTTAGGAGGACTTGGGAAGGATTGATGTTAATTCTTCTTTAAATGTTTGATAGAATTTGCCAGTGAAGCCATTGGTCCTAGGCTTTTCTTTCTGAGATTACTGACCAATCTTGTTATAGGTCTGATTTTCTTTCTTCATAATTCCATCTTGGTAGGTGTAATTAGAAAGATACCTATTTTGTGATATCTAGGTTATCAAATTTGTTACCATACAATTGTTCATAGTACTCTTTTATAATTGTCTTTAAATTCTCTTTTATAATTTCTTTAAAATTGGTAGTAATTTCTTTTTCATTTCTGATTTTATTTGAATCTTCTCTATTGTTTTTTAATCTAAAGTTTTGTCAGTTCTGTCGGACTGTTAAAGAGCCAACTTTTGGCTTTGTTGATTTTTCTGAGATTGGCTTTTATGACTTTTATTCATTCTTACACTACTAACCAAATGGATATTTATATTAGTTCAATATTAGACTTCTGTATTTTGTTTTTGTCATTTTGGCAGTGAATAAGACCCCTTTACCTTATACATGTAGGTGTATGAAGGGTTTAAATAATTATTGCTTTTAAAATAATGAACTTGACTCTCTTTTTCTTCTTGGGTGATATTTTTCTTTCACAGCTTATTGTACGTTTGTTCTTAAAATTTGTTGCATTGTTGTGGTTACTGTCTCAGGGACAGTTTAAGTACTGTCCCATGATTTGGTTTCCAACTGTGAAGTTCCTTATATTTTCTTCATGCCAAACTGATAGAAGTTCAGATGAGATTAGTTTTCATTATTTTAAATAAAAAAGCCAATTATTTATGAAATGGATGAACCTAGGGAGGAAAACTTAGAGGGCTAGTAGGTGAAAAGCTAAAAATTTTAATTCTGCTTTTGTGAACCTTGACATTTCATTCACTGATGTCAACTTACTGCCTCTTCCCATCTTACTCCCTCATGCATAAATTTGAGATTACCAAAATTCAATCAGTTGCCCTCTCTGTGATTATAAACCAATAGAAAGTTTCAGCATTACTTTCAAGGGAATGCCACTCAAAGCCAATCATTTCATAGCCCCCATTCCAAGCTAGAAAATCTTGTCTAGGCCTGTTGGTTTCTTAATTACTTCTTGATAATCCATTCACTCAAGTCAAGGCTATGGTCTTTCCAGTGGTCATGTACAGTTTTGAGAAATGGACTGTAAAGAAGGCTAAGTGCCAAAGGATTAATACCTTTGAACTGTGGTGCTGGAGAAGACTCCTGAAAGTCCCTTAGATAGCAAGAAGATCAAACCAGCCAATCTCAAGGGAAGTCAACCCTGAATGCTCATTGGAAGGATTGATGCTGAAGCTGAAACTCCAGTATTTTGATCATCTGATGTGAACAGCCGACTCATTGGAAAAGTCCCTGATGCTGGGAAAGATTGAGGGCAGAAGAAGCAGAGGGTGTCAGAGGATGAGATGGCTGGATGGCATCACCGATGCAATGGACATGAACTTGGGCAAACTTTGGGAGATGGTGAGGGACAGGGAACCTGGCGTGCTGCAGTCCATGTGGTCGCAAAGAGTTGGACACAACTGGGTGAGTGAGCAACAATAATCTATTTCCATTTGGACCACAGATATTTGATCTCAGAGGTACAATGAAGACTTGACTCCTGTTGTATGATGTCCTTGTTCCTTTTATTATCCTAGTCTCTATATAGACTTATTTGTGACTCAAATAATTTACTTTGTTAAGAGATTTCTATCAATTTCCTCATAGATTTGTTAGTTTCTTGCCTAATTTTGATTTTACAGTCGCTTTATTCTGTTTATTCTTTATTTTTTCATTGATTCTAAGACATAGATCTTTCACATCTTAACATTCTTGATATTTGATGTATCTTGCAGTTGCTGACCATCTACAACTATTATTGGCAGCACTTTTGTTTTATTCTTAGTACATAAAATAGTAGTATATCTTCCAGTAGCAGTTAGATTGATGAAATAAGTCGCTATTAATAATCATTATAACAATTACCATTGGACACAATGTTAAAATGCTACAAGAATTTGTAAATGGCAGGATAGTTTTACAATAGGATTATAAATGATGATATAAATATTAAGTATTACAAAATGTTTAGAGTGGAGAAATCACCTATAAACTCCAAGTCTAAGTACTTAAGTGTTTTTATGTGCATTTCTTTCCACTTTTCTTTTACATATATATACATTTTTATTTGTCCATAGTTGTAGTATACATCTTCTTTTGACCTTTTATATTTTATTATTGTTATATCTTAATTTTCCTCTGATACAGGCCTTCATATTTGTCACTTTTAGTAGTTCCATAATCTATCCCATGTTTGACCATAATAAAACAGCACATTGCCCAATTGATGAAGACTTAGAATATTGCCATTTTTCCTATGATAAACAATGCTTCAGTGAATGCCTCTTTTGTGTATTTTTTGATTCTTAATTTTGACCATTTTCTTAATGAAATATAGCTTTGTAGAAACCTCCTGAACTTTTGTTTTATTGTCAAGAATCAATCTTTGTATTCAGGAAAATCACCAAATAAATATCTACTATTGTAGTACTTACCATTCATTCATCCATTCATCGTTAATATATTGGTTGTTTTGTGTTCAGTTGTGTAGAGCTAAGTATTAAAAAAGTTCTGTAGGGTGTACCTCTGACCTGTATTGTCTCATACTCCAGTGGGAGACTCAGACTGGTCAAAAGTAAATACAGCAATTTAATGAGTGAGGTCAGAAAAATATGGTACGGAAGATGTGGTAAAGTTGCTTAGTTGCATGAAGTTACTTTGACAGTATTGTTGACTCCTATCCTTTGATATAAGAAGAGTGGATATAGTCATTTCACGTAAGATTTTTTAAAGTGTGTATACTAGGCTTAATAATATGGCAGAGATGGGTCCCCTTTGACCCGTCCAACCTCTTGTCCTTCACATGAAGTCTCTCTGGGGGCCTGTGGCCCAGTGTTCATCAGTGCTCCACGGGTCGTGTGTCTGCAGTCTGTTGAGTCCCTGCTGGCAGCAGGCGTGTCACATGCCTCATTCCTCGTCCATGTCTACTACAGACTGCTGTGTTTGTAGTAAATGTTGGAGGATTGGTTTTCATTTGACTTGCTTTCAGTTACAGTTTTTCCAAATGAGCAACAGTGTTTCACCATTTTATACTTTCTTTAGAATGTCACTGGTTTAGTTTACACTGTGTGATATTGATTTATTCAATGCCATTTTAATTATATCTTGCCATATTTGTTGTTGGGACTTCCCTGTAGCTCAGATGGTAAAGAATTTGCCTGCAGTGCAGGAGATCTGGGTTCGATCCCTGGATCGGGAAGATCCTGTGGAGGAGGGCATGGCAACTCATTACAATATTCTTGCCTGAAGAATCCCGTGGACCAGAGGAGCCTGGCAGACTACATACAGTCTGTGGGGTCGCAAAGAGTTGGACATGACTGAGCGACTAACACCACCATATTTGTTAAAAAATTTAGATTAAGAAGGTATTTGAGAGATTATATAATCATAGAGAGATCTTTTTTAAAAAAAGTATATTTATTTTCAGCTATGCTGGGCCTTTGTTGCTGCATGGGCTTTCCTCTAGTTGCAGTGAGCAGGGGCTTGCGGTGCACGGGCTTCTCACTGCGGTGGCTTCTCTTATTGCAAATCATGGGTTCCAGGTGAAGAGCTTCAGTAATTGAGGTACCTGGGTTCCTCACTTGCAGTCTCCAGGCTCTAGAGCAAAGGCTCGGTAGTAGTGGCACAAGGGCCTAATTGCTGCACAGCATGTCGAGGTCTTCCCAGGCCAGGAATTGAACCATGTCTGCTGCCTTGGCAGGCGAATTCCTATCCACTGTACCACCAGGGAAGCTCTATATAGAGATTCTTACAGTAAAAGTTAAAAAAAAAAAAAAAGTGCTACTTAATGATGGTTGAAAGCATAACCTACACAGGATGAAATAGAACCCCTCATTTCTGGATGGTCTCTTAAGCCATTGGAGAAGGGGAAGAACAAAGAAACACTTCTGTATACCTAAATATTAATTCAGGGTTTGGACACAGTGGGTTTTGGAAATAGCAGAGTTTCACCGTTTTGAAATTCATTAGCTAGCTATGAATTTGCCTCCTTTATATTATGCATCAGAAGCTGACCCTTATTTCAAATTTTCTCAAAAAAGTAGTCGTGGAAAAAGCTTTTGAGACTGGTTTCTTGGAATCCCGCTGCCTTTCTCTTTTGATTTCTGAAACTGAAGGAGCAGGATTGTGCTTTGTTCTGTACAGAGCTGTGGTGATTAGATTGCATATTTACTCTGATACATACACATGTTGCCGTGTGGCATCACTGTCCATTGTAATCCCAAAGAAAAACAGGGAGTGGGGAGACAGCGAGGCGGTTGATCTGGGATTGACTAAAATAAATTTATCTCAGCTTTTCAAAACACTGCATGAGCACAATATAATTCACTTGGACAACTGTGGAATGAAACTCTTGTTTTAGCAGCCATTAGATATTTCATGGGAACTGACGGCACAGGAGAATTTATGGTAAAGATGCTTTGGCAGTTGAGAGAATTTGAGGTAGCATTTACATCACCAACTGAAATACAGTTAATTTTTTTCCAAGGTGACCTTATATCCTAACTTCTGTGACTGAGGAATTGATCTCTTGGCAAGTCTTTGTGAAATAACACCACAGAAAGGAAAGTTATGTGCGTACATCAGGCTTTGCATTTATTTTGTAAGCTTTCTTTACAGGGTGGGTATAATCTTGTTCTGTACAATTAACAAAAACTGTAGCTATACTTTGTCTTGAAGCACTTCCTCATTTTCCAAAAACAATGCCCACCACACAAAGAGGCTTTCTTTCTTTGCATCCACATTTCTGTTAATGTCATCAATGCATTTGACTCTCTTATGAGGCCCTTTTGGTCAGATCAACAGTTCATTCCAATCTATCTATCTTAACTTCTAGCTTCATCTGCAAAATTTGTGTGGTTAGCCCGACACACATGCAGATAAATTGCCTAGGGTTCAGCCTTCTCAGTCTTGGGACTAAATATGCTGCAGCAGGCTGAGCTGATGGATGTAGCTTTTCAGCAATATTGATGTTTCTACCGTTGAGTATAAATCTTTGCATGCCTTGGTTTGCATTTTCATATTCATGTGCAGTTCTTGACCACTGGTTTTCAAACGGCTTCATCTCTCAGAAAGCTCTGTGTTGAGTAGAAAGACAAAGAAAATTGTTCTACCTCACCCACTGCTCTTCTGCCCACTCACAACAACAAAAATCATGAGCACAAGTCTTTTGCCAAATGTGAGTAGTGACAATTCACAAACTGATTACATTCTCATGGCTTAATGTAAAGTCAGCTTGTGATTTTGTACTTGGAGTGTGTTTTCTAGTGGGAGAAAACAAAGAATAGATGAGCCCATTGAAACTTTTAACCCATAACATTCCAGCAGTACAGTTTTATTTGTAACTTAAAGCTTAACCTTCCCCCATGTTTCCCCGTGGAAAAATGTCCTTAATTCTGCTTTAGTATCATAAGGAACATAAATGTTTCATTCTTAACTTCAGTAGATGGTTACCTATCTCCACCTGTGTATTCTGGGGCAGTGTATCAGGCAGGGTTCTTAGATAGATGCAGTAGAGACTGGCTGAAGGGTTTACACAGGAAAGTAATTTGTTGAGAAGATAGTGGGTAGTTTCTAGAACTGCTGGAAGTTGGGAACAGGATGGAGCAATTAGACACTACACAGCCAGATTCATACCCAAGGTTATATGCTATGATTAGTTCAATGCAGGGTGGACTCGATCACAGATCCTGAACACAGGCTCATGCTAGTTTACACTGACCACACCACTGGGGCCAGACTTTTGCTACCAGATCTGTCGCCTTACCTGCCTCTGGGCACTAGATGTTGTTGCTGTTGCCCTCACCCGTGATAATTTACTCCTGCCTCTGGGTCCAGCTCTCAGTGCAGAGCTGGCCAAAACTAGGTCCCATGCCTTAGCTGCAAGGGAGTCCAGGAAGGTCCAGCCATTTTTGTCTCTATGTTGAAAGGTGTGTCTCTTCAATACTCATATGATGAGAAATTTCTCAAATATAGGAAGAGAGTTCTGATGTTGAACATTCTCCATCCTTCTTCCCTCTGTAAGGACAAATCTTCACTATAAGAAAGCACAGTAGGGTCTCTGGTAGATAAGGAGTGGACAACCTGTTTATCCACTTGCAATTGTGGTTAATGACTCTATGATCACAAAGATGGAGGAGCCCCCCTTGTGCCCTGGTATCCAGGGAGCTTTCACCACGTGTTGACAATCTATGTGTAATTGATCTCTCATGCAGTGCTCCTTACTAGTTCAAGGTGAAATGCACTCAATTGAATTTTTTATCAATTTGGTTAACTAGGAGGAGACTAAGATTATCTGTTTTTTTAAAATTTATAGTATAAAGTGAAACTTCACATCATCAATTTGTGTTTGATTAGGTGGTTTATATATTTTATTCATAACTTTATACCCTTTTAAAAATGTATTTTTTGTGTGAAGTAATATTGGGTTGGCCAAAAAGTTCATTTGGGTTTTCCATTAGATCATATAAGAAAACCTGAACTAACTTTTTGATCATCCTAGTACATGTATATAGGTTACAAGTTCCTGCTTGTGTATTTGCTCTATCATTTCCTGTTTCTCAGAAGCAACTGCTTTCAATTCAGTTAGCATTTCTTCTGACATTTACTTCCATGTAGCTAATATCTTTATATTGATATTTCTTGATTTTTTTTCATTTTTAGACATTAAATATTGAGTTTCTATTAAGGAAGAGAAGGAGTTAGCTTTCTTTTATACTCCTTCCCTTAAATACCTGCTTCTCACTCTCTGAGATAGTTGTATCTCCATCAATATTTTCCATAGCTGAGTTATGCAGTGGCTTTGTTTTCTTTTTTGTACAGTATGTTTAAAAAAATCTTTGTTTTTTTTTTTTTTTTTTGGCTTTCCATTCTATTTATGTGCTACTTATTCATCCCCAAATTCTCAAATAAGGTCAAACGCAACGGCTTGGCTCTCACTTCTTGTGTGTGTGTGTGACGTTTTTCCGGGAGCCTTCTGTTTGCCTGCTCCCTTTTGGACTGTTTGCTCTTGAGGCCTTATGCACAGCTGTTGACCTGGAATTTTCCTTTACTACCATGTTGGGAATTCTTGATTGACCTGTTTACTGAATAGCATCTCTCCTGGTTTCCTTTTTCTTTGGGGGGAGGCACATTGCCCACTTGCTTCTTGAGAGAGAAGAGTGTATATGATGTAATTTTTTTGTGATCTGGCATGTGTGAAGATATCACTTAGTCTCTCCTCACATATGATTGATACAGAATTTAAAGTTGGAAATGATTTTCCCCGAGACTTTTGGAGTCCTTGCTTCATTTTCTTCTACTTCCAAATTTGCTCTTGAATTGTTGGATGCTTTTCTGAGTCTGGTTATTTTATATGTGACTTTTTTTTTGATGTAGGGGGTAGCTTGTAGAGTCTTTTACATTTAATCCCCTAATGTTTCATATAACATGCCTTGGTGTGTAACTTTTTTCATCCATGGTGATCATTTTTGCGGGAGGTAGTGGATGGTAATTTTCTTACCACTGTTTTCTGTATTCTCTTTTCTGAAACTTACTTGTCAGACACACTGGAACTTTTGTATTTTCCCTCCAACTTCCTTATTGTTTTAAAAAAAAATTCCTGACCTCTATCCTTCTCTGATTTTTTTTGTTGTTGTTGTTCTACTCTTGGGGCACACTTATCTCTATTATCTTCTATCCCCTATAATTTTTAATTTCTGTGATCATAATATTAATTTCCAGTAACTCTTTCTTGTTCTCACAATATTTCTGTTTTATAGCATCTTATTTTTTTTATTTATGGGTGCAAATATCTTTTTAATAATGGATATGAAGTGTTTTCCTGCTCCCAGAATTGACCCTCTTTCCTCCTGAAGCTCCTGTCTGTCATGTTAGACTCTTCATCACATGTCCAGTGATCATTTGCTGTCATTTTTATTTATGTGAAGGCTCTGTATGCATGAAGAAGTGGGCAGGCTTCCTCTCACGTCACCTTGGAACCTTACTTACCATAGGATGATTTTCTGTTTTCAGAAGCCCCCTTTCTCTCTGATTTTGGTAACTGTAGATCTCTTCTTGGGCTGGTTAGAAATCCAGCAAAGAAAGTTATTTCCATTTGGAGTGTATGCTTTTGCTCAGTCCTGTATTTCAGAATGGTACCTCCACTCAGTCACCCTTCCTTGTGGTCCTGAGTCCCGACCTTCTCAGGTAGAAGGAGAGAAAGCTGGCAAGTTTCATGGCTCAGGATGGATCTGGAGGTTTGCTCCTTAAGATGTCCTACAAGCGGTTCTCCAGTTGTCACTGCTACCTCCACGCTGCCTTCTCCATTCATGCCCCCACTTTATTATTTTTTTTTTTTGATTTTTGGATCTTTTGTTATTTCAACTTTATTGAGGTATATTTCATATACAGTTATAAGATTTTAAAAGTGTACATCATGGTATTTTGATACACATTTACATTTTAAAAGGATTTCCCTGATGTAGTTAATTAACACATCCATTACTTCACATATTTTTCTTTTTTCTTTTTTTTTCGGTGAGAACATTTAAGTTTTGTTCTCTTAGCAAATTTCAGTTATACAATACAGTGTTTTCAACTCCAGTCACCATGTAATTCATTTTATAACTGAAAATTTGCACTCTTTTACCAACTTCTCCCCATTTCTCCTATCTCCAGCTTTTGACAACCTGATTTCTAATCTATGAGTTTGACTTCTTTTTTTTAGATTTTACATATAATGATACCTGTAGTATTTGTCTTTGGCTTGTTTTTTTTTTTTTTCCTTTTTAAAAAAAATTTTTTTTTAAATTTTATTTTATTTTTAAACTTTACAATATTGTATTAGTTTTGCCAAACATCGAAATGAATCCACCACAGGTATACCCGTGCTCCCCATCCTGAACCCTCCTCCCTCCTCCCTCCCCTACCCTCCCTCCGGGTCGTCCCAGTGCACCAGCCCCAAGCATCCAGTATTGTGCTTCGAACCTGGACTGGCGACTCGTTTCATACATGCCATTCTCCCAAATCTTCCCACCCTCTCCCTCTCCCACAGAGTCCATAAGACTGATCTATACATCAGTGTCTCTTTTGCTGTCTCGTACACAGGGTTATTGTTACCATCTTTCTAAATTCCATATATATGCGTTAGTATACTGTATTGGTGTTTTTCTTTCTGGCTTACTTCACTCTGTATAATAGGTTCCAGTTTCATCCACCTCATTAGAACTGATTCAAATGTATTCTTTTTAATGGCTGAGTAATACTCCATTGTGTATATGTACCACAGCTTTCTTATCCATTCATCTGCTGATGGGCATCTAGGTTGCTTCCATGTCCTGGCTATTATAAACAGTGCTGCGATGAACATTGGGGTACATGTGTCTCTTTCCCTTCTGGTTTCCTTGGTGTGTATGCCCAGCAGTGGGATTGCTGGATCATAAGGCAGTTCTATTTCCAGTTTTTTAAGGAATCTCCACACTGTTGTCCGTAGTGGCTGTACTAGTTTGCATTCCCACCAACAGTGTAAGAGGGTTCCCTTTTCTCCACACCCTCTCCAGCATTTATTGCTTGCAGACTTTTGGATTGCACCCATTCTGCCTGGCGTGAAATGGTACCTCATAGTGGTTTTGATTTGCATTTCTCTGATAATGAGTGATGTTGAGCATCTTTTCATGTGTTTGTTAGCCATCTGTATGTCTTCTTTGGAGAAATGCCTGTTTAGTTCTTTGGCCCATTTTTTGATTGGGTCATTTATTTTTCTGGAGTTGAGCTGTAGGAGTTGCTTGTGTATTTTTGAGATGAGTTGCTTGTCAGTTGCTTCATTTGCTATTATTTTCTCCCATTCTGAAGGCTGTCTTTTCACCTTGCTAATAGTTTCCTTTGATATGCAGAAGCTTTTAAGTTTAATTAGGTCCCATTTGTTTGTTTTTGCTTTTATTTCCAATATTCTGGGAGGTGGGTCATAGAGGATCCTGCTGTGATGTATGTCAGAGAGTGTTTTGCCTATGTTCTCCTCTAGGAGTTTTATAGTTTCTGGTCTTATGTTTAGATCTTTAATCCATTTTGAGTTTATTTTTGTGTATGGTGTTAGAAAGTGTTCTAGTTTCATTCTTTTACAAGTGGTTGACCAGTTTTCCCAGCACCACTTGTTAAAGAGATTGTCTTTTCTCCATTGTGTATTCTTGCCTCCTTTGTCAAAGATAAGGTGTCCATATGTGCGTGGATTTATCTCTGGGCTTTCTATTTTGTTCCACTGATCAATATTTCTGTCTTTGTGCCAGTACCATACTGTCTTGATAACTGTGCATGCCCCCACTTTAGATGTAACTGTGCCTGGACTAGTACTTTTCTGGGGGTCTGTGCCCCACATTGGCTGGCTTCTTCCTGTCAGTTCTACCAGTACACATTTAGTTTTGTCTGTTCCTCTTTGAAAATTCACTCATCATTAGCTCATCTGCTTTCCATTTTCCAAAAATTTTTTCCATCAATTTTCCCCTCTTCCATTCTCCTGTGAGTCTATCCGTGACTCTTATTTAGTGGAATCTGGAGGGAAGGTAGTTAAGAACATAATTGTAATCCACCACTCAATCCTGAAAATCCCTAATCATTAACTTCTCAAGTTTGGTTTTTCTACCTGGATACATGGTTGTCCAGTCCATTAAAGAAGAGTTAATTTGGTTATTCTAGGATGGATTCCATTTACTATATGTTTGTTTCATTCAAGGATTGTTACTCACAATGTCAAAATTGAAATAAGTGTCATCCTTTCTTGATTTGAGTACATACTAGGAGAAAGGGTCAGCTATTTCTTAGGTATAATTCCAAGTCAGACCTCAAACCTGTTCACAAGAATAGCATACAATTTACAGTATTTCAAAGAAATGACTTTCATCCCCTTGGGCTTTCCACGGCTATAATCCCAGTTGGGTCACACTTTCTTAAATCCCCTACTAGTTTGACTTGAGTCATGTCCAAGCTGGCAAAAAACTCTTTTCTCAGGAGCATTTTATGTAGCAGTCCCAGGAATATTTTATGGGCTTCCAGGTGGCTCAAGTGGTAAAGAATCCACCTGCTGCTGCTAGAGACACAGGTTCTATCCCTGTGTTGTGGAGATGCCCTGGAGGAGGAAATGGCAACTCACTCCAGTATTCTTGCCTGGGGAATCCCAAGGACAAAGGAGCCTGGTGGGCTACAGTCCATGGGGTCGCAAAGAGTTGGACGTGCACTCATGTGTGCATGGGTATGCACGCACACACAAACACACACATACACACAGAGAGACAGGTATATTCTGTAGGATACTGAGTTTTCATAAAACGTATCTATAGATTTTATAGATGATTGTCAGACCATAATATCCTTCTTTATTCTTAGGATAAAATCTCAGAATATCCCTTGCAAAATGTAGAAGATTTCATAATGTGCAAAGGCTTATGTTATTGACCTTGTAAACACCACAGCAGAATCAGGGCCAAATATGACCTCTCTTTCAACTTTTTCCTCATATTTTATTAGTTCCCCAGTTTTAAAACATTAAACATTTTTTTTAAAGTTGTTAATATATTAATGTATGTCAAGAATTACTGTAAGATTACTATGGACCTTATTGAACCATTGTTAAGCCAAGAGGAAGCCAATTCAAACTTTAAAGGTTTTTGTATCCTGTAGGGTTTGAATGAAGATAGGGGAATCTGATCTGATTCCCAACCTAGAGTTTGCCAAATCCTTTTTTTTTTCTTTTTTTTTTTTAAGAAAAATGTTGTTTACCTTCACTTGGTAGAATTAATGCTTTTCTGTTTCAGACACCTCATGTTCTTTGTTGACAAATCAAGATTGAGAGTATGCAGAGCTTCTGAGAGGAAACATTCCTAGTTGAAGGTTCCTGTTTTCATCATGATCAGTAAAGAGTGCCAGGCATCTGCTTTGTGCTAAAGCTTACTAGAAGTGTTGCTGCCTCCGGAGCAACAGGCAGGAAGTACTTCTGCCCTTAAAACCAAAAATAGATGCTCTTTCTCATTATCATAGCTTAAAAGATCATCTTTTTTAATGAGATGGGTGCATCCCTTGTGGTTTTCACAGATTTAATGATCAGATTATTTAATGCAGAGCTTGGAGAAAAATAGGTCTGGTGAGACAGACAGTGGAAATTTTCCTGAAAGTTAAAGCAACATCAACTTTGTTCTTTTTCTTTCCATAAATCTTTTTACTATTTCTTTTCTCTTTTATTTTTTATTTACTATTTTTCATGGTACTTAAAGAAATTTTCCTGTCTTATGTTAACATGTTAGTACATGTTAACATGTACTAACATGTTACATAATTTTCACTCTACTTTAACTTCAAAAGATCATCACTAAGGAAAAAAAATTATTTGCAAGAAGATTTAGATGTGTCACTATTTAAGTATACTGTATATAGTCTAAGTTGCTGTAGACAACTCTATTGTATGTTAATGTGTTGGCAGTCAGAAGGAGAGAAATGGCTTCTTTACTGATTTTACGAAGTTCTGTTTGTGTTTTGAAAAGTGGAGCAAAGGGAAATAAAGAGAAGAAAGAATAAGGGAAATAAAGATAATGTATATGAAAGTGCCTTGTAAATTGCTAAATAACATAAAGATGGTAGTTACTATTATTGCAGTGACATAACTTCCAGTGAGAAAGCAAAGATTTAATAAAGAAAAATGGGAAAGGGGGAAAAGAAATCATTTGAATTAAGAAAAAGTTAAGAAAAAAAGTGGGAATATCATAATGCTGGGGGGGCAGAGTTTTATAATCTGTTTTTTTTAACCTGAAAATTCAATAATACTTGTACTTACTGTTTAAACAGTAATGTTGAAAACATTTTATTAACAGGGGCTTCCCTATAGCTCAGAGGGTAAAGAATCTGACTGCAATGCAGGAGACGCAGGTTCGATCCCTGGGTCAGGAAGATCCCCTGGAGAAGGAAATGGCAACCCACTCCAGTATTCTTGCCTGGAGAATTCCATGGACAGAGGAGCCTGGCCGGCTACAGTCTATGGGATTGCAAAGAGTCAGACACGACTAAGCAACTAACACATACAAAGAAAGGTTGTTGAAAATAATTTGGGAAGAAGATCTTATCATATGAGGTGGTGAGAGTTGGATAGAAACCACCAGGCAGATGACTTTCTCAGCTCTAAAGATCTATGTGTCATAGGGCATTAGGTACTGTGTTTCCATTTAATTAAGGTTTAATTTACATTTGCTTATACTGTCTAAGCCTTTCATTTGTTGTTCCTCATACCTTTGCAAGATAGGTATCATTAACCCATTTTACAAATGGGTGTAGAAGGCTAATTGACTTGCCTGCAGCTACTTATCTAGTGGCAAAGCCCTCTCTTCTCCAGGTTTTGAGTTTATTTACACATTTCCACAGATACTTCACATCAGAGCAGTTGATTTAGTTGTGTTCCTGGATGTTCAGCTTACTAAATGTCTCTAAAGGAAGTCCTTGTTAAATAACCATGTGTGTGTGTGTGTTACTTAGTCGCTAAATCGTGTCCGACTCTTTGCGACCTTATGGACTGTAGCCCACCAGGCTCCTCTGTCCACAGAATTCTCCAGGCAAGAATACTGGAGTAGGTTGCCATTCCCTTCTCCAGGGGATCTACCCAACTCAGGGATTGAACCCAGGTGTTCTGCATTGCAGGCAGATTCTTTACTACCAAGCCACCTGAGAAGCGTCATGGCAACTGTAGGAGGTAAATATTGCTATTATTTCCATCTTATAATATCCATCTTATGGATGAGCAAACTGAGGCATGGTCACTTACTAATAACACCCCAGGGCACATTTTGGGTTTGGCTATGTTTGTACTAAATGACTTCCTGTGAGTCTTAAGGAATAGGAGTTGAATTCTATAAGAACCAAGGAATAAACAAAAAAGACATCTTGGCTGCCCAAGTATGGGTTCAGAATGTGAACTGTGTCCTTCAGAGCTTATGTGAAACTTGGTATTTTAAGTTTTAGTTCTCTGAGGCTTTTAAATTTTATTTGGTTTCCAAACTCAGCTGACTTGAGGAAGGGAAAGATTGATACTTGAACAGTAATGAAACTCACCTCCTGATAGCAGGGGAGAGGAGATAACCAAACTTGGCAGGCAAAACATCTCCCAAAATGTTGCATTTGTGACCTTTGAGGGGAGGAGCAGACATCCCTCTGTGCCTGGAAAGGTGGTTTTGCCACTGGCCAGACCACTGACCACTGGCGCTTGTCAGTCGGTTACCAGCAGCACCCACATAGAGCCAGCCTTTCATCCTGTCCCTTTGTCCCATCCATTCATCTTCCACTCAGCCTGACTCCACTTAGCCCTAGACCTGGATCTGTGACTCAGATTTCACCTTTGGGTCTCCTTTTCCTTGGTGTTTGAATTTCAGCAGCCTCTTCCTTTTGGTTCCCAGAATGTCCTGTTGCTTTGGTAGGAACTCCCCATCCAGTTCATGCTGGTAGAAATTGAACATCTGCTTAGTATCCACAGGGCTCCCGTCTTTTCCTCAGTCAATATTTCTCATGTTCTAATAGAGCAAGATAATTGATAGTCATATTGATGATTCTGTGCCACCAGAGACTAATCATTTTCTGGACTCTCTGAGAAGGCATTATCTTTTAGGGAAAAAAAAAAAAAATCCAATATGATTGAAATGAAACCCGTTTTATTACTTAGATGGGTCGCCCTTTAGCTATTATGAAAATCTTCATCATAATCATGTCTTACTCCTTGAGGTTTCTAAAAAGCAGAAATTATACAGTATTATAATGCAGGGTGACACCAGAGAATTATGAGTTACAGAATTTAGCATAAGCAACTTTCTAGTAGCTTGAACCCGCTTTCATAGCAAAAAAGATGTTACATTGAACAAAGCCCTTTAGGAAAATATTTCGCTTACAAATTTGTCTTTTAGGGCAATAGCAGCAAGTACTTAAGTAGAGTGTAGAGTGATTATGTTATCATAAAATAGTTAGAAAGGGAGATAGCAGAACAAGTGCTTGTTGACATAGAATGTTTATTTTGGAGAGAATTCTTGGCATTTTTGCCCCATGTCAGCATAATAAGAATTTGGGGGAGAGAAGGGAAGCGTTAATGTATTTGTTGAGGATTAATGTCCCTGTAGAGAGCATTTGTGTTAGTGAATATATTATGGATAGTATCATAAATATAGTAATTAAAAAGTTGCACACTAAACACTTTGTGTACTGGCATAAATATTCCTTTCCTCTCCTTGGTGGCTTGCATTCAAGTGAATAGTGTATTGTTCATCTTGGTCTCCTGGATTCTTTTTTCTCTTTTTGAATAATTAATGTATTTTTGGCTGTGCAGGCTTTTCTCTAGTTGCTGTGAGGAGGGGCGACTCTCTAGTTGCGGTGCTCTGGTTTCTCATTGCGGTGGCTTCTTGTTGCAGGCTCTAGGGTACTCAGACTTCAGTAGTTGCAGCGCAAGGGCTCAGTAATTGTGGCTTGTGGGCTCCAGAGCACAGGCTCTTTCATTGTGGTCATGGGTTTAGTTGCTCCACAGCATGTGGGATCTTCCTGGAACAGGGATCGAACCCATGTCTCCTGCATTGACAGGTGGATTCTTCACCACTGACCCACCAGGGAAGCCCTGGTCTCCTAGATCCTTAATCAAGAATAGAAAAAAGATGGTAATGTTCTAGATCTGTTTGCTTCTCTATATATTGCTGTTCAAATGGGCAGAAACAGTCAGTGTTCCAGGACCGAGTTACTGAGTGATTTTTTTAACAGTTCAGAAGCACAGAGTGCATACTAACAGACAAAACAACCACCTACAATTCCTTACTCTAGGGAACTTTGTCCTTAAAGTTGTCTCCAGACAATACTACAGTGTGCTTCTTGTCATGTGTGAAATGTGTTCACTGTGATCGGTGATACCTCGGAGCTTATGTGCCGTAAAAGAAGTGAGATGATGAATAATACAAATCCATGTCAGGATCAGAATTTTTAAGGAAGCGAGACTTGATTATCTCATTAGGATCTGTTGCCCCAGTGGGTTGAAGCTGAGCGGGTGGCTGTGTGAGTGAGCAGTAGGAGGAGAAGCACCCTGCTGTTAAGAGTAATGATGTTCTGTCCTTCTCACTGAAGGATAACAAAGAAGGCAGATGTAAAGTGGGCAATTTCTATTTCTTTGTGTGCACAAAATGTTTGCACCTACTTATTTTCCCTTTTAAGAGGCATATTGTTTTTCATGATTTCTGAACTCTCTTACTTACACAATATTTATTTATGAGTTCATAAAGAGTTTCTTCTATGGAGAGGAAAGTGAGTGCGATTGAAAGCGATTTGCAGCTTGGCTCTGACATCAGGGTGGGAAAAGAAGGAATAGAAAGAGTAATTCTGTCCTCACCATTTAATTGGCCTCTTTATCTCCTGGTTGTGAGAACTCTTCACTTATATATTGGTTTATTGATTGATTCCATATTTATGGACTGCTTGCTATATTCCCTGTGCCCCAGGGATGCAGAGATGAATGACACAGTCCATAGGCATCTCATGGCTCCGTAACCTTCTCTGTTCTGGCTGACTTTAAGGATAATCATGTGTTTATCTGCAATTCTGATATTCTGTCATCCTCCAACGATGGCCGGTAGATATGGTCACGTAACCAAAACGGACTAGTTCCGGAGCGGCCTTGGAGTTTGTGAGATCACAAAGGTTGCTTGGAGAACAGAAAAGCTACTTTATAAGGTGTTTTCCATCGCATTAGACTTTCTAATGAACCTTGCTACACTTGGCATTGTTGGAGCTCTTTTCAAGAGCCAAGCTACTCCACCCACTTCCAGACTTGCCAGAAGCTGAGGTGGGAGCGTGGGCAAGAGACTGGAGCAGGGTGACATCTTAAGGGACATTTCACTAGGAAATCACGGGCAGGTGCCACTGCCAGCGCCAGCCTCCTCCTCTTGCCTTTTCTTTCAGATGCCATGACTTCATTCTCATTACATTAGTCTGAATGGAAGCATCTTAAGAAGCCTGTAAGATAGTGGGTCGTGGTTTCGCTTAATGAAACTATGTGTAAATCTTTGGAAAGCTTGGCGCTGAGATAAAAAATCATTTTAAGAGGTGAATTCATCTGAATCTTTTGCTCGTGTGCTGTTTCTTTTAGTACTACTAGGTTCTGCTGTGGGTGTGCTGATCTTGCAAATGCCCCTTCCTGTCTTGATTTGTACTGGCTATGTTTATTTACCTTAAAACAGGGTTAGACTACTTTAATTTTAGAGGATAGCCCAATATCAAGATTTTCAGGATCTGTGGCATCAAACCATTTGTGTGTCAACTTATTCTTCGCAAAGAGACATGGCAACTATTTTGTCTACAATGTTGATGTCATTTGGTCCATTGCCTCTAATATCCCACCAATGCTGTTACCTTCAAACTTACCATAACCAGACTTGTTTTATTCCTTTAGTTCTACTATTCTTCTAATGTCAGAGGGTTGTGGATTCCGCTTCCTCTTAAGGTCAGCTCTTTCATTTGTCATCCTAACCCTTTTACCCACCTTCTTTGGGTCATTATCCTGTTCTTATCTCTCCCTCTTGAACGCTCACCCTTTCTCTCTCTACTGATTCCTTCAGCTAATCAATCGACTTCCATTAGCACCAGTCTCTTCCAACAACTGCTCATTCTCCTTTCTCTTCTCTCACTTGCTCTCTTATCTCTGCCTCCACCACCTCAATGAAACCACCTTCAATCAAGGGGGCCCATGGCTGCTGAAGTGTCAAATCCAAAGCTGTATTTTTCATTTCTTGTCTTTAATCATCTCATTGTCTTCCGTGGTACCTCTCTGACTGTCTTCTTTGGTCTTTTTCACAAGGTCTTTTTCCTCTCCCTATTATTGTGTTCTCTAGGCTTCTGCTTTTAGCACTAAGCCTCCAGTTGTCTCCCTCTACCCATATTCCCTCAGTGATCTCACCTGCTAATCTAATTTCTGCTACTTTCTATGTAATAACCACTTTTATGTTCTGCTCAGGTTTCTTTGCCAACCTTCACACTCAAGAATATCTGGAAGTGCTCACCCAAATCTTCTACATCTCAGTTTCTAATGCACCAAACTAAACCCACTGTCTTCCTTATTAAACTCGTTCATTCACTAGTATTCTTTACCTCTATTGTCGCTGTCATCCACCCACATGGAGTCAAGTACCATGTTGTTCTGCTTTTAGCATCTGGATGTTTCAAGTACTAACTCTTCTCCCCTTTTTCCTTCACCACCTACCTCCATGCCCTAATCTTACCCGTTCCTCTCCTACCTGACAACCAAACTGGCCCTACTGGTCTCCTTGCCTCTGCTCTGCCCTCGGTGAATCCATCCAGAAAGTAATGAATCTGAAACTCAGATCTGATCCCTCAGTGGCTCTCTGCAGCCAGTTCAAAGGTTTTGAATTTGTATACAAGGGTGCGGTCTGGCTCCAGCTTCTTTCCTGGCTTCACCCTGGAGAGTCTAGCAACACTGAGTTATGCTATGCAGTTTCTTACTTCTGCCTTTTCCGTTGTCCGGTCTCCCACTCCCAGCTTGGCTGAGTCCTACTCAGCCTGAGGACATGCTAGGCTCCCTTGTATTTGAAAGTCTTCCCTGCTTCTGTATTTCTGGGCTGCTTGCCATGAATCTGAGTCACTGTGTGCATCCCACTGCCCTTTGGGGATCATTTGTGTGTGTTTCTCGGTCCCAATAGACTTTGCTTTCCTTAAAGACAGAGACAGTGTCTTATCTCTGTAGCTCTCGAGCCTGGCACTGTGCTTCACATATAGGAGGTGTCCAATGAATGATTTTTAAGTGAAAAATTGATAAGGACATTGAATCAATTTGTCTACAAAACTGGGCAAAAGTAATTCATGCAGAGTAGTACCTTTACAAGGGGGCATGAAGTAGGGCTTCTGGGGTCCTGATAATGTTCTGGGTTTTGATCTGGTGTTCAGTTTAAGAAAATTCATTGAGCTGTCCATGTGTGGTATGTGTCATTTTCTGTATGTTTTACTTCAATGAAAAGTTTTTAAAAATTGGATATTTTTTTTTGCTCAATACAGAAAATCTCATGTCTCCTTTCAAGCTTTTCAAGTTTTTATAGGGTATGAGTTTAGATGTCACAACAAAGAGCCAGGCTAGTGCTATTCCTTGATGTGAAGGAAGAGTGAGATGAGAAAGCGTCAGTGTGGGTGGGGTCATCTCGTTTTCTCAAGAGGGCCAGTGAGGGCCAGCACTGATGGACAGACTTGTGGTCACCTGTACTTCTGTCACACTCAGTAGAGGGCCCACATGCTAATTATCAGCATGCTCTGGGCCTTCCGGCAGTGGCAGGGAGACTTCATCTTGGATGTGACCATGAATAATTCATCAACCTGGTTATCTGGAAATTTGTGGTCATCATTAGCATTTTAATGAAAAAAAAAAATGCAATCATTATCCTAAATCTTTTATTTTTTTCTCTTTTTTTTTTTTTCTTTTTGTCTCCCTCCTATAACAGCTTAACCATCTCAGTCTTTCCTGAGTACTTGGAAACTGCCGGGGTCCCTGACAATGTGCTGACTGGTCGTCGCTATGGGCAGACGGTACCCAGAGGCTCACTGTCATCCAGGCAGCTCATGTACGTATGGGATTTGTCTCTCTCTTTTTTTAACCCCCTTTAATTTTCCGTGTAGAATATAGCAGGGTACTGAACTGGTGAAGGTTTATAAGATATACATGAGAGTATTCAGAAATGCAGGAGAATGGATTGCTCTAGGGTAAGTTTTTAATATTGAATGATGGAAAATGTTACCTAAATTAGGATTTTTATGAATCAGTGGCCCTATAAGACAGACCAGAAGTGTGTATCAGCAGTTTCTCTTTTCTGTTTCAGTATATCCACTTACACATAGGTTTTGTTTTTTTTTCTGCTTGTTTGTTGAAGCTTTCCTTTTTCATTGCAATATATAACATTTGAAACAATAGCAATGCCATAAATTAGAAACACTTCCCAGTGACTTAAAAAATACCTTTGAAATAAAAAAATTCATGGACCTGGAAGAGGTCCTCACGGTATGTCACTGTTGAATACATGTTGGCGAGAGAGTTCCCAACTCTAATATCTTACCATTCTCCACAGGAGGAAAGTGTTGATTCCCCCAGTGATGACTTACTGTGTCTCACAACAGTTCCCTTTTTCCAGTATTAGTCTTTTGGGAATGTCCACAAATGCAGCCTTTTCCTGTTTGATCCCACTCTGATTAACTTAGTAGAAACATGGTCGTTGCGCATTTAATGATCTCTTATTTCTATAAAGTATAGTCTGTCTCAGACTTATTTTTTGCCCCCTTTAGTCTCTAAACCTTAGGCCAGCTCTTTAGGTATTTACTTTTTTTTTTTTTTGCATCCTTTGGACCTCTGGAGTTTTGGCTTCAAATCAGGGATGTGTTTTGGGCAATTCCTTGGAGTGCTTGTGCTCCCCATCCTTCTGTAGTTATGTTTATTCATAGTCACCCTTAAGCCCCATTTCCTTCTACATTTCCTTTTTTTTTTTTTTTTGCCTTCATAGAAAAGTTAGAACCACCCTCAACCCTTCCCCCAGACAATTGCTTCTAAAATAAGCCAGGTCATTAGAAGAAGTAGCGGAAGGGAGAGCTGACAGCAGAGTTGGGGCTCAGACCAAGCACACCAGCGTTAAAGCCACTGGGTGGGAGCAATGGCCTTTACACATCCACTTTCGTATCCTTCAAGGGCATCACTGTATTACCCTAAAATTAGCGATTTTCATAGTGAACATAATCAGAAAAAGTTTACCCTTGTGATACTGTAAAATGGAGATTGGCAAAGGGTGGCGCTTGAGTCAAATCCAGCCCATTCCTGTTTTTGTAGGGACTAACAAGGGTTTTTATATTTTTGAATGGCTACCTGCCTAATCTCTGTTTTTGCTTCTTGGCCCTCAGAGCCTAAAATATCTACAATTTGACCTGTTAAGAAAAAATGTTGCCTATCTCTGCCATAGAAATATTTTGAAGGCATGTACTACTATTGAACCATATGAAATTGTTAATATTCAGCTGTTTTGGACCTACAAAAATGCTGATTGCTTATGTGATGGTTTAGTTGCCACATCATGTCTGACTCTGTGACCCCATGAATTATAGCCCACCAGGCTCCTCTGGCCATGGAATTCTCCAGGCAAGAATACTGAAGTAGGTAACCATTCCCTTTTCCAGAGGATCTTCCCCACCCAGGGACTGAACCTAGGTCTCCTGCACTGCAGGCAGATTCTTTACCAACTGAGCCACGAGGGAAGCCTATGATTGCTTATGGTTCAGTCTGATATATTTCGAGGAAATTCTTCCTTTAAAATGGTTAAAATTTTAAAATGTGGGTTCTTGGGGCAGAAGAAGTGAATTACCTTAGGAAATTCACAAGTGTTGACCTGCTCATTTGGGCCAAGCCCAAGAGGGTGTGAGCCAGGCCTCGAGGACCATCAGTGTGCTGGGCCCCGGACTGCTTGCCTGCCCTGGCTCTCTTGCCCTCCCTTCTCTCCCACTCACAGTTGTGGACACTTCCTCCCTTTCTTAAGGAATTGCCATTTAAAAAGTTTCAACAGTATTAGGCACATACGATTATTTCTTTTGGCCTTCTCTCCTTGACTTCCTCTGTTCTCAGCAATGAAAGACATGGATTTTGTTTGTTCTTTTACTCTGTGCCACTCGCTGTATCATGAAATTGCTAGAAATTCTTCGCTTCAAGGGGGATATGCTTTGAAAAGTTCATATTATCATCCTCACTTCACAGATGAGAAAACTGAGGCTTGAAGCAACAGAGTAACTCGACAGGGCAGAGTTGCAGTTTGAGCCCAGATTTACTGCCTTCTGCTTGTGTTCTTTCCTCCCGCCAGACTTTCTAGTGACCTGGTCATCACTTGGGTGATCACTTATTTAGATATTGTCCACTTGTCTGTTCTCCACACCATATCTTTCAGTAATATGGTCTTAGAAGCCTAAAAGATTCAGCATCAAATGATGCTGGTATCTGTCTCAAATCTCCTTTTCTTATCCATTATTTGAACCCAGTAATTACAGGTAATCTGAAGGCCCTAAGAGAGAACTTCAGATAGAAAGAGTATAATAATATAGAAACAGCGCTTTAAAAATCATGCAAGTAATATATGTTTAATATAGAAATTTTTTATTTAATTTTTATTTTATATTGGAAGATAGTTGTTCTACAGTGTTGTGTTAGATTCTGGTGTACAGCAAAGTGAATCAGTTATACATATACATAAATCCATTCTTTTTCAGATTCTTTTCCCATGTAGGTAATTATAGAACATTGCATAGAGTTCCCTGTGCTCTACAGTATTATCTATTTTATATATAGCAGCATGTTCGACTGAAGCAATTTAGCAGCAGCATGTTTGTATTGATTATTTTATATATAGTAGTGTGTATGTGTTCCACTACTCTTGCCTGGAAAATCCCATGGATGGAGGAGCCTGGTGGGCTGCAGTCCATGGGGTCACTAAGAGTCGGACATGACTGAGTGACTTCCCTTTCACTTTTCACTTTCATGCGTTAGAGAAGGAAATGGCAACCCACTCCAGTGTTCTTGCCTGGAGAATCCCAGGGACGGGGGAGCCTGGTGAGCTGCCGTCTATGGGGTCGCACAGAATCGGACACGACTGAAGTGACTTAGCAGCAGCAGCAGTATGTATGTGTTAATCCCAAATTCCTAATTTATCCCTCCCCCGCATCTTTCCCCTTTGGTAACTATAAGTTTGTTTTCTAAGTCTGTGAGTCTGTTCAGTTCAGTTCAGTCACTCAGTCGTGTCCGACTCTTTTCGACCCCATGAATTGCAGCACTGTTTTGTAAATAAGTCATTTGTACCAAATTTTTAGGTTCCATATATAAGTGATATATGATGTTTGTCTTTGTCTGACTAACTTCACTTAGCATGATAGGTTCATCCATGTTGTTGCAAATGGCATTATTTCATTCTTTTTTTTATAGCTGAGTAATGCATGGGTGCTTAGTTGTGTCCAAATCTTTGTGACCCTGTGAATTGCAGTCCACCAGACTCCTCTGTCCATGGAAGTTTCCAGACAAGAATACTGGAGTAGGTTGCCATTTCCTTCTCCAGGGGATGCTCTCAACCCAGGGATCAAACCCCTACCTCTTGCAACTCCTGCATTGGTAGGCAGATTCTTTGCCATTTCGCCAGCTGGGAAGCTCATGGCTGAGTAATATTCCATTGTATATATGCATCATGTCTTCTTTAGCCATTCCTGTGCTGATGGACATTTTTGTTTCCATGTCTTGGCTATTGTAAATAGTTCTGCAGTGAACTTTGGGGTGCATGTATCTTTTAGAATTAGGGTTTTCTCTAGTTATATGCCCTGAAGTGGGATTGCTGGATCATATAGTAACTCTGCTGCTGCTGCTACTGCTGCTAAGTCGCTTCGTGTCCGACTCTGTGCAACCCCATAGACGGCAGCCCACCAGGCTCCTCCGCCCATGGGATTCTCCAGGCAAGAACACTGGAGTGGGTTGCCATTGCCTTAAGTCTTCAAAGCTTCAGCTTTCTCCACTGACTCTGATTTCCATTTTCAGTTCTGGCCCAGGGATTTATTTCTCATGATTTTGACTTGTTTTCTTTGTACTTAAAAAGTTGTTAGATCTTATTCAGTTTTTTCATGTATTTGAAATAGGCAGTCTTTTTTTTTTTGTCATCTTTGCTTACCATATTGACTATAAACTTTACCGCTGCAGTCTGATTAAAGGATTTTTAAGCCTTTTGAATCATCTGATTATAATCCCTATTTCCTTAGAACTTTAAATAGAAGTAGGAGTTAAATAAATATTACTTCAGCGGATGGGTGTTCTGCAGATCCTTTTACTGAGTTGCCTTGTACCTGAGTAACCACACTTGTGTAGTTTAGTGAGCTGCAATCTCAATGATGGACACCTCATTCTTCGTGGAATACCACTTTCCGTGCACAGCTCGAAATCAGTAGGTTAGGCTGTAGATTGTCAGATGTTATGTGAACCAAAGCTGTGAAATTGTTTTATGAGGCCTGTCTCCTAGCAGTATTTTTAGGTTATTTATAAATATGGAAACATATTTCATGTCCTAGTAAGTAAGGGTCTATCTTGACTTTACGAGTAATAAAGAAAGGTTACTTCTATATATTTATCTTTCTCTGAAGAAGAATTGTCCAAACTTCAGTCGTCCAAGTTAAAAATCCTTTCTTTGTAGGTATTTTTCTTTTTTAAAAATCCTTCTCTAATCTGTTTCTTCCAAGCTAGAGATTTGAGGTCTTGTTTTGTTGTCATAAAAAAAAGTTCTCCTTTCACAAGGATGCTGTGGATCTAGTGCTTTCCTCTGCAGGAACAGGGAGAAGGGAATGAAGTAGCCTCATGTCAGGTCTTCAGTGGTAGGAGTCAACATCCTGGAAGGAAGCCCACTTGGCGTCTGTGTTGGTTGCAGAAGGAGACTCTGAAAAACATGGCAGAATAGTTCTTGGAGAGCTGAGTGTGCGTCCCATTTCTCTTTCCAAACACTAGCTTTCTTGCAGCAAGGGGAACCTGTTGGTAGAGTGTAGTGAGTACCTGCATGTCTAGGATAACTGTAGGGGTTCTGAGCAGCCTTTTCCTCACACCCCATGTGAAGAGGATTGGGTTGGTGGGGATGGATAGCCTTCCGGCCAAGTGGGCAGGCTTTGACTCAGGGAGAGATAAGAAGGGTGTGTTATCCTTGGGGAGGTGGCCACAGCACTCTGCTAGGGGAGTAACTGGGTGAAAATGTCCCAGCCAGACTGGGGCATTAAGACCCATCTTATGGGAGCTTCTGGAAAGGAAAGAAGAGAAATAAGCAACTTTATGGGGCAATTTTGAAGCCAAAGCAAATAGAATTGTTTTTCCAGGTTTCTTGGACATTTGCTCATTTGTGCAAATTTGACATTGTTCTTTGGGGAAGTGAACTTGGGTGAACTGAATGACGGTCATGAAAACCAGAAATTCTAATGAAACCCATAGAATTCTGAAAGGAATGACTTGGTATATATCAGACTCACAAGATAGGTCAGTTTGTTGTTAGCATCTGTACCTTCTAGACCTTCCTTGTATGAGAATGTGGGTGGATGGATGGATAGATAATAGAGTATATAGAAATAGAAACTAGCAAGCTATTTGAATAGTCTGTTAAGAATGTTTTGTTAAAGCTATGTTTAGACTTTTTAGTCATTTTCTCTCTCTCAGTTTTATGGAAAATACTTAAATCCACGGGCTTACTCTTGATTTCTCCTTTGAGTTCTTTCTTGGGACTGTCCAATTATGAGAAGAAAAACAGTTGATCCCCGTCTCTTAGAGTACAAGAACATTCCTCAAAAAGCTTAAGTTACATATTGCTCATTTGGAGTTTGATACCAATAAATCCACCATGACTTGGCTAAATCATGCATATCTGCTACCATCTTATCCTTGTGACTGGGGCTTGGTTAGGGGTAAAGAGGGCTTCCTGAACATCAGCAGATAGAAGAGTTTTTTGTTTTTAAAGTCACTGTTTTTCACGCTGGAGGGTCCAATTTAAGCAAAACTTTGTCACTCAGTTGTGTCCAACTGTTTGCAGCCCCCTGGACTGCAGCCCCCTAGGTTCCTTTGGCCATGGGATTCATCATCCAAGTATACTCGAGTGGGTAGCCATTTACTTCTCCAGGGACTCTTCCAGACCCAAGGATGGAACCTGGGTCTCCCGTGTTATAGGCAAATTCTTTAGCATCTGAGTCACCAAAGTAGACTTCTCTTTTTTTTTTCCTGGTTGAGTGACAGAGTGGAGTTAAGACTGGACAGGTGATCAGAGCCAGTCAACAGATGCACTGATGCTACACCTGCTGTACTCGTAAATGCTGTGCTGGCTTTTCTGGAGGGTTGAGAAGAGTTACATATGGTCCTTAAAGAGTTGATGTTTTCATAGGCAGACATGACTAAAGGTAGTAACTGCATCAGGTAGACTCAAATTGTGTGATGTAGCAATTTAGAGGAGAGGAAGGCTAGTAAAGATATGTGTAATCAGTGAAGTTCAAGATCTAAAAATCAAATGTAGAGAACATCTTTCTCCGATCAGACAGAAAGGTTTGGGAATAGGTCTGATTCTGATCATGTAGATGGCAGAGCAGCTATGGGATTGCGGGTGCCATGGGTGGCATTTGAAGGGCATGTGAAATGGGATATCGTCACACAGTACAGGTCCATTGGAGTGCATAGCCTGGTGAGAACAAAGCACGTTCATAATAATGCCTATTTTTGTTACTATTGATGACTGACACTTAAATAGCCAGACACTATTCTGAGCACTTCAGGTGTGTTCTTGTAATCCTCCAACAAGTCTCTGTGACATAGATGCTACTGTTATCACTCAGTTACAGACAAGGACACTGAGGCACAGATGAGATAAGTAACTTATTTAAGGTTACATAGTAAGTGGTATAGTTGGGATTTGAACCCCAGAGTCAGGCTCCTGGGTGTGTGCTCTTAACCACTGTGCTGCCTGCTCCGGTCAATGTGAGAGTAGGAAAGGGTTACAAGCAAGAGATGTTATTGGTGAGAGAGAGAATTCCAGGGTCCAGATTGCAGAGGAGCAGGTTCTGAGGATGCCATGTCTGTTTGGTGGCCACATGGAGGTGTTGGGCTTCCCTGGTGGCTCCGTGGTAAAGAATCCACCTGCTAAAGCAGGAGATGCGTTTGATCCCTGGGTCAGGAAGATCCCCTGGAGAAGGGAATGGCAACCCACTCCAGTATTGCCTGGAAAATCCCATGAACAGAGGAGCTTGTGGGGCTACAGTCCATGGGGTTCCAAAGGGTCAGATATGACTGAGTGACTAAACCACCAGCTGGAGTGTTAGCGATGCAGACGGGAGTTAGAGGTCAGCCGCATCAGCCCGTCCTGGAAGCAGGGGCAGAGGAAGCGGTCTGGAGCACTTGCTGGATGCTGGGCTCTGAGGCTACAGCCCTGAATAAGGTGGGTAAGGTCACCGTTCCCTGGGAACTTCCATTCTCCTGGTGATGGAGACAGAGAGTGGAGAAGCTACCTGACAGGGAACATAATTATGGACTGTGGGACATACTGTGGAGGAGTCAGTAGCATGATGGAGAGTTAGTGAGCAGGGCCCACGTGACACGGAGTGACGTAGGGAAAGATGTTCCTGGAGAAGTGGCATTTGATCTGTGATCTGAAGGAGGGGACGAGCCTAGCCACGTGGATAATGAGAAAAGCCCAGTGCAGGCTGTGGGAGTACGGACAGTTCAAGGGGTGGAAAGGGAGTCTGCGTGGGCCCGGCATAGGAGCGTGGTGGGCTTGGTGGGGTATGAGGATGGGGAAGGAGGCGGGGCTAAAGCAGACTCTAGGGCCTTGGTGAGGGGTTTAGATCATTTCCTCAGAGCAGTGGGAACCCACTGAACATTAAATTGATGGGTGGCCTGGTCCCATGGGAGATCCAGGGGGGTAAACAGATGCACCTGTTTGAGCAGGCAGGGGAAGGGGGGAGGCTGAGAGCAGAGGAGAAGTAAGGTGGGGAAAGAACATTTAGAATGCTTTTCCCTCATCTGGTACCTTGAACATTTGAGCTGCAGCTAATATGGCTTTTCTGGCTAGGGGAAGATGAACCCCACCTGAGATAAAGCTTTTTAGTGTTTGGGTTGTGATCAGGCTTCACAACAGCAAGACTTGATGGCTACATTTTAGCCTTTTCACTGCCAATTTATACCTGCTTACATATAGGGAGAAATTCCAAAGCATACAAACCTAAAGATGAGACAGTTTTTGTTTGTTTGCTTTTATATAGGCCTTGAATTTATAAAATTCAAATTTACTTTATATGTAGTAGACGCTTTTGGTGTGGGGAGCAGAAGACACTTTGGAAATATTGTAATTAATTACCTTCTCTAGTCCATGAATGACTTTCTTGTTTCTGGGATGGAGACTCAAAATGGAGATGCAATTAATTGCTCACTCACTCAGTACCTGTATCCTGCTCCATTTTCACTGTTAGAACCTGGATTTAATTCAGGGTGGTGTGGTGATCAGCCTCAGACACATGCCAGATCTGACTCCTGACTTCTGAGCATTCCTTGTAGCCAATGTGGCCGTGTGACCTAGTCCTGGTCAATGGGACCTGAGAATTATTCCACTGGGATGGGGATGGGATTTTTGAGAAAGACTTACTGTTCTGCTGAAACCTGACAAATGAGCCTGTCCGTACCATCCCTTGCTTTCCTCTGCTTTCTGCCTCAAGTGCTGATCAGACGTGTGAGTGCACAGCAACCCTTATGTCGCCACAAGGTAACAAGCAGAAAGGAAAAGCCAAGAGCTTCACAAAGATACCTGCTCTGACATTGTTCTTGTCGAACCAACACTAGCAGCCCTGAGCCTTCCCACCACTTCCAGTGTGTTGAATCCAATGTTTGTTAGGTTTCTGATACTTGAAGGTGAACTCAGTGCTAACTGAAGCAAATATGAAGATGTGGTGTTATAAGCTTTGTCCCGTGCACTGTGACAGCTGTATAACTCCCCTTGATATTCAGTATGACCTTTAGCCTATGGGAAAACAGTTTCTGAAAAGGAAATTTTAACTTCTATTAAAAGTTTGAAAGTGATGAGTTGTGGCCTTAGAAATATAATTTTCAAAATAAATGAACTTGTCTGTGTGAGCCTGCTGCAGCAGGTATCACGGAGCCATACTTCATGGCCAGTATCTTCCTTATGGTCTTTTTTATGATGCTCTTAGTCAGTGTTCTGGTGAACTACATTGTGTGTATTTATGGCTTTGTAGGAAACTATAATAGTACTAGAGGTAATAGCATAAATAGTCTGATTTCTTAAAAGTGTGAAGCTCCAACAGGCTTTATTGGATTTCAGGGTAATGGTCTTATTAAATTCTCTGCTGCTTTTCAAACTTTTTTATGGCTAAGTTCCACCCTGGTGGTTTCAAGAAATTTGGGGGCTGTTCTGTATTTATATGGGGGGAAAAAAAAACACTTCCTCTGGAATTTTCGATTGCTGAATTGAAGGATAGGGGAAATAATTTGGATTTTATTTTTAACTGTCTTGGCCTTTGGGTGTAGCACATTGTTTTCCATGGGGAAAATAGAAATGGCTCTCTGGTATGCATCATGGAGAATAATATAAAGTATAAAATGAAATTGTATTCTAAGCAGTTAGGAAAAAAAGGGACTGTAAATCATTGGGTCGTCAAATTATAACCGGAAAGGAATTTTAGACATCATCTAATAAAATCCCACTCTTTTCATAACCTTAGAACTTGACCTATAACAATTAGTCATTCATTTAAAAAATAATAATACATGTGGTTACCCTGTGCACCCTCTTCTTTAATGAAAGATTTCCCCAAAGAAACAAGGAAACAGTGTTTGTGTAATCCAAGGACCTTCAGAAGAAGGGTTTTTAAGCCATCTGTTCTGACTTCTTCATTTTACAGATAGGAAACTGAAGCCCAGAGAGGACGAAGGTTGTTTCTTTCAGGTGGACTAGAAAGGATTAATAACTCTTGGGCAGGTAGGATCAGGACCATGAAACTTTCTAGACTCTAACATCTTCAGTGCTGTATGTTGGAATCCAGATGGCAGATAGATGACCTTGGGTGAGTTTGCTTTTGGGCTCATCCTTAAGGGCTGGTGAGGGCTTGACAGGCACTGGTGGGAGGCAGGGAGTCCCAGGCAGAGCACTGGTAGGAGCCTGGGGGTGGATGATTTCAGGCAGTTTAGGAAAGAGTGCAGAGCCCAATCTGGCAGCCCTTTGGGGCCAGGCGGTAGAGGAGATCAGGGACAAGTTCAGGCCAGTTTGGGCCAGTGCATGGAGTACCTCGAGAGCCCATCAGTGGAGTGGGGATTGTATTTGGGAGCCAGTGGGGTGCTCTTAAAATAATACTGATGATGATAATAGCTAACACTGACATAGCCCTGATTCTACCACCAGCATTCTGAGTACTTCATCTGCCCTCGCCTGTTTAATTCCCACTAGAAGCCTTTGATATAGGCACTCTCATCTCCATTTTACACTTGAGGAAACTGAGGCACTGGGAGGTTAGATGACTTAACCCAAAGAGACACTGATGGGAGGACGTGATGGAGACAGGATTCAAACCCATGTCTGGCCCTAGAGTCCTACTTTTAATCGCTGGGAATGTGGTCTGGTGGTGATAAAGGGGATGAATTCTCTTCAGAAGATGGATCCGTAGCAGGGGGCAGGAGGACTGGAATGAGGGCAGAAGGGCGATCAGGGGATGATTGAAGGCTTCCAGGAGAGTAATAAAAGCTTGGTGTGGAAATGAAAGGAGGAGAATTCCAGGAGAGGAGCTTCTGAGATGGATCAGTGGTGCCAGGTCCCCAATTGCATATGGGGGCTGCGGAGGGACAGAGTCACAGATGACTGAGATATTGCTTGGCTGTCTGCCTAACTGGATCAGGGAGATTGAGAAGGAGATTTGATGGGAAGGTGATGATTTATTTGTGCAGAGCCCTCTTTTCTCACTGGTAAAACTGTCTGGGGAAAAAGATCCCTAAAATGTTAGTGTGTCCAAACAAATGTCAGAGTTTATGTACCCTCCCGAGCTCATCGGTATTAGCCTGGTTTTGGGTTCACAGTAGGTCTAAGCGGTTATTTTTAATTCACTTCGTGACCTTCACAGTTCTGAGGCTGCTTGTCCTCTTCCCAGTGTAATAATATTGGGTGGGAGAACAGGAGAGATGATGGGTGGGGGTCACCTTTGTTTCAGCTTCTCTGGAAGTGATCTTTGCCTTCCGCTTTCCTGTCTGCCCTTAGGTTTTGATGGGAGGGTGGGTCACGGCTGGAGATGGAGGAGGCGGTGGTGTTCCTTTGTGAATGGGCATCCGGAGTTGGGAGGAACGCCCTGTTCTGGTCTCCGTCCACGGGTCAGGGCTGAGAGCAGTGTTCTTTCCTCCTCCTTTCTGAGAAAGGCCATCGTGGCCAGGCAGGTCTTCTCTGAGACCTCTAACTGCAGGTCCCAGCTGAAGGCCCCAGTGCCCCTTCTGGGGACAGCAGCTGTTGAAAGATCGGTTGCTGATACCCTTGTAGGAAAAAAAAAAAAAATCCTAAAGTGGATGAAAGAACATGGCAGTTGCCATTTGGCTTTCTGCTTCATCACCGTTTCTGCAGTTTGGGGCGTTTTCTTCTCCTTTTCTTCATCTCCTCCCTCCCTCTCTTCCTCCTCCTTCCCTTCCCTCTATCATTCCTTCATCCTTCTTTCCCCTTCTAATCAGAGGAGTTGCTAATTGTGCTGGGTCAGTAAGTGTGATTGGCATCTATTGTATTTGATTTTGGTTTTCCATCTTGATTTCCCGGGAAAGGTAACCCTGGCAAGTCAGATAAGCATTGGGTGTATGTGGAATTTATACAGTGTGCACTGTTCAGGGTCTGGCTGTAAGGGGAAGATGAAGGGACCAGAAGACTGGGCTGTCCCTGTCCTCAAGCCCCTTAAAAACCTTACAAAGGCAGGATGCATATGTGAGTTCCAAGTCCAGTCTAGTCATTCATGAAAAGTCCATGCATAGGTTCTCTTGTCTCTCATCTGTAAAATGGAGGAGGTAACATTTGTATCAAAAGGGTGTTGTGATGCACAAATGGAACAGCATTTCTGAATACTGAGCTCTTCTCTTATCTCTCTGTTCTCATCCAATTAAAGTTTTCTGGATTGTACCTTAGAATGATCCCAAAAATGCTGGAGGGAGACGAGGGAATCTAAGTATTATGTTAAACTGCTTTGTGCATGTTTATTTCACTTCTGTCTGGTAACCATGTTTTTACTGTTCTTATTTTCAAGATGAGCGAGCTGAAGGTCAGAGAGGTTATAAACAAAGCAGCATCACTGCCGGCTTCAGATGTGACCTGGAGCACTTACTCAGTACTTTGCTGCCTGTTAACCTCATCTATGGGCTTCCCAGGTGGCACTAGTGGTAAAGAACCCACCTGCCAGTTCAGGAAACACAAGAGACATAGGTTCAGTCTCTCAGTGGGGAGGATCCCCTCGAGGAGGGCCCGGCAACCCACTCCAATATTTCTGCCTGGAGAACCCCATGGACAGAGGAGCCTGGTGGGCTACAGTCCATAGGGTCACAAAGAATTGGACACGATTGAAGCAGCTTAGCACACACGCATGCTCCTCATCTGTAAAACGGGGGTGATAACAATTTCCTCCTCACTGTGTGGTTTTAAGGATTTAAGTGGTTAATATATTTGTCTTAAAACAATGCCTGGTAAATAGTCAGTGTGATAAAAGTACTAGAAATTACTCAGTTTCCAAATCTCTTCTAAGCCACTCAATGGTGAAATCAAGATTGACTCATATGCATTATGTGTTGAAATGGGATTAAATTACAGTTTTTGAAATGTAGAGCAGATTTGGTTTTCATGGGGAGAGATTGGGGAAGTAATGCTAGAACCATCAGGAAAAGTCCAAAGGAGAGACGGGGAAGGATTTCAAGAATTCAGGGAGAAAGAGAGCTCCATAGATTATGAGGAGACAGGTCAGGAGGAAAGCTCTATGTTGCTTTTGTTTGGCGGGGGGAAAGGAGCCATTTCTTAATGGTTTGGTTAAGACATTCACCTTATCCTGGAACCAGCAGGTGAGTGATCAATAAACTCTGTAAATGGGACCTTTGGAGTCGCTGCTTCACCAGCTTCCTCTTTTCACTTTCTGGAAGAGGCAGTAAGTAGACTATTAAGCTAAGGATTCTACAATCAGTAGATCAGGCTTGGAGCCTGAGCTCTGTAGCTTATTAGCTACATGGTGTTTTGCAAGTTTTCTAACCTTGATGTAGCTCCATGTCCTTTCAAAAAGAGAATACTGGTATTTCTATCTCCTAGGGCTTGTGAGTCTGAGAACAGTAGGGCATGGTATGTATGTGTAGCTCAGAGGAGACCTTCAACAATTGCTGGTTACTTAATGTTAGTTACCCAGTGCTTAATATTATCCTTGGAGCTTTGGTTAGAAATTCAGGCTCATTAGGCAAACCATACATGGTGACATTTAGGGGCACAGCCTGTTCTGGATGAACCCCAGCCAAAACCATAAAAGACCTTGGCTCTTATCACTCTCAGTCAAGAATCTGACATGGAATCTTGAGTTGCCTTTGGGGTATACTTTTATCTGCCTCTCCTTCCCTTCAAAAAAGTGTGTTAGAGCTTAGAAGAGAACAGAAATGGACATAGTCTCTTCTTCTACTGAGTTCAAAATACGTGAACCCTCGTTTCCCTTCTGCTGATTTTGGTGTGTGTGTTGTTGTTGCATGGGGTCTTTGCTACTGCAAAAGCTGCGGCAGGTGGGGGCTGTGCTAGTCGCAGCGCGTGGGCCCCTCCCTGTGGGGGCTTCTCTCGTTCTGGAGCACGGGCTCTAGGGCTCAGGGGCTCAGCAGTTGCAGCTCTCAGGCTCTAGCGCACACACTCAGTAGTTGTGGCGTATGGGCTGAGTTGCTCCACAGCCTGTGAAATCTTCCCAGACCAGGGATCAAACCCATGTCCCCTGCATTGCCAGGCGGATTCCCATCCTCTGTACCATCAGGGAAGCCCCTTTCCTCTGATTTTTAATTCGCAACAGTACCCTACAGTGGGACTTTGATGTTCAGCAGTTGAGACAAAATCTCATTATAAACTGATAATTTTGTGCTTATAGTCTTTGTTAAACAGATTTTCCTCGTTACTTCCTTTGTTCTCACTACTGAGGTAGGATATAGGGGAATGAATAATGGGCTTCTCTAAAAAATAAAATAACAGGTGACAAAGTGAACTAGATTCCTCAGAATCACAAGTCAAGATGTCAAATCCCATGTGTCCTGACTCCCTATTCCAGGGTTCTTTCAACAAGGTCACAGCCCCCCTCCAGCCTCGCTCTGGCCTCTGTTAATAGGGCTGCCAGGGTGTTCCACACTGTCTAGAAGGCAGTTAGCCTTGGAATGGCTTCCCTTTCTGATGTAGGCATTACCAAATGACCTGAGTCAGCTCTGTAAGGAAACTTGAAATCCTTTCTTCCAAAACTCACTCATTCTGTTTCAGATGAAATCATTTTCCTTGGCCAATTTAACAAGATCCTTGCTCTTTCGTTTCCTTTAATTATCTTGTTTAAAAAAAAAAAAGAAAAAGAACTGGAGAAGACCATCTGCTTTATGAGGCAGTTCATCTCTTATGTTTTCTCTAATAGATATATGAAGGCCCAGTTAAGCAAATTACGTCTCCATCTCATTCTTGTTTGGGATTGTCCCGTTTGGTGCTTTGCTGTCTCTGCCATCGGCATTTCTCGGGTGCATATTTGGCATGGCTTGGAGTGTGGATTTATGAAAAGATGTTATCTTTGTTCTGTGAACTGCAGGCGCTGTGAGCCATTTCTATATAGTGCCAAACTATCACAACAGGGTTCTTTGCTTTTTTAATCCCTTCCTCTCACCACGAGAAGTTCTATTAACATGTTTTCTGAGATGCAGAGTAAAATCTGTCAAATACAGCATGGAAAGCAGATGGGTGGTGGCTGTCTTCCTTTTCACAAACTCTAAACTTGTCTTCCTTAGTAAAACTTAGCCTTATCACCGTTTACCCCAGAGCCTTCGTTTATGAATAGGAGACATAGGTAGTGCAGGTAGGGGGCTGGGCTGGGCTGCTGCTGCTTTACATATTTATTTTTAAATGTATATGATATGTGGGTGGCTCAGTGGTAAAGAGTCTGCCCACCAAGCAAGAGACACAAGAGGCATGAGTTCAATCCCTGGATTAGGAAGATCCCCTGGAGTAGGAACTCACTCCAGTATTCTTGCCTGGAAAATTCAGTGGACAGAGGAGCCTGGAGGGTTATAGTCCAGTCCATAGGGTCAACAAAGAGTTGGACACAACTGAGCGACTGAGCACACTCATATATCTTCGTGTACACACTTTATTTCTTTCAAATTGAAGATAACTCTTTTGCTCTGAATATGAAAATGCTTCATACTCATCATAAAAAAATTTACACAAATCAGCAACATATGAAACAGGAGAAGACACTTTCCTAAATCCTGCCACCCAGAGATTACTGCTGTTAACATTTTGATGAACTTGTCTAATCATTCCTTGATGAACTACTTATTAACTTTGCCAGTCTTCTGTACTTACATGAAATTTTATAAAACATTAAGAAGATTAAGTCCTATACAGACTTAACATTAAAAAAAAGGAACACAGTGAACACAGTAATATCTTATAGATTATGAGAAGGTGCCAAAATGGTATGCTTAAAAAAATAAAACTAATACATTATTTCAGAGTAAAAGAGATTATTAAAAAATGATATAAAACATGACAGAACAGCAATTGAATTAGAAAAATCCCAGACAAAATGACAGAGCTCAAAGAATTTGAAATTTTAAAAAATCACTTTAGGAATAAATTCTAAGTTAGGACACAAAATCAAGTAAATACCACAAGTACTGACCTAAGAGAAATCAAAGGTGAGAATTCTAGGGTGAAAAGGAGAAAGAAGTTAAAAATTGAAAGGAAATGAACAAAGAAATAAAATTTGGAAAAAGGTGACAAATATTAAAAATAGGAAAAGAAGATTGACTATACCATAATAGGAAAAGAAAACTGAAGTGAGGGAAAAAATACTGAGTTTCAAGAAAATTTTCCCGAAAAAAGATTTTAAACCACATTTTTAAAAAAGCAAATCATGTATTTTAGGATATCAACCTAGAACAACCAACGCCAAGATATTTTAGTAAAATTACTGGATTAAAATGAAGAGCAAGAAAAGTCCTTTTGACATCTAGAAAAAAAGAGGAAAACGGCAACAGAAAACTAGCTTGTTCTCAGACTTTTTGACCGAAACTCTTCATGTTGGAAGAAAATGGCATAACATTTTAAGGTCTTCTAAGAAAAGACAAAAGCTTGTACTTAAAAAAAAAAAAAAAAACATTTATCTATTTATTTATTTATTTGGCAGCACCAGGGCTCAGTTGCAGCCTGTGAACTCTGTAACTGTGGCATGTGAGATCTAGTTCCCTGACCAGGAATGAAAACCGGGCCCCCTGTGTCAGCAATGAGGAGTCTTAGTCACTGGACCACCAGGAAGTCCTGTGAGCCTATACTTTTTAAGTTTATCAAAATTGACTTGCACATGTAAAGAACACTGACATTACTTTCAGGCGCAACAAGTGAGAAGAGGAAATAATTGTTCCTATGAACACTTCCTAAGGAATCTCCTGAAGAGTTAATCTCCTGAATAACTGGTGAGATATAACATGAGCCTGAACATCTCAAGATAATAGCTATCAAGGACATTATCAAAGATTATTAGGACCATGTCAAAAGGTCTCAGAAGCCAACTTGAAGAGGCTTCTACTGGCATGGGGCAATTAGAGCTTCAGGAATAAGAATTGCAAATATATTTAAATCTGTGAGGGTCGGTGATAAGAAAAAAAAAATTACTGGTTACCTGAGGTTAATGGGACACCTATTCATTGTCTGAAAAGTAGTCAAGAACCAAATGTGTACTCTGCCTTTCTTATATGAACGGATCACTGGATAACCACAGAATAGGTGAGGGGAAAGTGAAAGTGAAGTTGCTTAGTCGTATCTTTGCGACTCCATGGACGGTAGCCTACCGGGCTCCGTGGTCCATGGGATTTTCCAGGCAAGAATACTGGAGTGAGCTGCCATTTCTTTCTCCAGGGGATCTCCCCAACCCAGGGATCAAACCTGGGTCTCCTGCATTGCAGACAGACACTTTACCATCTGAGCCACTAGGGAAACCCAGGTGAGGGGAGGCATTTCCTAAATTTTTTTCCACCAGCAAATGCCCCGTCAATTTAACAGATTTGGGCACTGAGCGACAATGGCTTCTAACGTTAGAAAATCAGATATCGTGTGTTTCCTAATGAAAGATCATACAACCAAATGGATTGAATCTCAGTTTTTTTCAAGCCTTTGAATCCAGCTGCCAATTTGCAGGAAATTCAGAGGGTTAAGGACATGTTCACCTGCACCATAGATATGCAGCCATCAGAATTCATACTGTGGAAACGCCATAGCTCAAATGCCCAGATTCTCTAAGGATAAATTATAAGATAAAGATGATGGGGGACATAGACTATAACCCACCAGGTTCCTCTGTCCATGGAATTCTCCAGGTGAGAATACTGAAGTAGGTTGCCATTCTCTTCTCCCGGGGATCTTCCCAACACAGGGATTAAATCTAGGTCTCCTACATCGCAAGAGAATTCTTTAAAATCTGAGTCACCAGAAAAGCCCTGATGGGGGATATAGAATCACTTAAAATTACTTAAAATACATGTCACATTTTTTTAAAAAATGGATAAGAATTAACTGTATTGACCAGGGTTGTAACCTTGGGTAATGACATCATTAAAAAAAACACAAGATTGCTATGGCCAAAACTTCCAAAACTATGTTGAATAGTAATGGTGAAAGTGGGCACCCTTGTCTTGTTCCTGACTTTAGAGGAAATGCTTTCAATTTTTCACCATTGAGGATAATGTTTGCTGTGGGTTTGTCATATATAGCTTTTATTATGTTGAGGTATGTTCCTTCTATTCCTGCTTTCTGGAGAGTTTTTATCATAAATGGGTGTTGAATTTTGTCAAAGGCTTTCTCTGCATCTATTGAGATAATCATATGGTTTTTGTTTTTCAATTTGTTAATGTGGTGTATTACATTGATTGATTTGCGGATATTGAAGAATCCTTGCATCCCTGGGATAAAGCCCACTTGGTCATGGTGTATGATCTTTTTAATGTGTTGTTGGATTCTGATTGCTAGAATTTTGTTTAGGATTTTTGCAGAATCAATATAGTGAAAATGAGTATACTACCCAAAGCAAATTACAGATTCAATGCAATCCCTATCAAGCTACCAACAGTATTCTTCACAGAGCTAGAACAAATAATTTCACAATTTGTATGGAAATACAAAAAACCTCGAATAGCCAAAGCGATCTTGAGAAAGAAAAATGGAACTGGAGGAATCAACCTACCTGACTTCAGGCTCTACTACAAAGCCACAGTTATCAAGACAGTATGGTACTGGCACAAAGACAGAAATATAGATCAATGGAACAAAATAGAAAGCCCAGAGATAAATCCACGCACATATGGACACCTTATCTTTGACAAAGGAGGCAAGAATATACAATGGATTAAAGACAATCTCTTTAACAAGTGGTGCTGGGAAATCTGGTCAACCACTTGTAAAAGAATGAAACTAGAACACTTTCTAACACCATATACAAAAATAAACTCAAAACGGATTAAAGATCTCAACGTAAGACCAGAAACTATAAAACTCCTAGAGGAGAACATAGGCAAAACACTCTCTGACATACATCACAGCAGGATCCTCTATGACCCACCTCCCAGAATATTGGAAATAAAAGCAAAAATAAACAAATGGGACCTAATTAAACTTAAAAGCTTCTGCACATCAAAGGAAACTATTAGCAAGGTGAAAAGACAGCCTTCAGAATGGGAGAAAATAATAGCAAATGAAGCAACCGACAAACAACTAATCTCAAAAATATACAAGCAACTCCTACAGCTCAACTCCAGAAAAATAAATGACCCAATCAAAAAATGGGCCAAAGATCTAAATAGACATTTCTCCAAAGAAGACATACAGATGGCTAACAAACACATGAAAAGATGCTCAACATCACTCATTATCAGAGAAATGCAAATCAAAACCACTATGAGATACCATTTCACACCAGTCAGAATGGCTGCGATCCAAAAGTCTACAAATAATAAATGCTGGAGAGGGTGTGGAGAAAAGGGAACCCTCTTACACTGTTGGTGGGAATGCAAACTAGTACAGCCACTATGGAGAACAGTGTGGAGATTCCTTAAAAAACTGGAAATAGAACTGCCTTATGATCCAGCAATCCCACTGCTGGGCATACACACTGAGGAAACCAGAAGGGAAAGAGACACATGTACCCCAATGTTCATCGCAGCACTGTTTATAATAGCCAGGACATGGAAGCAACCTAGATGTCCATCAGCAGATGAATGGATAAGAAAGCTGTGGTACATATACACAATGGAGTATTACTCAGCCATTAAAAAGAATACATTTGAATCAGTTCTAATGAGGTGGATGAAACTGGAGCCTATTATACAGAGTGAAGTAAGCCAGAAAGAAAAACACCAATACAGTACACTAACGCATATATATGGAATTTAGAAAGATGGTAACGATAACCCTGTATACGAGACAGCAAAAGAGACACTGATGTATAGAACAGGCTTATGGACTCTGTGGGAGAGGGAGAGGGTGGGAAGATTTGGGAGAATGGCATTGAAACATGTGAAATGTCATGTATGAAACGAGATGCCAGTCCAGGTTCAATGCACGATGCTGGATGCTTGGGGCTGGTGCACTGGAAATTTTTTTTTTTTTTTTTTTTTTTAAAGAAAAAAAAAAAGAATACTGGAGTGGGTTGCCATTTCCTTTTCCAGGGGATCTTCCCTATCCAGGGATCAAACCCAGATCTCCCACATTGCAGGCAGACAAGTGAGCCATCAGGGAAGCCCAAAATAGCATAGAGTTACATGCAATTAAATAGGCATTTTTAGCAAATGGACTGATTTTCTGAGAATGGTTCAGATATAATTTCCAGCTGTCTAGTGGGTCATAATGATTTACATGGCAAATGAAACTAATGTGGGCTTAAGTAATATGATTAAACCAGTCTTTCTGGATCACTCTTTTTCATTTTAAACTGCCCCGCCAACCCCCTCCCCCACCACACAAGCCAGAAGTGAGAGGTATTTACAGAATTTTAGGAGTGGAAATGATCCTTACTGTTGTTGGTACTTGTTTATACAGGATTGTTCATATTAAACCAGACTTAAATTCTACATACAAGACTTCCACAGAGGAGCTCAACATGGCAGAGTAGAGGGATATGGAGCTCACTTCCCCTTCAGATATGTATATAAAAAATACATCTATATGTGGAGCAATTCTCACAGAATATCCACTGGAAGCTTACAGATCTCATACAACCAAAGCTGCAAGAAAGATCCCCACATTACTGAGTAGGATGAAGGAGGAAAAAAGAGGAAGAATGGGGAGGGAAACTGCCCCTGGGTGGGAGCTGTGAAGTAAGAAAGGTTCCATCACTCTGGCTGGAGATCTGCTGAGATAGTAAGGGAGCTTCCGAGGCTGGAGAGGAGAGAGTTTGAGCTTGCCTGCAGTCCTTCAGGGTAGAGGAACACCAACATAGAAAAAAAAAAAGAAAAAAAAAAAAAAAAAGGAAAGATAAAAAAAAGAAGAAAAGAAAAAATAAAAAAAACACAAGAAAGTGGATATAATAAATTCAAGATAGTTTATTTAGTTTTAGAGGAAAGGAAGAAATTCATGGAATACATTTTGAGTTAGCTAGAAAAGTCTTATTTCTTGATCTGGGTGATAATTATGAGCTTTTTTATTTATCATACACTATTTGTTTTCTGTGATTTTCTAAATCTGTTTTTTTTTTTTTTACCATAAAAGTATTTTTAAAAATTTATGAATGAATGGCACTGTACATCATGCCTTTTTGCAACTTTTTGTTATAATTTCAAACATACAGAAAAGTTGAAAGCACGGTGTGTGAAATGCCAATATACTCATCATATGTTTTATTGTTAGTTTTTCATTCAGTGTTTAGTAGAGATCTTTCTATAAAACTAAATCTAGAAATATCCTCACTTTTAAATAACTGATGCATAGTATTCCATTGTATTAATTAAATCAGTCTCCTATTGATGGACCTTTAACTTGTTCCTAGTAGAAATCTTGATGCTTGTACATCCTTATGACAAATTCCTAGAATTTGCTGTCACAGAATATTCTGATGTGCAGTGTGTAAATGGTTTTGTGATGTGACCAGACAGCTGTGGAAACCAAAGATACAGCCTGTATTGATCAAGACAGCCCTGTGTAACTGACAGAGGGCATAAATCTCCACGAAAGAACTTGATTCCCTGAAGCAGGATCCTCAGATAACATCATGCCTCCCCTGGATCAATTCAGGTTTAATCCCAGTGGCTCTTCTGTTATCTCACTTTGGTTGTTGTTGGTATAGTTAGTGTTATCTCTTGTCTGTGAACCACCCCAAAATTCAGTAGCTTAAACAATAGCCATAAGTTTGTACAGAATGGATGAGTCATTCTTACAGCCTCTACTGGGTTCACTCAGGGGCTCACAGTCAGCTGAAGGTATAGTTGCAGAGCTCTGCTGGGCTCTCCCACCAGTCTCGTGGGTCAGTGGGCTCAGACTGATCTCAGTGGCCTGGCCTAGAGGACTCAGCTATTCTACCCAAGTCTCCAACATCCTTCCGTCCGGCCAGCCTGGGTGCAGTCTCACGGCAGTGGTTCAGCTCATATCTTTCTCAGAGGGCTGGAAATGGGCCGTGCCTTGTGAATTTCTGTGCCACCCCACTTGCTAACCTGCCATTGACCAAAGCAAGGGACAGAGCCAGGCCAGAGTCAGTGAGGAGGGACTGCACAGCGATAGAACAGAGGGTGAGCATGCAGAGAAGTTGTTGACTGAGGCCATTAATGCCGTCATCAGCATATTTTAGGTTGGCACTTCTTAGAAGCCTTCAACATCGCTCTTATTTCTAAACTGCAGATGTTATGCCTTTGAAATATGAAAAATGGGGATCAAGTGTGTCTGTGGAAGAAGCATAAAAATTTTCTTGTTTAGAGTAGTCAAGCTAACATGTAAATGGAAAAACCTACATTTATTGTTTTGTCTTGAAAATATTTCTCTTCTAGTTGTTGATGTTTTCCCCTGGGATATAGTTCAGGAAACAGGGTTTTCCCTGTTTGTGTTTGTTTTTCTTTATTCTTGGAGTTGGGTTTGAAATCTGGCTTTGAGAACATTGACTCAAGTAAGATTGAAAAGCTAAAATCACAAATCAGCCTCTTTGTTTTTGCTTAAGATATAGACATGAGAGATATAATTAGTCCTTACACCTTTATTGCTGCATTTCCCCCCTTGTTTTAAGTTGCAGAAATGATAAATTTAGGCTCTTCCATAACAGTGATTTTTAGCAATAGATATCCTGCACCCAGGTGTGCAGATGGCAAGAAATTATTACCAGTAATTATATCTCAGATTTAAAAGAAAAATCAAATTAAGTTTATTTCCATAGTTTGCAGTATTATATGTCACACCTCTCTTCTCTGTGGAAAAACAAAATGCTGCAATAAAATTTACATATACATATTATATTAATATATTAGTAGTATTAGAGTTTTATTAAATATTCTTTATTGTGTATGCATCATAAAATTGCACACACTAGTTGTTCAAACTAGAGGGAGCGGCTGGGGTCTTTTTTTGAGAGGCCTTTTGTTTTCTGTTTACCTGTATATCAGAAAGCTGGACATAAACTTCAAAAGAATAATAATGCGGCATGAATTATCTTGCAGAATTAACTAATTCAGACAATTCGAATCAACTTCAAGAGAGAGAGTCCTGAGAAACGTGGCTTAGTGGTCATGAGCCTGGTCTTTGGATGCAAACAGATGTGGGTCCTGATAACAGCTCTGTCACTTGCCTCCCGTGTGACCTTGGGTGGGTTGCCTAACCCTCCTTGCCTGTTTCCTCATCAGAAAATTGATGTAATAATAGTTCTTTTCTCATATGATTGTTGGAAGTGCTAAATGAGAGAATCTTTAAAAGTACCCCCTTAGCACAATGCTCGGAGAAGGCAGTGGCACCCCACTCCAGTACTCTTGCCTGGCAAATCCCATGGACAGAGGAGCCTGGTAGGCTGCAGTCCATGGGGTCGCTAGGAGTCGGACTCGACTGAGCAACTTCACTTTCACCTTTCACTTTCATGCATTGGAGAAGGAAATGGCAACCCACTCCAGTGTTCTTGCCTGGGAATCCCAGGGACGGGGGAGCCTGGTGGGCTGCCGTCTATGGGGTCACAGAGTCAGACACAACTGAAGCGACTTAGCAGCAGCAGCAGCAGCACAATGCTGGGCACATAGTAAGTGATGGGTGGATGTGTACTTAGTGTTGGAACTGGAAGGAGCCCTGGGTATCTGGTGCAGCTCCTCCACTGTATAGACTGGGAAATAGAGATTACATTCTTTAGGGGAAAATATATAAAACCTTTAAGACTGAATCCGTGTGAATTTGGAGACTAATCCTCAAATGCAGTACCTATTTCATGTAAGTATTTATCAATGAGGGACTTCCCTGGTGGTCCAATGGCTCAAACTCCACACTCCCAGGCAGGGGGCCCGGATTTGATCCCTGATCAGGGGATTAGATTCCACATGCCACAACTGAAGATCCTGCATGCCACAGCTAAGACCCAGCACAGCCAAAATAAATAAATAAATACTAAAAATAAAAAGTATCTATCAACAAATATAAGCCTGTAAACTTTCAACAGCAAGGCTGAGATGACAGTTTTTTTGACAGCCCTTCCTGTGCTCAGCAGGTTACAGAAAAGATTTCAGTAATGGCAGAAAAAAAGTTTCCATTGTAACTACAGGGCTTTGCTTCATTCTTGGACTCAGTTTATTCATTATTTGTGGACATCTTCACAACAAGGCAAGATGGGGCAGGAAGAGAAGGCAGAGGCTGTGGACCACTAAGGTTTATTGAGTATTTATGGTGAATGTGCAAAGATCTCCAAGACACTTTGCTTTTCTTCAGAAAGCTTACAACCTCGTTGAGAAAAATAGGTCCTATGTGTCCTAAAGTAATAGATCAGTTAGCATTTACTGAATGTTTTGCATCTGCCAGGCACTAAGCAAAGCAAGCAGGCAACCTATCATATGTCATTTGATCCTCATAGCAACTTTCAGATAGATGTTAACTGCAATTTGCAGTTGAATAAGACACAGTTCAGGTATTAAGTACTGGCTCAGAATCATATAGGACCGAGGTATTGAGTGAGTTAAGAAGAGAGAACTCTGTGCTGAGCTTATAATTTTCAAAGTTGGAGGTTGGCCAGTATCTAGAGCACCCCTTAGGAAAAGTGCCCCCTATTTGTACTTTTGGAGTGGAGACCAGGGATGAAAAATGTCTTGCAGTACCCAGCAACCCTGTACATTAAACAGTGTCTTAACTCTGCAAAGCTTACAAGTACCCTTACCAGATTTTAATGTAGGTGAACAGCTTGCTTGTAGTGATCTGAGCCAGAAATTCTAGGTATAAAGTATTCTTTATGGCTTTAATGTATACTGTATACTCTAGAAGTGTAAACTCCTAATTGAAAGATAATTGTATTAATATTTGTTTGAATTTTCTTAGAATTGTTCAACCTTTTGAAATTGGCATCAGTAACAGAAGTACATGGGGAAGGCAATGGCAGCCCACTCCAGTACTCTTGCCTGGAAAGTCCCATGGAGGGAGGAGGAGCCTGGTGGGCTACAGTCCAAGGGGTCACGAAGAGTCGGCCACAACTGAGCGACTTCCCTTTCACTGTTCACTTTCATGCATTGGAGAAGGAAATGGCAACCCACTCCAGTGTTCTTGCCTGGAGAATCCCAGGGACGGGGGAGCCTGATGGGCTGCCATCTATGGGGTCGCACAGAGTCAGACACGACTGAAGTGACTTAGCACCAGCAGCAGCAACAGAAGTACGTACAGGTTGTATCCAGGATGTCAGCACAAAATCACACTTCTGTCTCAGTTTGCATGTGGTGCTGTTGTGCTCACAGTGATTCTTCCCGTAGATTTGAGCATTCCATGACTGGTTTTTTGTTTTGTTTTGTTTTTTTTTGACCTCCTGTGTTGTCAGGCCTGAGATTTTGCTTACTGGCACGTGTCTCTCTCCCTTTATTTCTCCTTTTCTGGAATTTATCTGTGTAAATAGGTTATATTATATATGAATTGCACTTTAAGATAGCAAAGGGGACTTCATAGAATACTTGTTATAGCAAGAGAATGTTAGAGCAAGGATTGCGTTGGGCCAGAGTTTCAGGCGGAGAAGGCAGTGGCACCCCACTCCAGTATTCTTGCCTGGAAAATCCCAGGGAAGGGTGAGCCTGGTGGGCTGCAGTCCATGGGGTCTCGAAGAGTCAGACACGACTAAATGGCTTCACTCTCACTTTTCACTTTCATGCATTGGAGAAGGAAATGGCAACCCACTCCAGTGTTCTTGCCTGGAGAATCCCAGGGACGGGGGAGCATGATGGGCTGCCATCTATGGGGTGGTACAGAGTCGGACACAACTGAAGCGACTTAGCAGTGGCAGCAGCAGCAGAGTTTCAGGAACGTAGCTGTTTGAAGTTACTGAAGAATTTGAGTAAGTGAGAGGTTCCAGAATCAACTGTGTATGAATGTCAGTGGCTGAAAGAACTTGTTTCTGGAGGCCTTTGAATCAGGAGTGATTGTGAACAGAGCAGTGTTTATCTGGCTCTGTGCAGCAGGGGTGGATTTGGGCGGCGGGGGGTTGGGGTGGGTATTAGGAGGGATTAGACTGAGGCCAGGACAGGATTCATGAAACCAGGTGAAGTACTAGGGGTCTAAAGAGTGAGTGGACAGGACAAGAGAGCAAAGTATGTTGGAAGGAATTTGTCAGATTTTTTTTTTAATTCTGTTTGGGGATGACAGAGTGAAATTCTTTGTCTTTATTTTTTCTTTTTCTTTGGCATCCTTTAAAGTACACAGAAAGTTCTCATCACAAGATAAAAATAAGTTTTGTAACTGTGATGGTGATTGTTGTTAACTGTACTTTGTGGTGATCATTTTACAATATATAAAAACATGAAATCATTGTTATGTACCTATAAACATATAGTTTTATAAACTATATAAAACTATAAAAATATAGTTTTATATCAACTATCAGATCAGATCAGTCGCTCAGTCGTGTCTGACTCTTCGAGACCCCATGAATTGCAGCATGCCAGGCCTCCCTGTCCATCACCAACTCCCAGAGTTCACTCAGACTCAAGTCCATCGAGTCAGTGATGCCATCAGCCATTTCATCCTCTGTCGTCTCCTTCTCCTCTTGCCCCCAATCCCTTCCAGCATCAGAGTCTTTTCCAATGAGTCAACTCTTCACATCAGGTGGCCAAAGTACTGGAGTTTCAGCCTTAGCATCATTCCTTCCAAAGAAATCCCAGGGCTGATCTCCTTCAGAATGGACTGGTTGGACTCCTTGCAGTCCAAGGGACTCTCAAGAGTCTTCTCCAACACCACAGTTCAAAAGCATCAATTCTTTGGCGCTCAGCCTTCTTCGCAGTCCAACTCTCATATTCATACATGACCACAGGAAAAACCATAGCCTTGACTAGACGAACCTTTGTTGGCAAAGTAATGTCTCTGTTTTTGAATATGCTATCTAGGTTGGTCATAACTTTCCTTCCAAGGAGTAAGCGTCTTTTAATTTCATGGCTGCAGTCACCATCTGTAGTGATTTTGGAGCCCAGAAAAATAAAGTCTGACACTGTTTCCACTGTTTCCCCATCTATTGCCCATGAAGTGATGGGACCAGATGCCATGATCTTCGTTTTCTGAATGTTGAGCTTTAAGCCAACTTTTTCACTCTCCACTTTCACTCTCATCAAGAGGCTTTTTAGTTCCTCTTCACTTTCTGCCATAAGGGTGGTGTCATCTGCATATCTGAGGTTATTGATATTTCTCCCGGCAATCTTGATTCCAGCTTGTGTTTCTTCCAGTCCAGTGTTTCTCATGATGTACTCTGCATAGAAGTTAAATAAACAGGGTGACAATATACAGCCTTGACGAACTCCTTTTCCTATTTGGAACCAGTCTGTTGTTCCATGTCCAGTTCTAACTGTTGCTTCCTGACCTGCATACACATTTCTCAAGAGGCAGATCAGGTGGTCTGGTATTCCCATCTCTTTCAGAATTTTCCACATTTATTGTGATCCACACAGTCAAAGGCTTTGGCATAGTCAATAAAGCAGAAATAGATGTTTTTCTGGAACTCTCTTGCTTTTTCCATGATCAGCAGATGTTGGCAATTTGATCTCTGGTTCCTCTGCTTTTCCTAAAACCAGCTTGAACATCAGGAAGTTCACGGTTCACATATTGCTGAAGCCTGTCTTGGAGAATTTTGAGCATTACTTTACTAGTGTGTGAGATGAGTGCAATTGTGTGGTAGTTTGAGCATTCTTTGGCATTTCCTTTCTTTGGGATTGGAATGAAAACGGACCTTTTCCAGTCCTGTGGCCACTGCTGAGCTTTCCAAATTTGCTGGCATATTGAGTGCAGCACTTTCACAGCATCATCTTTCAGGATTTGGAATAGCTCAACTGGAATTCCATCACCTCCACTAGCTTTGTTCGTAGTGATGCTTTCTAAGGCCCACTTGACTTCACATTCCAGGATGTCTGGCTCTAGGTCAGTGATCACACCATCGTGATTATCTGGATCATGAAGATCCCTTTTGTACAGTTCTTCTATGTATTCTTGCCACCTCTTCTTAATATCTTCTGCTTCTGTTAGGTCCATACCATTTCTGTCCTTTATTGAGCCCATCTTTGCATGAAATGTTCCTTTGGTATCTCTGATTTTCTTGAAGAGATCCCTAGTCTTTCCCATTCTGTTGTTTTCCTCTATTTCTTTGCATTGATTGCTGAGGAAGGCTTTCTTATCTCTTCTTGCTATTCTTTGGAACTCTGCATTCAGATGTTTATATCTTTTCTTTTCTCCTTTGCTTTTCACTTCTCTTCTTTTCACAGCTATTTGTAAGGCCTCCCCAGCCATTTTGCTTTTTTGCATTTCTTTTCCATAGGGATGGTCTTGATCCCTGTCTCCTGTACAATGTCACGAACCTCATTCCATAGTTCATCAGGCACTCTATCTATCAGGTCTAGGCCCTTAAATCTATTTCTCACTTCCACTGTATAATCACAAGGAATTTGATTTAGGTCATACCTGAATGGTCTAGTGGTTTTCCCTACTTTCTTCAACTTCAGTCTGAATTTGGCAATAAGGAGTTCATGGTCTGAGCCACAGTCAGCTCCTGGTCTTGTTTTTGCTGACTGTATAGAGCTTCTTCATCTTTGGCTGCAAAGAATATAATCAATCTGATTTCGGTGTTGGCCATCTGGTGATGTCCATGTTAGAGTCTTCTCTTGTATTGTTGGAAAAGGGTGTTTGTTATAACCAGTGAGTTTTCTTGGCAAAACTCTATTAGTCTTTGCCCTGCTTCATTCCATATTCCAAGGCCAAATTTGCCTGTTACTTCAGGTGTTTCTCGACTTCCTACCTTTGCATTCCAGTCCCCTGTAATGAATAGGACATCTTTTTTGGGTGTTAGTTCTAAAAGGTCTTGCAGGTCTTCATAGAACCATTTGAGTTCAGCTGCTTCAGCGTTACTGGTTGGGGCATAGACTTGGATTACTGTGATATTGAATGGTTTGCCTTGGAAACGAACAGAGATCATTTTGTCGTTTTTGAGATTGCATCCAAGTACTGCATTTCGGACTCTTTTGTTGACCATGATGGCTACTCCATTTCTTCTGAGGGATTCCTGCCCGCAGTAGTAGATATAATGGTCATCTGAGTTAAATTCACACATTCCAGTCCATTTCAGTTCGCTGATTCCTAGAATGTCGACATTCACTCTTGCCATCTCTTGTTTGACCACTTCCAATTTTCCTTGATTCATGGACCTGACATTCCAGGTTCCTATGCAATATTGCTCTTTACAGCATCGGACCTTGCTTCTATCACCAGTCACATCCACAGCTGGGTATTGTTTTTGCTTTGGCTCCATCCCTTCATTCTTTCTGGAGTTATTTCTCCACTGATCTCCAGTAGCATATTGGGCCCCTACTGACTGGGGAGTTTCTCTTTCAGTATCCTATCATTTTGCCTTTTCATACTGTTCATGGGGTTCTCAAGACAAGAATACTAAAGTGGTTTGCCATTCCCTTCTCCAGTGGACCACATTCTGTCAGATCTCTCCACCATGACCCGCCCATCTTGGGTTGCCCCACGGGCATGGCTTAGTTTCATTGAGTTAGACAAGGCTGTTGTCCTAGTGTGATTAGATTGACTAGTTTTCTGTGAGTATGGTTTCAGTGTGTTTGCCCTCTGATGCCCTCTTGCAACACTTACCGTCTTACTTGGGTTTCTCTTACCTTGGGCGTGGGGTATCTCTTCACGGCTGCTTCAGCAAAGCACAGCCATTGCTCCTTACCTTGGACGAGGGGTATCTCCTCACCGCTGCCCTTTCTGACCTTCAACGTGGGATAGCTCCTCTTGGCCCTCCTGTGCCCCAGGCAGCCATAGCTCCTTGGACGTGGGGTTGGTCCTCCCGGCCACCGCCCCTGGCCTGGGGCGTGGAGTTGCTCCTCCTGGCCGCCGCCCTTAGCCTCGGGCCTGGAGCGTGGGATAACTTTTCTCACCGCCGCCCCTGACCTCGGACGCGGGGTAGCTCCTCTTGGCTGCGCTTAGAGCGCCCATCGCAGCCGCCTCCATGTTCCTCACCATCTCCCGGAGTTTGCCCAAGTTCATGTCCATTGCATCAGTGATGCCATCCAACCATCTCATCCTCTGTCGCCCTCTCTTCCTTCTGTCTTCAATCTTGCCCAGCATCAGGGTCTTTTCCAATGAACTGGCTCTTCACATCAGGTGGCCAAAGTAGTAGAGCTTCAGCTTCAGTATCAGACCTTCCAATGAGTATTCAGGGTTGATTTCCTTTACGATTCACTGGTTTGATCTCCTTGCTGTCTAAGGGACTCTCAAGAGTCTTCTCCAGCACTCTTCAAATTATTTACCCTCTTTAGGGAAAAAAGATAAAAATAAAAATTAAATGTCATGTGTTAAGTGTAATAATAGAAGTTTGTAGAAAGTTTAGTGGTGGGGTAATAGTGATGAAACAAGTAGATAATTCAAAAGACATATTATTAAGGATGTAATACTTGAGCTGGATCTAAGTGGATAAGCACTTGTGAGTTTTCGTTTCAGTTCAGTCACTCAGTCGTGTCCGACTCTTTGTGACCCCATGGACTGCAGCACACCAGGCCTCCCTGTCCATCACTAACTCCCGGAGTTTACTCAGAACTCATGTCCATTGAGTTGGTGATGCCATCCAACCATCTCATCCTGTGTCGTCCCCTTCTCCTCCTGCCTTCAATCTTTCCCAGCATCAGGGTCTTTTCAAATGAGTTAGTTCTTTGAATCAGTTTTCATTTATTCCTTGGTAAAAAAGGAGTTAACATACAACTTTAGCTTACTAAAGAATAATTTCTGATTCTTGTAGTCAGAGGATTAGGCTGTGAGGCAGCGGTTTTGTACCAGACTGCTGAATGCTGGCTGTGGACCTCAAAGAGGGTGGTGGTGGTAGGCAGTACCCACCCTACACACAGCTCTCTCTTCCTTCAGACTAGGGGTGGCAACTTGCTCTTATAAGCCCTGGCGTCTGTATTATCCCTTATGGTTTTCCTACCCTGTCAACTTTTTTTTTTTTTTAATAGTCCCTTAATTAAATCCTCAAAATACTCGATTTGAATGTTCTCTGTTTCCAATTTGAAACCTGTTGGGGACAATGTGAAATTACATATTGAAAAAAGATAAAACACACAATAAAAATAAGGAGAAAAGTCTTTTTATTCTAAATTGCGAACACAATATTACAAATAAAATAGTAAGGCAAATGGAACACATAAGGACCTGATTATAGTGAGGTAATTTACTGTAGCATTCTTGGTCAGGGGTATCATACTGGCAAAAATAAAGGCCTTGAGGATTGAATTGTTATCATATAAAAACTTGAATTAACATATATGTGTATAATTCTGAATTCTTGCACTTACGTCCAGTGGATAGGGGAAGTACTTAGCATCTTATACTGAACCAAAGTTCCAGGGGACATTTAATTTACTAGTTCACTTCTTTGTTTACTAGTGCTTTCATGATTTCCACTTTGGCTGCTTCTCTGTGGTCCTCTTGGAGATTTATTGAGCTCCAATGGCATTGTCACAGGCACGTGAGCATTATTATTGGTGGGGTAATAGTGATGAATTAATGGTACACATGAAATGCTGCTGGAAAGAAAACTTGTTGCTAGATTGATTCTAGTTGCTAGTTATAGTATGTATTATCCTTAAAATATTCCCCTGTGTTTGGGCAAAAGGAATATTCCTTTTGCCCCAACACAGGGGAATATTTTAAGGAAAATACACAGTAAAATATGCAAATTTTCAGTTTCTGTTCAAGTCTTTTCAGGATACTTCTGTAAATAAGCCTTTTCTTAGCTTCCTTTCTACTTTATGGACGTTCATTATCTTGATGGTTGTCACCTCACATCTGCTTTGCTTATATCTGAAGGTATATTGAAGACAAAAACTAAAAAAAGGAAAAGTGAATTGTGAAATACTTTTAAAAGAGAAAGATATAGGGCAGAAGCAAAGGTGCATGGAGGAAACATCTCTTGCTGTTTCAGGACAGTTTAAATTAAGCCCACCCTTTTAATTATACCAGAGTAATGAGCCTTACCCGTGATATGTGAAAATATAATTTAAAAATGTATGGTGGGCTGGTAAACCAGGTTGTCAGGTCATTATCTGAATCATAAAGTTGGAAGGTAGTGCCTATTAAAGGTTACTAGTTTGGAAAGGTTAGATTAGAATTTAGTCTTTGCAAATATAGTTTCTCAACTTGAATAATGCTATAGAAAACCACTAACATTTGACTCATTTTTTTTTTTTAACATTTTATGGAAGAGTGGTAAGCATACAGAAATGTGCACATAAGGGTACATCTTGATAAATTTTCACATCCCTATCAAGAAAGTATATCACCATTGCAGCGTCCTAGGGGCGACTTTTTTGCTTCTTCCCCTTTCCTGCCCTCCAGGGCAAACTACTATCTTGACATAGAAACGCTTTTCCTGTTTTTGTACTTTATATAAATGAAATCATGCAGTATCCATATTTGAATATCCACACTAATATAATGGATTATTATTCTAATTGACATTCCTGATACCAACTCACTGAAAACAAGGTCTGTTTTCAGTTTTCCTTATTGTGTATCTAATTTGGTAAACTGGCAGTTTACCAGTGTGTCTAGTTCTTCATTATTCCTTTAAGACATTTTCTAAGTAAATACAAGTATGTATGTGTGTGTGTGTGCATGTATCTATGTAAACGCAAGTATGTACATGTGTGTATACACACATGTATGTATATATATTTTTTAAAATTTTTATTCAAATTCAATCATGCATATTATTTACTTCTTTGTGATACGTCTTAAGGCCCTTTTTGTATCATCTGACGTAGATTCAATTCATTTTATTTAGAGGCAGCAGGAACGGTAGCACAGTATTCCACTGAATGGCTGTATCATAATTTAATGAGGAAGTTATCCACTGATGAACAGCTAGGTTGTTACTGATCCTTTCCATTTAGAATAATAGAGTCTATGTAAGTTTATTTGTAAAATAAATTCTTAGGAAAAGAATTGCTGGGCAAGAAGGCCCATGCATTTTCAATTTGCTCACGTATTTCTAAAAGGCCCTCCATAGAGTTTTGCCAGTTTTTACTCCCACCAGCAGGAACTGAAAATTCCCATTTTCAATGTCCTTGCCTTAGATTATTTGTTATCGAGCCTGTTAATTTTTGCAGTCTGCTATAGGAAAAGTAGTAACTCATTTACATTTGCATTTTCTTCAGTTTTAATTGATGTTAGTTATTTATATTTACTGGACATTTGTGTTTCTCTTAAGATTTGTTTCTGTCCTTTTCCCATTTTCCTTCAGGTCTGTTTATATTTTTCTTAATAATTTCAAAGAATTATTTCTATATAAAGAAAATTTACCTTTTTATGTCATCTATAGTATGAGCTCTTTTTTAAATTGAGGTATAGTTGATTTACAATGTTGAGTTTCAGGTATACAGCAAAGTAAAGTGATTCAGATATATATATATATATTCTTCTTCAGATTCTTTTCCATTATAATTTCAAGATATTGAGTATAGTTCTCTGTGTTACATAGTAGGTGTTGTTGGTTATCTTTTATACATAGTACTGTGTATCTGTTAATCCCAAACTCCTAATTTATATAGTACTGTGTGTCTTTTAATCCCAAACTCCTAATTTATATAGTACTATGTGTCTTTTAATCCCACACTTGCTGACCTTCCCACTTTGGTAACCATAAGTTTGTTTTCCTTGTCAGAGAATCTGATTCTGTTTTGTAAATAAATTCATTTGTAATGTTTTTTTTCAGGTTTTTTTTTTTCTTTGTTGTGTTTATAGCCATTTTTACCCCTTTAACAGAAGGTTTAAATTTTTATGTGGTGAAATTTGCCAGTTTTTCTTTATTGGCTTCTGAATTGTGTGTTCTTAATGAGAAAAATCATTGGAAACTTGAGAAAGATAACTTAAACCTGGCATGGAAAAACAAATCTCAAGAAATGTTTGTGGTTTCTCAAGAAATAAATGTGGTTAAGCAGGAATTCAAATTTTAGTCAAAAGTGGTTTAGCCAACTATAAGTAAACCAAATCTGGACATTGTCTGTTAAGATTTGTTTAACATTTTTAACAGCTTTTAGAAGAATTTTCAATGCTACGTTTTTTTCCTTTAATTCTTTGTTATTTGGGGTTTTAATTTCTCAAATGATCCTTCTTTTCAGATTTCAAATTATAACCTATTTCCTGCACCATTGCTGACGTCCAGAGACCCATGTCAGAAGTACTTCCAGGTCAGATACTTTCACATGTTTCAATGCATTGTACTAGTTGAATATTAAAACTTTAGCATATATATATACTAGATAATTGTTTTGACGTTAAACTTATGATTTGCTACAATACATGTTTTCTGCTTTTTATTGTTTTTCACTAATGTACTAGAAAAGTGGATCTTTACAATAAGAAGAATTAATTGCACTTAACTGCATTCATCTATTATTTGCATGATCCTACTAATACTGTACTGTGAAAATATTTTAATCGACTATAACAGAAAATTAAAACTGTCAGATTTTGCCATCTACTGTTGCACATTATAGCCTGTTAAGTGTTAAATATGAACAAAGGAGATATTGATGGTGAGTCTCCATAAATAGCCTCTTAGGCATTGTGGGATTTGCCTATAATAGGCTCCCAATTCAGTATTCTAATGCTGATTAATTTCAGGCCTTAAGAATACCAACCTAATTTTATTGTATGCTCCTTTCTTTGTGTCATTATGGATGCTAGTCTACATACAATGTGATATGAATTTACTTCTTAGCTTCACAGTAATATAATAAAAATAGCAATTGCAGTGACATTTTGAATTAAATGTAATATAGAATTGCAAGTGGCAGATCTGGGTAGATTCTTTGTTAGGACACCTACCACTCAGCAGGTTGCTTTTAAGTAAGTGTCCCTGAATTCAAAAGTTAAACTCAGCAAGTATGTCCAAGTCCTTTTCTCCTTTACATAACAGTGCATGTTACATCTTCACAGAGAGAGAAAATAAAACACAATAAAATAAACACTAAGCTCAGCAGAGGTAGATGAGGGACAGGAAATATCCTTTTATTAAAAACACCTAAAAACAATATGACTAACCTAAATTCATACAAGAAAATCAGGAACTTAGAGGCAATTTTCAGAGGCCAATTTAGGGACAGAGTGTAGATTTTCTTTGTAAATGCATATTTGAATAAGTATGTTAATTTTGCAGAATCAAAACAAATACATATGTCCTTTAGAAAAATGCATGTTAAGTGTTGAGATGAATTCCTTCTAGGAATTCTTTAGTATTTAAAATCTTTTATTACACTGTAAGATACACTCAATATGGAAATGTAAGAATAAAGCTGGCAAATAATATATAAATGATGTGTTTTCTGATTTCCTCTGAGTAGAGGTAAGCTAATCAAATAACTTATAGAAATTTCTTATGTCACTATATTTTGTTATACCAATTATGTACATTTCCTGTTGTTAGATTGCTTTATTCGTTGGTAGTTACATAAGAGATAATGAAACCATTATCCAGCATGGCTTTTAATAACAGCTACTGCTGTCATGCATTTGGTGTAGGACATAACACATTTTATAAGGAGAACAGTATTTTTGTTTCAGTGGAGTATCATTCCAGCCATTTTTTACCTGAAAATACAATAGCAGCTAGTGGAGAGCATGGGATAAGGCTTGATTTCAGCCTTGTTTTCCAACTCTGAGGAGCTGTGACTACAGAGAGCCTTTAAAAAAAACCAAAACATACCAGAATATATACCTTATATGCCTAGAAAATTCCTGCTGAACCTTCAACATTCGGCACAGAAGTCCCTTGTGAGGAGTTCTCAGCCTGTGGCATAGTCGGGTCATTACCCTATTCCAAGGATTCTGCCATTATTTAATGTTTTTTTCTCTTTTGGGATTGACTTGTCAGTTGCTGAAGAAAACCTGTGTCCTTATTTTAGCTTACCTTGTTTTCTTCCATCTACACCAGCTTGACCACTGATTATATTCATCAAACTCCACCGTATAACTCTAAGCTATATTTTTAAAAATACAGTCATCTTCAGAAAAAAACATTATTTAAAGAAGATGAAATGATGAGAAGAGGTTAGAAATTGAGCAATGAAAATGTGCTTGGTACAAGCATATCATTTCCCAAGGTGACGACATCTGCCAGGCTTGATGCTGGAATGCCTGGGTTTCCCCTGCTTGGAGTGCCTTTCTTTTCCTTGTCACTGGGGGACTCCTACTTACGTATCCTTCAAGACCCAACTCAGCTGTTACTTTCATGAAAGTCTTCCCTGCACCTCTCTCCACATCCCTAATACCTTTTGCTTGTAAGCCCCTCTGCCTGCTCTAACCACTGGGAGGTGGGTTAATAACTTCTCCTTCCCACTGCCCTGTCTGACCAAGTTTCTTAAGGGAAAGCTTTTGGTACATCTCTCTTGGCTTTCCTCAGATTCACTTGGGCTGTGGAACAGAGTGAGCCCTCAGGCAGTTTAGTTGAATAGGGCGGGTCAGAGCTGCAGGTTGAAATCACCCCTTTATCTCAGTGCCTGGGGAAGGTGCCCCGTGAACCAACTGTGTGAGGTTGTCCTCCCAGTTTAAAAATGTCCAGGGTTCTAATCCTGTGACCTCTCTGACCAAGGAACCCTAGCTGCTTCCCAATAACCTTTGCCTTCTTTGTTCATAGAGAACTTCTTATCATTTTTGCCACATTGAGAGTTTACTTTTATGAGTAATTTCAGGAACCAGCTTTATTTTGCCTCTCCTTCCTAAAAGGAAAAAAAAAAAAATCTGAGTTTACTTCATTTCCTTAATACTTTGAGGTCTAGTTCAAAAGGCAACATTCCTCAGCATAGAAGTTTTGCTGTTAACCCCTCAGTGGAAATAAAATTGTATAGCAGAAAACAAAAATGAAGAAGATGTGAAGTCTCATTTAGAAATTGGGCAGACATTGGGCTTCCCCGGGCCCATTTGTCAATTTCCAATTTTGTAAGCATGTGACAGGAGCAGGGGAAGAGCAGTAGGTTATTGAAGAGATGCATTTCCTGCCATTACTGACAAGTTTTCTTCAACAGGAGGCTAGAGGTCTCAGCAAAGAGAAGCGGGAAGGGTGAGTGTAACTATGGGCTCCAGCACAGGTTTATATTAGGATGTCATCTGAGTTACAGGGGTTGCATCTCAGTGCTGAGATCTTTGTGACTCAGGGTTTGAGGAAAGCTTTGTTAGCCATGAAATTAAAGTGACCCTGGCTTACCTAGTTTTGGTTAGGCTTCATAAAAAATACTTTGTGCATTACATTAACTTAAGCTGAAAATCTTTTACTCTAAAAGAGAAAAGAGCATGCTTCTCTTCTGATTATTCCAGAAAAAGTCTTAGGATTCTTGTTCAGTTGCTCAGTCGTGTCCAACTCTTTGTAACTCCGTGGACTGCAGCACACCAGGCTTCCCTGTACTTCACTACCTTCCGGAGTTTGCTCAGATTTATGTCCATTGAGCCGATGATGCCATCCAACCATCTCATCCTCTGCCGCCCCCTTCTCCTCTTGCCTTCAGTCTTTCCAAGCATCCAGGTCTTTTCCAGTGAGTTGGCTCTTCGCATCCTGTGGCCAAAGTATTGGAGTTTCAGCTACAGCATCAGTTCTTAATAAATATTCAGGGTTGATTTCCTTTAGGATTGACTGGTTTGACCTCCTTGCTGTCCAAGGGACTCTCAAGAGTCTTCTCCAGCATTCCAGTTCAAAGGCATGCTTTTCCTTGAATCAGTCACCATAGCCATGGGGATTTGCTACTCTGATTGGCTGGGCTTGGGCCGGGGACCTCATAAATCAAGGGTACAGTCATCTCTGCCTGAACATGGGGGCTGGATCTCTAGAATGTAAGCTCCATGAGACCAGATATTTTTGTCAGTTTTGTTTACTTCTGTCTCCTCAACAGTTAGAATGGTGTCTGTGACTAGTGAATGAAAAAATACCTGTCAAATGAATGAATGAGCATGGAGGACGGCTGATTCTTAAGAAAAAATGTGAAACTTTTATTAGAAAAGGAGGAAGTATTTGCCAGGCCGTAGTAGTTTGTCCATCATGCATGCAGGAGGGTGACAGCAGTGGTGATATGAGCGCTTTTCACACTCTTAGTTCTGAACATATACCTGGCTCTGCTATAGGAATCCATCCTCTTGAATTGATGTTGAATCTTTGTGAGTTACACTCAAAACAGCATGATGAATAGATGTGGAAGTGATGGCAATATCATGGGTCCCATTCACCTTCCCCCGGGTTCGATCCCTGGATCGGGAAGATCCCCTGGAGAAGAAAAGGGCAACCCACTCCAATATTCTTGCCTGGAAAACCCCATGGCAGAGGAGTCTGGCAGGTTCCAGGCCATAGGCTCACGAAGAGTTGGACACGACTGAGCAACTAACACTAACACACACATTCACCTTCCAGACTAATTGAATCAGGTATCTGGAGTGTCTTTGGGGGTGGGCCTAGGCTTCTGTACTTTTTAAAAGCTCCCCAGAGTGTGCGTGCAGCTAGGATTGGAGCGGCTCCTTGTTCCTGTCACGCCTATTGCCTTATCTGTCAGGGACCTCTGACCCCTTAGCCTTTTCCCCCAGCTCTTCACCCTCCTCCTGGCTCCATCTCCTGCCCCCACCCCAGACCAGATCCTGGAGTGCATTCCTCACTGTTCACATGTGACACCTTAATCACGTCCCTGTCTGCGCCTATTTCTTTCCTATTTAAAAATCCCATTCCATAGGTTGCCTTTTCATTTGCTTGATAAGTTTTTGTTTTTTCTGAGCAAAACCTTTTCTGATGTAGTCCCACTTGTTCATTTTTGCTTTTGCTGTCAAACGCCAAATACCGTTGCCAAGATCTGTGTCGAGGGGCTCACCCCGCTATAGTTTCTTTGATGGCTTTTATGACTCCAGGCCTCAATTTCACGTCTGTAGTCCATTTTGAGTTAATTTTTGTGTATCATATAAGATAGTATTGTAGTTTCATTCTTTCACATGCAGCTGTCCAGTGTTCCCCAGCTCCTTTATTGAAGAGACTGCCCTTCCCCACTGTATATTCTTGGTTCCTTTGTCATAGGTTAGTTGACCATGTACGTGTGGACTTGTTTCTAGGCTCTCTGTTCTGTTCCACTGAGCTATGTGTCCGTTTTTATGCCGCCAGCCTTCTTTTATTTGTGTATTTGTTTTGAAATTGCTTATTCTGTTTTTCTCTGTTGTGACTGTTTCGAAACTTTGTCCCTCTCCTCATGTTCCCCCTAGACTGCTTCCCCCAGGGAAAGACTTCATCTTTATGGAGAAACTGAGGTTCTCAGTTTTGCTTTTGTGTCACCACAGTGACGTATGTGCCTGACCCTGTCCTGGCTCCCGCTCCCCCCTCCTCATGTCTTGGACGAGGCTGACATTTCCACATCCGTTCTGCGGGTCCCCCCAGCGTGGTCTGTCCTTCTGTTGTGTTTCTTCTTTTCCCCTCTGTGCCAGCTTCAGCTTTCCCGGCCTATAAAAAAAGGAAACGTGGCTTGGACTCTCAGTTTAAAGAACAAAAGTTCCTCGCCATATCCCCAGATCACCCTCCAGCCGTTCTTCTTTCTCCTTCTGCTTGTTTTCTGGTGAAGTTCCTTAAAGGTCACTCCCTGCCCAACTCTGCCATCCTCCTGAAGCTGATATAACAGGAGACGCCACTGTCCTTATGATCACTCAGTGCACCTGGCTCTTTTCAGTCCCTATCTCTAAATCCGGGTGGCTCATGGAGACCTCACTGTACACCCTGGTCAAGAGATGAGTGACCAGAGCTGGCCCTATAGCTGTGTGAGTACCTCCCTATACCCACTTCGTCCTCTCCCTACTGTCTCTTTTTTTCATATTGGAATATAGTTGTTTTTAATGTTGTGTTACTTTCTGCTGTACAGCAAAGTGACTCAGTTATACATACATCCACTCTTTTTTAGATTTCCTCCCCATGTAAGTCACCACAAATCACTGAGAAGCGTCCCCTGTGCCGTACAGATTGACCCGTGTACTCTCCCTGCTGTCTTGACTGGACTGTTCCAGTAGCCTTCCAGCGAGTCTCCTTGCTGGGGCTTTGTTCTCCTCAGGTAAATAGTAGAGTCAGTATCTAACACCAGATAGAACATGAAGATGGAGCCAGCCTCCCTCTCTAGTTAGAGAGACACCCTCTGTCTACCTTATTATGCTCTTTCCCTGACAATCACTGATGTTTTAATGCCAAATTTTCATTGCTTCTCTATTGCCTTTTATCAGAGTCATCTCCATCTTGGAGAATATGTTTGAGGAAAGAAAAGAACACAACCCTTGCACACATACATTTGAGCCTCATTCATTCTTCTTGCAGCTGTTGAAGTGCTTGATATTCTTCTCTGCCTCAGGGTCAAGTCCATCTCTTGGAGCAGGTCTTCCAGGACCCTCTGCCCAATCCCTCCTCCTCTCTCTCTACCACCTCTCCTCTCACGTCTTGATTTGCTCAGATTCCCCAGATGGTAATCCACACTCTCTTGTCTGCAGCTCCTCTCCAGTGTGAAGTGGGAAGATCACTTACCCCTTTGTACCCTGATTGCTGTCACTTTGTGTGTGTCTGAGGCTGAGAGCGCTTCGCAGGCGGGACCTTATTTGTCTTGGTTTCCGCATTCCTAGCCACAGCACCAGGCAAGAGCGTGCTCAGTACATGATGGCCGGAGGTGTGGTGGCCAGAGACAGAAGAGTGCAGCACGGGAGGGAGCTGTGAGATGATAGTCATCCCTGGTGTGTGTTGAGCTCTTACAGTACGTCAGGCCTTAGGTTCAGTGCTTGACAGCTGTCTCTCTCAGTCCTCAGCAAAGCTCAGTGATGTATAGATACTATTAAGCATTATCCTGGTAAAGAAATGAAGAGTTTAAGCAACTTTTCTGTTATGTCAAGGAGATTGGACTTAATTCATAGGCTTTTTTGACCGTAAAGAAAATAACTAAATTTTAGAAGATTTAAAAAGACATTATAAAATTTTCTTTCTTTTAAAAAAAAGAATCACATACCTCCTTTCTCTTAAATCTGAGGATTTTCTTCTGTAATTAAACTCCTGTAGACTCGGCTTCTTTACCTCTTCTTGTTAGTCTGTTTGCTCCCTGTGTCTCTGCAGCAAGACCATTTTTGTACAACTCAGATCAAATGCCTGATTAATCTAGGGGCCTGACAGCAGGCAGCTTTGTGCTCTGTCACTTGGATTAAAAGGCTGAAGATCACTTGTATTTATTGTTTATGCACTGTGCTAACCTCCTAGTGCCATTTCGCATTTTAATCCTTACAGCAGCCAAGTACTATTATCGTCCCCATTTTTCAGACAAGGAGACTGAGAGCCTGATGTCCTGGATCACTTAACCAGGAATTAGCATGGAGCAGGCTTGTGCCTCGTGTCTTTGACCTGAGTTCTGTGCAGTCATCCTCATGGGCACTGCCTCCTCACTTTTGGGAGCCTCCTTTCTGCTGCCTTGGCCTTTCTAGGAAGTTGCTCATCGCTACCTGCTTCAGGACCCTGTGAGCCCAAAACACTTGCTGGCTGATGTATTAACATCTAGGGACAACTGTGTACTTCATAGGATTAACTGACTGTCTTCGTTCTAGATCTGAACCTTTTATTTTGCTTCCAGATGATACTATCATTTACTATTTAAAACACACACCTGAATTGTGTTCAGGCTTTGATCTATAAGAACAGCATCTGCAGAGCTGTTTTTGGTCCTGTTGTTCTAACTTAACCCTCCCAAATTTTGCGTTTGTGATTTCTAGCAAGCAGAAGAGTTGCAGTGGACTAGAAGGGGTGGTAGGATCCAAAGGCTGGTGAAAACACGGCTCAAAGGTTTTACCTGTCAAGTAAAACCAAGATATAAAGGCTACTTCAGTATTAAATCACCTAAAATTTTTGATGGTATTCTTTGTGAAAGTGTTTATGGCTATAAACAAAGTAAATAAAAATTTCTCCCTAATAACATTGCTAGAATATAGTATCTAATGTCATAAAACAGCCTCATAAAAATTTTTTTTTGTCACACCTTCTTAAAAGCCAGCAGATTGCCAGCTTTCTCATAATAATGTCACTCCAAATACCCGAGTCTAAATATAATTTTCTCTCCTGTCCTATGTTACGGGTATTATGTCTCAGGGAAAACTTCGTGTGGGTTCACAGTGGACCCTTTTCATACCAAATGCTGCTCTGAAGTGAGGTTGAATTATATATTAAAACATGTTTCCTGTAAAACGGTAGTACTAGCCAAAGCAGTATAAAGAATTTTTTAAAAATTCAGTTGTCAGTATTGTTTAAAAGATCCTAGACCCTAGATCCTCAGTGAAGCCCAAGTGCTGAGACAGGTGTGGGTAAGCAGGAATCCTTTGGGCTCCAGCCCTCGCTATCTCTGCGGGCCACATGGTCATTCTGCTGTAAATATGGACAAGGCTTGGAGGGTACAGATGTTGCCTAGCTTCAGAGAAGCACACAAGGCTCTAGTGGTGACTCTTCTAAAATATCCCATCCTGAGTGTTGGACGATGGACAGAGATGTTGCTAAGCTCCCAAACTGGAGAACATTCTTACCTTCCTCCCCTGCAGAGGCCTCTGTTTTGCTCGATGGAGAAGGAGGGGGTTGTCACAGTACAATTTCAGGAATGTTAGGAGCTGTGCTTTGGTTCATCTACTCCTGATATAGAGGAGGAGCCCTTGAAAGTGTCTGGAGGGCAAGGGATCAGATAAGAAAGAAGTCATTCGTCATAGGCTGAGAAATCTGAAACTTTAGGAATTCCCCCTAATGAAGTTTGTTCCTTTCTAGTTTGAGGAATCTTTCTCTCTTCCTAGCAAGAGACACATGGAACAAATCACTGATGGTGTGAACAATATTTGAGATAAATGCAACTGCCAGACAGTTTTCCAGGAGTTCTGCAAGGGCACGTGGTGCCTGCAAACTGCTGAGTGTGTGTTTTAATTCAGTGGAATATATTCAGACTCCTTTGGGGGCTCTAACATGTCTGTAGCCTCGGGCTCAATGCTGCATTATTATAAATTGTTTTATGTGTATGTTCTTGAGTAATTAAGCCATTTCTCCAAAATTTATGGTTAGTGCACACAGTAAGCCCAGGTCAGAAATGTTCACAAGACAGTATCAAACTGTAATGGAGGTTTGGTTTTTCCTGGCATTCAGAACACGATTTCTAAATATGGTGAAGAAGAATTACCTTGGATACGTGGTACCTTACTGAACAGTGACCTTTCAGGTTAATTAAGAATACTGGAGCCCCAGAGGCTTTCTGAGCAACCTTTTTTGTTGCCTGAGGTAACGACAAAATAGAAATGTAGTGTAAATGTTTAGAAAGCAGATGATTTTCGAGGTTGTGAAAAAATGAAGACCCGCTGTGGGGAGAAAGTGCTTTTATATGAATTCAAAAGAGAGATACATTTTTATTCTAAGTAAAATTTGAAACCTCAGACCGCCACGCTTTTCTATAAACTGGCTTTTGTGTATCCACATTAAGCCTTTTATTTGCTCCTGGTTAATGTATGAGCACACGGTGAAAAGAGAGAGGAAGATGGGTCAGTTCTACAAAACTGCAATGGAAGCATTGATTCTTTCAATTTTCCGTATGGAAATGTTTGCTCACTCTGTGCGCTAAGTCATTTGATCATGCTGGGCATCCAATGACCGGTTTTCTTCTTCTTTTTTTCCAGCTGACTCAGGTGTAGACACTTTGGCAGTGTTTATGGCCAGCAGCGGAACCACGGACGTCACGAATCGGAACAGCCCAGTCACACCACCAAACACCCTCAATCTCCGGTCCTCCCACAATGAACTATTGAACGCCGAAATAAAACACACAGAAACCAAGAATAGCACACCCCCTAAATGCAGGAAAAAATATGCACTAACTAATATCCAGGCGGCCATGGGCCTCTCGGATCCAGCCGCACAGCCCCTGTTGGGAAATGGCTCTGCCAACATCAAGCTGGTGAAAAACGGGGAGAACCAGCTCCGGAAGGCCGCAGAACAAGGGCAGCAGGACCCCAACAGGAACGTCAGCCCCACCGCGGTCATCAACATCACTTCTGAGAAGTTAGAGGGTAAAGAGCCCCACCCTCGGGACTCCCCGGACTGTGAGATTTTACCCTCCCAGCCCCGGAGAACCAAGAGCTTCCTGAACTACTATGCAGACCTGGAGACCTCCACCAGGGATCTCGAGCAGAACGTGGGCAACCAGCTTGGGGCTGTGGGAGAGAAGGCCCAGCCAGGCCAGGCCTCCCCCACTGTCGGGAACGGTGATGTGCTGCTGCAGAAACCAAACAAGCCCCAGTCTAGCCCCGAGGAGGGCCACATAGCCACCGTATCATCCAGCCCAGAGACCAAGAAGGATCATCCTAAAACAGGGGCCAAAACCGATTGTGCACTCCACCGGATCCAGAACCTGGCACCAAGCGATGAGGAGTCCAGCTGGACCACTCTGTCCCAAGACAGCGCCTCCCCCAGCTCCCCCGACGAGACAGGTACCCGAGAGAAGTGTAGCCTGTGGTGGCACTTTCCCTTCTTGATGGAATTAATCTCTGCAATGACCCCCCTCCCCCAAAATTTTCATTTGCAGGTGGAGAAGAACTTGAGCCTCTTAGGGAAAAATTGGGCAATTTATGTGAAAAGTACTCAGCATTTTCATTTTGATTCAAACAAGTTGTTTGTCCTGGGAAGCATTTTTGTAAAAGAAATAAGTCCCTAGTATTAAATACAGTAAAACATCACTTATTTGGAAATTATACTGCCAGTGGTTAGGTGAACCATTTCTACTATCTCGAAACACTGGGTTTTGTAAGGAAAATAATAAGGCAGTTGCCAGGGGTGGATGCAACCTGAGAAAGAGAACAACTATTTTTAAAGTTCTCAGAAAAACGTGTTTATGCTCAAGCTAATGAAAAGTTTAAAGTTTAAGAAGTTGAAAGTCTATTCATTAAAGACATGTCCTTTTTGACCTTTACTGGGAAATATGTTGTTAGCCTTGTGCAAATGATATTTGAAAGTGAGAAAGTGGTGTTTCTTTTAATATATTTTCAGAAGTTTTGGATTTTAACTAGTCTAGTTGAGACCAGTCTTTCTTGACTTTTGTCTATATTTGTAACATCTTTGGATTTTTCACAGAACTGAAAATTGTCACAGAAATGAGCAGGGTCCTAAAACTGAGCTACTTTTTATCTCATCTTCTCATAGTCCCCTTTTTACTGATCATAAGGTTAAAAGATTGGAGAACTGAATTGTATCTGAATTCACTGTAAACAAGCACTCACAAAGGCTTCTTTCTTTACCCTAACCCTGCATCTAGTGGTTCCCAAGGCTGTGTTAATGTGATACAGATGTTACAGATAGAACCACCAGGGAAGGAAATGACATTTTCCCAACCTATAAGGCAGAGAAGTTATAAGGACTACAGATAGGAAAAGAGAAGGAGAAAATAAGACATTACCTTGTTGAAAAAAAGAAAAAAAGGCTTTTTGAAGTGCCCTTTAAAATCAGAGTGCTTTACATGATTTCATCAGCTTCCTGTTGCTGGATATGTGGCAGTAGGGAGGCTGAGATGAGCCCATTTCATCTCATAAACGTCTGGGCCTGCACATTATTGGAATTATAATTATGTTTAGTAATGTCACTGAGTTCACAGCTCTCTATTACTTTTTACATTTAGAGAATTCATATCCTGTAGCCGATGGAAACTGTCACCTGCCAGTGTCTGAATCTATATAAACGACTCCTTGAGTATCTCACGTTCAAACTTGCTCTCGTGTGTTCAGCGCCCTCCGCTGAGGCCGCGCTGCCTTCCTCAGGTCATGGCAGCCTTTCTGCTGCTCTTCTGAGCACAGTGCTCCTGTTGTAGTGACACTTTAAATCTTACTGAAATGTATTAGGTAAAGTCTCCCCTGTTCCTCACTCTGTTTGCCTTTTTTCCAATGAAAACCACTACTTTTTTTTTTTTTTAAGCATTTTTTTTTTCAGGAGCCATTTTAGGCATATACCCACATTTATAATAAACTTTAAAATTTCCCCCTATTTCATAATATTTTTAAAGAGTCTTTACCTTTTCGAGATACATACTAGAATATAGTAGAATAACATATAGTGTAATATATTCTTATTGAAATAATACGTGTATGCCTTTTGCCCATAAGCTAATCTTTGTTAAAGGTAGGTACATAAAGCTTTATTACTATGTTCTCTCTACTTTTGTGTGCTTAAATTTTTCCATGGTAAAAAAATTTTTTAAATGAGTGACATTATTTTATGAATGCTTCACTTTTTCCACTGAAGTATGTATTTTGCAGATCAGTTCATAACAGGACATAGCGGTGTTCTACCTCAGGCTAAGTTTAAATGTTTAAGCATGCTATTCCACCCTCTTAAAGCTCCGTGGTTTAACAATTCCCCTGATGCTGAGTGTTTAGGGTAGTTCTATCCGCAACCCCTTTGCTTATTGAATGCTGGTATCAGTAAGGGCTGGCAGAGAGTACAGAGCTTAAACTGACCCCATGCACGGGCTCGGTTCATCTCTCCAGGGTCTCCTCAGCTCACTACTCATTTGCTCAGTGTCCCAGGGTAACTTGCTGCTGAGTTTCTCTACAGAAGCCATTAGAGTGCTTGGCATGTGATATGTATTGGATTAGAGTTTTCTGACTTGTTGAGGGGTTAGGTTCATTTTTCATTCTTCAAGTCACTTTTGAAGACCTTGAGGTTTAGAGTAAGGATGACAGTATGGTGATGGTCCATAATAGGTCGCTAAGGATAGACATTTTGATTTAGATGTGCTTGGAAAAATGTGTTAGCTGTGACTCAACTCCAAAGCTGTGAGATTGAGGGGTTTTTTAAACAAATTTAGAAGCCATCCCTTCAAAATGAATGTTTGGGAATTCTTTTGGAATTTCTTCAGAGCCCCTTGTGAACTCCCATTGAAAAAACACCTCTTGGGACTTCCCAGGTGGTCCAATGATTAGGACTGCACTCTCACTGCTGTGGGCCTGGGTTCAATCCCTGGTCAGGGAACTAAGATCCCACAGACCACGCAGTGTGGCCATGAAAAAAAAGAAAGAAACTTGATGATTTTACATAGGGGCTTAATAAAATGGAAGATATAGAGTATGAAACTGACGGTATCCTATAGAATGGCCGTTTTCAAAATTTGGTTCATTACTAATGTGTACAAAGGCAGGCTATACACAGAGAAAACCAAATCAGATGGTGTGATTGTGGGCCTAATGCTTCATTAACTTAGCATTGAGAGGACAGGCTCTTGGGTCAACTGCTTGAGTTCAGGTCTCCGCTGGGTTCTGCGTAGGCAGTTCGCATAGCCTCTCAACTGTAAAGTGGGGGTGCTAGTAATGTTTTAGCATAGATCTGGTGTGAAGATTAAGTGAAGACATCTTTGAAGAGCCCTTAGAACAGTGTCTGGCATATAGCAAGAACTTAATAAATGAGTGCTTATTTTTATTAGTGATAATCATTATCAGTATAGCAGTGGTATATATAAGTTTACTTCTCTCTTAATTATGAGTTACTTATATTTTGGTCTCTGATTTTAGTTAGGACTTTCTGTACCCTAAGAGAAAGGATTGGTGATTTGTCTTCATCTTTGTGCTGTCATGACATGCCTGAAATATAGCAGGTGAACTTGTAAGTAAATAATGATTAATTGAATAAAAATGGAGGTCATCTACATATCCCCAAATGGCCCTGATGTAGTGAGTAAATCATTTGATGTTATATTTTAATCAATGTCTGATTTTTATATCAGGTACTTATTTTATTTGATATTGGGGTACTTACTGAACATGGCCTCGCCCATCAGAACAAGACCCAGTTTCCCCCTCAGTCAGTCTTTCCCATCAGGAAGCTTACATAAGCCTCTTATCCTTCTCCATCAGAGGGAAGACAGACTGAAAACCACAATCACAGAAAACTAACCAATCTAATCACATGGACCACAGCCTTGTCTAACTCAGTGAAACGATGAGCCATGTTGTGTAGGGCCACCCAAGACGGACGGGTCGTGGTGGAGAGATCTGACAAAACATGGTCTACTGGAGAAGGGAATGGCAAACCACTTCAGTATTCTTGCCTTGAGAACCCCATGAACAGTATGAAAAGGAGAAAAGATAGGACACTGAAAGATGAACTCCCCAGGTCAGTAGGTACCCTATATGCTACTGGAGATCAGTGGAGAAATAATTCCAGAAAGAATGAAGAGACAGAGCCAAAACAAAACCAACACCCAGTTGTGGATGTGACTGGTGATGGAAGTAAAGTCCAATGCTGTAAAGAGCAATATTGCATAGGAACCTGGAATGTTAGGTCCATGAATCAAGGAAAATTAAAAGTGGTCAAACAGGAGATGGCAAGAGTAAACATCAACATTTTAGGAATTGGTGAACTAAAATGGACTGAAATGGGTGAATTTAATTCAGATGACCGTTACATCTACTACTGTGGGCAAGAATCCCTTAGAAGAAATGGAGTAGCCCTCATAGTTAACAAGAGAGTCTGAAATGCAGTACTTGGATGCAATCTCAAAAACAACAGAATGGTCTATCTCTGCTCGTTTCCAACGCAAACCATTCAGTATCACAGTAATCCAAGTCTCTGTCCTGATCAATAATGCTGAAGAAGCTGAACAGGTCTATGAAGACCTATAGAAAAAAAAAAAAAGCAAGAGAGTTCCAGAAAAACATCTACTTCTGCTTTACTGACTATGCCAAAGCCTTTGACTATGTGGATCACAACAAATTGTGGAAAATTCTTTAAGAGGTGGGAATACCAGACCACCTTACCTTCCTCCTCAGAAATCTCTATGCAGGTCAAGAAGCAACAGTTAGAACCAGACATGGAACAACAGACTGGTTCCAAATCGGGAAACGAGTACGTCAAGGCTGTATAGTGTCACCTTGCTTATTTAACTTACATGCAGAGAACAGCATGAGAAATGCTGGGCTGGAAGAAGCACAGGCTGGAATCAAGATTGCCGGGAGAAATATCAGTAACCTCAGATATGCAGACTGACACCACCCTTATGGCAGAAAGTGAAGAAGAACTAAAGAGCCTCTTGATGAAAGTGAAAGAGGAGAGTGAAGAGTTGGCTTAAAACTCAACATTCAGAAAACTAAGGTCATGGCATCTGGTTCCATCAGATCAGATCAGTCGCTCAGTCATGTCCGACTCTTCGTGACCCCATGAATCGCAGCACGCCAGGCCTCCCTGTCCATCACCAACTCCCGGAGTTCACTCAGACTCAAGTCCATCGAGTCAGTGATGCCATCCAGCCATCATCCTCTGTCGTCCCCTTCTCCTCTTGCCCCCAATCCCTCCCAGCATCACAGTCTTTTCCAATGAGTCAACTCTTCACATGAGGTTCATGGCAAATCGACGGGGAAACAGTGGAAACAGTGGCAGACTATTTTTGGGGGCTCCAGAATCACTGCAGATGGTGGCTGCAGCCATGAAATTAACACGCTTGCTCCTTGGAAGAAAAGTTATGACCAACCTAGATAGCATATTAAAAAACAGAGACATTACTTTGCCAACCAAGGTCCATCTAGTCAAGGCTATGGTTTTTCCAGTAGTCATGTATGGATGTGAGAGTTGAACTACAAAGAAAGCTGAGCACCAAAGAATTGATGCTTTTGAACTGTGGTGTTGGAGAAGACTCGAGAGTCCCTTGGACAGCAAGGAGATCCAACTAGTCCATCCTAAAGGAAATCAGTCCTGAATATTCATTGGAAGGACTGATGCTAAAGCTGAAACTCCAATATTTTGGCCATCTGATGCAAAGAACTGACTCATTGGAAAAGACCCTGATGCTGGGAAAAATTGAAGGCAGGAGGAGAAGGGGACAACAGAGCATGAGGTGATTGGATGGCATCACCGATGCAATGGACATGGGTTTGAGTAAACTCCGGGAGTTGGTGATGAACAGGGAGGCCTGACATGCTGCAGTCTATGGGGTCACAAAGAGTCGGACATGACTGAGCAACTGAACTGAACTGAACTTATTTTATAGCTTAGCTGAAAATGTTGCTTCATAATGGGGGGATACTGATTAATCAGTTATTGTGGAAGGCACAGTGAAATTCTGGGTTCCAGATCTTTTGGGGGACTTTATCACACTCAGGCGACCATGCTGGGATGTGAACCAAGGTCTCTAGACACAGCATCCAACATTTTCCCACTGTATCATAGTTTAGAGACCTTGCCTTGTGGCACCAGTGGCTGAATAATCAGACTTTATATACTTCAACCAGCGTATCTTTATAATCTAAAGGATGGAAAATTATATTTTAGAGAATCTTTTCATTCTTATAAGCAGTTGAGTTTCAGCCCAACTCTTAGTTCCTCTGTGAAATCTTTCCAGGCCCTCTGAGCTGTTGAAAGTCCTTTTTCTGTACCTCAAGGCAATATTTCCAAGTCTCGGGTTATCACATTCCTCTCAGAAGTTTGTAACCTTACTGAAAGGTTTTTGTTTGGACTTGGAGCTCTATGAAAGCAGGGGCGAAGTCTTTATCATGTGTGGATATGAACCTTTTCTCACAGTAGGTAACATAATCACAAGCTCCATAAACCTTATCTGTTTGCTGGTTGGGTAGATGGAGCTGGACCACAAATATGCATACTGTCTGTGATTTGCTACATAAGTCTAGCTATAAAAACAGAAAAAGGAAGGGATTTTCCTGGTGGTCCAGCAGTTAAGACCCTATACTTCCACTGGAGTAGGAAGTGGAAACCCATTCCAGTATTCTTGCCTGGGAAATCCCATGGATAGATGAGCCTGGCGGGCTATGTATAATCCATGGGGTTGCAAAGTCAGACATGACTGAGCATGCGTGCACTTGAGCGCCATAGACACACGCGTGCTTCCACTCCAGAAGTCATGGGTTTAATCTCTGCTTATGAAGGCAGTGGCACCCCACTCCAGTACTCTTGCCTGGAAAATCCCATGGATGGAGGAGCTTGGTGGGCTGCAGTCCATGGGGTCACTAAGAGTCGGACATGACTGAACGACTTCACTTTCACTTTCATGCATTGAAGAAGGAAATGGCAACCCACTCCAGTGTTCTTGCCTGGAGAATCCCAGGGACAGGGAGCCTGGTGGGCTGCGGTCTCTGGGGTTGCACAGAGTCGGACACGACTGAAGCGACTTAGCAGCAGCAGCATGCTGCTTGGTGCAGCCAAAAAAAGAAAAAGTAAGCACAACTTATATAAAATAGCTGTTCAGAACACTTGGATAGGGTGATTATTATTTTATTCTAGTCTCCAGGGAAAGACGAAGAGTTGGGGCCAGCATTTCAATCCATCACAAACATTCTTTGTATTAGATGTCTGCGTGCTGCATTCAGTCAGTCGTGTCCAACTCTTTGCGACGCCATGAACTGTAGCTCATCAGGCTCCCAATTTTCCAGGCAAGAAGACTGGAGTGGGTTGCTGTGGCCTCCTCCGGGAATCTTCCCAATCCAGGGATCCAACCCAGGTCTCCCGCATTGTGGGCAGATTTTTTACTGTCTGAGCCACCAGGGAAGCCCATGAATACTGGAGTGGGTAGCCTATCCCATCTCCAGAGGATCCTCCCCACCCAGGAATTAAACAGGGATCTCCTGCATTGTAGGCAAATTCTTTACACAGCTGAGCTACCATAAGTCTACAATTCAGAGCAGCCAGAGAAAAGAACCATTTCGTTTTCACTTACCTGCATACTTTGTGAGTTGATTTCATTGCTAATTGATCTGTACTGCTTAAGAGTTTAAATCCTTTGATGTCTTAAATTGATTGGTTTCCAGTCTTAAGGCAAGCAAAGTAGAACTCTTGCAAGTTGGATAAGCTGCTGAGGGCAAAAGCCAAGGCACGAACCTAATTATGTCAACACAGTTGGCTGCACTAATTATTTCTGGCCTTTGCTAGCTTAAGAGTGTTAGAGGTTTGGACAAGTTGATATTATTAACACTTTCTAGAAATTTTTAAATTTTATGTCAATAGATTTTGACAATTTCAAACATAAAGTATTTTTTAATTGCTTTTTGAAAGCTCCCATCCCTTAAAGGAAAAAAGAAAAAAATCCAGAATATAGAAAGGGCCCAGTGTTCAGTTGGTTTGTCCTGCTGCATTCATTTTAATCTTTTAAACACTCAGTAGTGATTCACTCGCCTTTCTGTCTTATCGTCTCAATTGAGAGTTCCCTGATGTGACAGGAGGAATTGAAGAAGACACATGTGAAATGTTTCCAAAATAGCTCGGACGGATTGTGTTCCGGGTGGATGGTGTGATTTCCAAATTAGATTTTAGTACCTCGGGGCTCAGATGGATAAAAAGACTTTTTTATCTCATTCCATGAACTTAAGGAAGAAAATTATTTTGCTCAATTAATTATTTTTGGAACGTTCCAGAAAATATATATACATTCAGTTGAATGATAAGATAGATTTTGGTTTCTTTCCATTATGAAGTATTAGAGGAGGTACTTCAGGGCACATGCTAAAAATAGATGCAATAAAATGAGTGGCCACAAAAGTCCTAACAGTCTAGTCATGAACACAAGACTGTTGGTATATTCAAGACGGAACCAGGAAGGAGCTATGAAATGCTGGCGTGCTGTGGGATAGAGAGAGCTTAGAGGAGAAAGAAACTTTAATTGTTTGGGATATGGAAGTTCAGGCATTAAGTTGTCTGTGCTGAAGACTGAATAGGTTCTTGACAGATGAAGACCAGCAGGAGACCATTGCTCTTCAGAGCTGATAGAAAGTAAGGAATCCTTTTCTCTCTTTAAATTAATCACTGTGTGTGTGTGCTTAGTCGATCAGTCATGTCCAGCTGTTTGTGACTCCCATGGACTATATAGGCCACCAGATTCCTCTGTCCTGGGTTTCTCACCCAGGCAAGATACTAGGGTGAGTTGCTCTTCCTCCTCCAGGGGATCTTCCTGACCCAGGGATCAAATCTGCATCTCCTGCATTGGCAAGCAGAGTCTTAACCTCTGAGCCACCTGGGAAGCCCATTGAAGAAGTGTAATTCATGATTTCCCCCCCTTCTCATGTCTGCTTTAATGGCATGTTGAAAATCAAAATTTTAGAACCCAGCTTCACAAGTTGCTTAGCATCTGGGGAGAGGATGTGGGCAGAGACAGAGAGTGGCTGCTTAGGAAATGACTGGATGGAGTCCTCTAGTAGTCCTGTGTGATGGGCTCCCAGAAATGCCAGGTGATGCTACTGGCCACTTTCAGAAGCTTTCTGGTCAAATTTCATCATGAACATTCTCTCCTAACCTATTGTTCTCACAAAGAACCTAAAGTTAATAAACACAGAGAGATTTATGGTGAGTATGTTCACCATTGCTTTGTTTTAATTAATTTTTTCATTAATTCATATATACAAACACAGAGAAGTTATTTTTTAAAAGTCTACTCTGTGGACTGTGCTAGGTACCTGAGACATAGAATTAAATTAGAACCAGCCTGTAACCTCAGATAGCCCACACACAGTTTCTTGTCTCCCTGGAGGAAGCACCCCCCCTCACACACGCGCACACGCACACACACACACACACACACACACACACACACGAAGTTACCTTCTGAGATGTGCCCCTGGGTTCTTTGTCACATTTCACATGTCTGAAATGTGAAAGTATGAAAAGATAAAGCCCATCCTCAGATCCTGGGCACTGTAAGTTTTCAAGCGAAGAAGGGGAGATGTTTACGTGTTTTATCAGTTTCTCAGGGCTGCTGCAACAAATTGCCTTACACTTGATTGCTTAAACAAAGATATTTATTCTCTCACAGTTCTGGATGCTAGACGTTTGAAATCAAAGTATCAGTCGAGTCATGCTCCTCTGAAGGCTTTTTGCTTGCCTCTTCCAGGCTTCTGGTGGGTCCTGGCAGTGCTCGGTATGTCTTGTAGTTGCATCACTGCAGTGTCTGCCTGTGTCTTCCCACAGCAGTCATTGGTTTTAGGGCCCACCGTAGTCCAATATGGACTCACTTTTAACTGATTATATCTGCAAAGACCGTATTTCCAAATAAGATCACATCCTGAGATTCTGAGTGGATATGAATTTTAGGGGAATTCTGTCCAACCCAGTATGGATATCTTTGTAGGTAATTTCTTAATCTATGCAACACAGAGGAGCTGTGAAAGGATGTTTCCAGGAATTATTGTATTCAAGTTTTTCAGGAAGGAAAATTAATACTTGCAGATCTTGTCAGAATGGATAAGTGAGTAGAGTATGCTACAAAGGACCTCAAGATCATTTGGGATAGCTTTCGTCCAAATTCTTCAATGAAGGAACTTAAGTGTGGAACTGATACTGGTGAATCTGAAACCACAAACCCAACCAAGATGGGTGGGTGGGTATGGAAAGGGCAGGGGAGACAAAACGATAAAGACATAGTAAAGCTTCACATTCAGCAGTTTTGCTTGGTTCTGAACAGGATAGTTCAGGGAATGTGGCTATATGGAGATGGTGTTATTCCTTCGGGTCCAAACTTAAAATCAGAGACACAGGGATGTCAGTAGCAACCATGCTTCTCTTCCTTTTTTTAAATTGGGGTATTGTTGTAGCCTCCGTTTAAGAGACACTGCTTACTAAACATACAGTATGTTCTTAGGAGCTGTGCAGAGTATAAAAGGAAAACTGTGACCCTAACTTTGAGACCACGCAAAGGCAATATGATGCCATGAAAGTTTCAGAGATGACAAATGGGTAGTGCTGGGGAGTGCACAGGAAACCCACAGACAGGTTTTGTCTACCAGATGATGTTTTGAATTAGATGCCAATGCTTAGAAATTAGTAGCTTTTACATAAAAATAGGAGTTTCCCATTCCTTAGTCCAGATATCTCTCAATGCTGGACTCAAATGCCATGGAGTCCCCAGTCAGCGGCAGCCTTTAGATGGGTCCTGTCTTCTGGGGCTTAAGGCATTAGGCCTGTGGACCCCTGCTCTAAGTGTTGGTGGACTCAGCCATAAACACTCACATGAAACTGTTATAGTAGAAAGAACTTGGCTGCCGTTGGTCTTGCCTGTTAGCTGCTTGCATGTAATGCTGTAGTAGCAGCAGCCTGCACCTACAGACTTCTTTGAATCATAGTCATCCTAGTCACAGTCCCATGCCTTCTGGTGGAATTATAAAGTGTGACATGAACTGTTAAGCAAAACATGCTTAAAATTTCCAAAGACATCTTTAGATGACTTCTCAGAGTTCTCCATCTGTTAATCTGGTGAGCGGAGGGAAAACATTAGCTTTTCAAAAGCTAGGATGTGGGTGGTTCATAAATTTTTTGTGCTTCAAGTCTGGCTCAGTTAAACACCCAGTTTGCTTTCATAAATGTGAGTGTAGTTACCGACTACTCTTTTAATTTTTATATTGTGTTTCCCTCTGAGATCCCTTGGGTTCAAAGCAGTTAAGTAAAAGCTTCCTATTCAAACAGATTTGACTGGAAGATTGAATCATTTAACTATTAGAAAATCATATGTAGTCAACATTCCATGTGTAAGGGTCAGAAAGTGAGAGAATGGGACTCTAAAACATTATTGTCAGTATCTACGAAGGGAGGTGATATTTATTAGTACATTCTGCTGCTGCTGCTAAGTTGCTTCAGTCGTTAGGACATGAGTTTTCCCTTTTTTTTTTTTCATTTTGTTTTGCCATCTGTAGATTTACTCTTGAATATGATTGAGTTTAATCTTTGCAAAGACTCTTCTTTAATATCGTTAAGGACATTGTTAAGCAATTGTTTCTCTTCATCAGCATAATTTGAAGAATTCTTCATATAACACTGTACTCAATTGGTATATCTAGGATATTCTAAAGCTGGATCTCTATCTTGTAAATGGCTTGCTTAGGAAGCTGATGTTGGTCTGTTATTTGTTTGTTACCAGAACACTTTTTTCTTACACAGGCTAGTGTGTGTGATGGCTGGGTATACAAGATGACTGGCTCATGAGAGCCTTCTTAATCCCTAACTGATGTGTGGAATGGCGTTAATAGAACGACAGAACCTTTCCTCAGGGTATTCCAGAAGAAAAGATGGTTGCAGTTCCATGTAACATTCCCAGAAAGTAAGAGAATAGAGATGACCTCAACTCCAAACCACTGGGAAAGGGCTTTTGGGAAGTGCAGCAAAGGAAGTTCAAGGGCAGAGAGGAGTGAGATAACCTGATATCAGAAGCCTGCAGGGACACTTCTCTGTAATGGGCTAACTCCTTTAGTTTCTGCTCCAGGGATGTGTTTTTGGGGGGACCTTTGACCGACATTTTCTTTCATCCTTTGCTCACTATGGACAAGAAAGACATTCTGTGACCTCCTGCTCTTCTTTCTTGCCCCAGAATAAGCATCAGCTTCTTCCAGGATTCCTGAGTGGCTTTTAGTTGTTGCCTTGTCCTTCTGTCTCCTGTTTATTTTTCCTCTACATGCTGTAATTGAGAATGGACTCTTTGTATCAAGTATCAGAGAGAAGCATTTTCAACCTCAGGTCCACTGTATCTTCAGTGTACTTAAGGATTATTGGATTGGTAAAATCTAGACTGTTTATTTTTAGGATAGTGTTTAGTAAGGGTGATAGGTTAACCTTAATGTACCTTTAGTAAGGATGGTAGGTTAACCTTAATACTTCCAGTTGATGAATGTCTGCTGAGTTCCTAACATGTACAGGAACCGAGCTAGTTCTCTAGGTGGTTCCAAGATTGAGGCATAATCTTGCCTTCAAGGAACGCACAGGCTCCTTCCTCAAGATTCTTTTAAATCTTTAAGTACCTTACAGCATTCACCTTTTTCTTGGTTTGACAGTCAAACATCCTGTTTCATCCCAGTTCCATCACTTTGTTAACCTCTGGGTGCCAAGTTTCTTTTCTCTAAAGTAGGAATAGTAATAGAATTGACCTTATAAAATTGTTACTTAAAACCCTTGGCACAATACCTGGCTCACAGAAAACATTTTTTTGAAATGTTAGTTATCATTGTAATTATTGTCTTATCTTTGCTATGAAATTGAAACCTTCCTCTCATAGCAAAGATAAGACAATAATTGTAATGATAGCTAACTTTTCCAAAAATGCTTGCTATGAGATGGAGGGCTTCCTTGGGCTTCCCACGTGGCACAATGGTAAAGAATCTGCCTGCCAATGCAGGAGATGCAGGTTTGATCCCTGAGTCAGGAAGATCCGCCGGAGGAGGAAATAGCAACCTACTCCAGTATTCTTGCTTGGAAAATCCCATGGATGGAGGAGCCTGGTGGTCTACAGTCCATGGGGTTGCAGAGAGTCAGACACAACTTAGCTACTGAGCACGGGCACATCTGAAACTTTTCTTGGTGATAAAAGCTGTTTTGCCTTTGTTGTTGTCTTTAATCCCCAGAAATACAATGGGTACTCATGTTTGAATGAATGATTAGTGTAATTGGTAAACTGTATTATTTCTCTTTGCAATTACGTAGACTGCAGCCTGTCAGGATCCTCTGTCCATGGAATTCTCCAGGCAAGAGTACTGGTGGGTTGCTGTTTCCTTCTCCAAGGGGTCTTCCTGACCCAGGGACTGAACCTGGGTCTCCTGCATTGCAGGCAAATTCTTTTCCACTTGAGCCACCAGGGAAGCCCCTTCATACTAGCAGTGCAACAAATTAAAGATGTAATAGTTTACATCTAAGAAGTTCACAGTAATTAGGAGGATGAGTAAATCTTCTGCTTCTCAAAGTTAATGTACAGGAAAATCTCCTAGGGATTGTATTGAAATGCAGATTGTGATTCAGTAGGTTTGGGCTAAGGCCTGAGATTCTGCATTAAAAATTTAAAAACAATTTTTTTTTCAATGTTGGAAATTCTGCCTTTTAGTAAGCTTTCTCCTAACTCTGGTTGACCACACAGAGTGGTAACATCACTGGACTGTAAGCTGCAGGAGGAAGGGATCCAGTCTGTTTTATTCACTGCTATATCCTGAGCATACAGGATAAACAATCCCTGGGATATGCTTGTGTTTAAAAAAAATGACGTGGAACAAATACACTGACCTCAAAACGTATGTTGTTGATACCAGGTAGATTTTTGCCAAGCATGTAGAACAGATCAGGGTCATGAAGTTCCAGATGAGGTATTTCTTGACCTGAAGGGCTCTTGTGACACAAGAAGAGGACAAAATTGAAAGGTAGGAGCTTAGAGAAGTAAAGAAGTAGTGGACACACAGAAAAACTTGAAAGAAATCAAAAGAAATGTTGGTTCTAAGGTGCTGTTCTCCCAGTTTTGGTCTTGAGGACCTCATTACACTTTGAAAAATTGTAAGAACCCCAAAGGTCTTTTGTTTATGTGGATTATATCTATCAATATTTGTTATATTAGAAACTAAAGCTGAGCTATTTTGAAAAGTTACTCATTTTAAAAAAGAATTAAGAAACCCTTTAATGTTAACAAAATAGGATGTTTTATGAAGCACAAGCATTTTCCCCAAAAAACCAACAAGAATTTATGAGAGTGGTGATATTGTTTTATTTATTTGAAAATCTCTTTAATGTGTGGCTTAACTAAAGGCATTTGGGTTCTCTTATCTGCTTCTACTTTTTAGCATTATCTTAGTAAATTGTTTTGGTTGAAGGGGATAAATAAAATCCTGCTGGCCTATTACAGATATATAGGTAGAAATAACCTTTTCGGGCAATTATGGATTTTTTTTTGGGGGGGGTACTACATCAAAGCTTGATAATTGGTAATTTCAATGTAGAATCTGAAACCATAATAAACTTTTTGTACTCTGTTTTATTAAAATGCATTGGTCTGTCACACATAATTTTTGTAACCATGTGTTGGTGGCTTAGAAACTGTTGATTCAAGTTATGAAGATCTTCCAAATGTTGACACATTTCTTTATACAATGTAAACCCTTATATTTGTTCATCTCACCACGTATCTCATCAGAAAAGTCCTTAATTATTGAGAAGCTGTCAAGCTCTCAGTGGTGCTTATGAGTTTTTCCAAAATTCTGACTTTTGCTTGAAAGCTCATATGTTATCATTGGCAACAAATACTGTCAGTTGTTTTCCTTGAAGTTACAGGCTCACCTCATTTGTTTTGAGAACATGTCTGCCCGGTACTCAAGTTCGAATAACCATAGTTTGTCTGTCAGTGGTTCTGTTAATTTAAAGTGTGTTCTGTGTGCTTTTTCTTGAAATAACAATCATACTTCTTTGTGCAGCAGGAGTGCCTTATGAATAATTACATTAAAGAAATGTATAGAGGGGTTGAGATTTAATAAAATTCATTACCTTTACTCCTTCAAGGACATTCTTAGCTGAAGCTGGCATTGTTTTCAGTAAGAATATGTATACTATTATTGGAAATATGGTAATTTCTAGTACAGTCTGTGCCATTTTCTTGCTTCATGCTGAGATGCCACCAATTTCATCCATATTTTTTGCATGCTCTCAGTTACATGTCAACATAGTGAAAAAGACTATAAATAGCATCTTAATATTATGAAAATAATTCTGACCTCAGAAGTCCCCTGGAATCTCTTTTGGGAACTTTTGCACTCCATGTGAGGGTTAGTGCTTGCAGCAAATTTGATGGAGAGGAGAGTCTCTGAAGGGTTAATTGTGAGAGACGTCAGGTGGGTAGGTGGTGGCCATATTGGAGGATGCTAAAACTTATATGCAGAGTACATCATGAGAAACGCTGGGCTGGAAGAAGCACAAGCTGGAACCAAGATTGCCGGGAGAAATATCAATAACCTCAGATATGCAGATGACACCACCCTTATGGCAGAAAGTGAAGAGGAACTAAAAAGCCTCTTGATGAAAGTGAAAGAGGAGAGTGAAAAAGTTGGCTTGAAGCTCAACATTCAGAAAACGAAGATCATAGCATCTGGTCCCATCAGTTCATGGGAAATAGATGGGGAAACAGTGGAAACAGTGGCTGACTTTATTTTGGGGGGCTCCAAAATCACTGCAGACGGTGATTTGAAATTAAAAGACGCTTACTCCTTGGAAGGAAAGTTATGACCAACCTAGATAGCATATTCAAAAGCAGAGACATTACTTTGCCAACAAAGGTCCATCTAGTCAAGGCTATGGTTTTTCCAGTAGTCATGTATGGATATGAGAGTTGGACTGTGAAGAAAGCTGAGCGCCGAAGAATTGATGCTTTTGAACTGTGGTGTTGCAGAAGACTCTTGAGAGTCCCTTAGACTGCAAGGAGATCCAACTGGTCCATCCTAAAGGAGATCAGTCCTGAGTGTTCATTGGAAGGACTGATGCTGAAGCTGAAACTCCAATACTTTGGCCACCTCATGCGAAGAGTTGACTCATTGGAAAAGACCCTGATGCTGGGAGGGATTGGGGGCAGGAGGAGAAGGGGATGACAGAGGATGAGATGGCTGGATGGCATCACCAACTCGATGGACATGAGTTTGAGTGAACTCTGGGAGTCGGTGATGGACGGGGAGGCCTGGCATGCTGCGATTCGTGGGGTTGCAAAGAGTTGGACACGACTGAGCGACTGAACTGAACTGAACTGAATGCTTAATTCTGAACTTGCTTTTTGTTAGTGAAAAAAATTGATAGTTATTTGAAAGGAGTGTGATTTGCAAGGTGGGGTTTAAAGAAGGTACATCAGACATTGGTGCTTAGAATATGTCAGAGGGCAAAGGAGGTGGGCAGTTATGAGAGTTTCACAGTCATAAATTAGAGACCATAAGGAATGGACACTAGTAGCTTTAAAATAGAACAGAGGTAGAAGAACGGAATCTCTAGGGTTTAGTGATTTTGTGGATATGGGTGATGAAGGAGAGAGTAGCATCACAGTCAGATTTTCAGTTTGAAGACTAAGAAGATACTGGTTTTCAGAAATAGTGAGGCTGGGTGGAGGAAATTGGTTTTTGGAGAAAGATGCTGTTTTTTATTTTATGTGTGTGAGTTTGTGACATTGTAGCAATAGTCAGAGGGTAATGTTCTGAAGTTAGAGTTCTGACACTACTTGGACACAATTCTTCCACTAGGTCTGGGACTTTTCTTTTGCTGTGTTGTTTTACCCATACTTAGATTTAGATGGAGGAGTGGGAACATGGTGTCTTAACCAGATTGGATGGTGTTAGAGGACTGCCCTCCCAAACACAACAGTGAAATATTTATGATGCTTTGAACCAGTCTGCTCTTTTTCCCATTTTAAATATTAAACCTGATTTTGCCACACTTCTGGAATAGTGGCTAGATATCACATTTGCCAACGATTGAGCTGTTAAACACAGGGATGATCCATTCCATTTCTTATTTTACGGTAAAGTGAAGGGGCCACATGTACAAAGACAAGCATTCTTTTCCACTGACAAGTTAACATTGAGAGTCTATGCCAGCAGTCCTTAGTTCAGTTCAGTCGCTCAGTCGTGTCCGACTCTTTGTGACCCCATGGACTGCAGCACGCCAGGCCTCCCTGTCCCTGTCTCCCAGAGTTTATTCAAACTCATGTCCATTTGTCAGTGATGCCATCCAGCCATCTCATCCTCTGTCGTCCCCTTCTCTCGCCTTCAATCTTTCCCAGCATCAGGGTCTTCTCAAATGAGTCAGTTCTTCGAGTCAGGTGGCCAAGGTATTGGAGCTTCAGCTTCAGCATCAGTCCTTCCAATGAATCTTCAGGACTGATTTCCTTTAGGATGGATTGGTTGGATCTCCTTGCAGTCCAAGGGACTCTCAAGAGTCTTCTCCAACACCACAGTTCAAAAGATCAATTCTTCACTGTTCATCAAAAAGTCCTTGACCAAGTGGCATTTTTGACCCATCTAGCTGACAGGCTCTAAAAGCAGATCTGTCTCTTAGGGATGGCATTCATGAAACTACTCCAGCAAAAATATCAATTTACTAATTTCTGATAAGAATGGTTATTTTTCCATTAACTGAATTTCTTGACATTATACAGTCAGTGCACACTCTTAGTGCCAGTGTTTTATTTCCTAATTAGAAATAATAAGATGATCTGATTTGCCCTAAATAACACAACTAGGCACCACCGTCTCAGTAGACATGAATATGAGCAAACTCCAGGAGATAGTGAAGGACAGGGACGCCTGGTGTGCTGTAGTCCATGGGGTCACAAAGGGTCGGACATGACTTAGCAAATGAACAACAGGACTAGGCATTCTTTCCCTCCTGGCAACCTTTCAGGAAACCCAGACCGAAGTAGAAAGTTGCTTGGGGAACGTGTCTTAGGTGAAGCAGAATCAGATAAATGTTATGTTTAAATGGTATCAAACCAGAATAGTCTGCCATGTCCTGCTTTTCCCCTTGGGTTGATGCTTCAAGGTACCTAAAATCCTTGAAATGCCTAAGATTCTCCTTTGAAATTTGAGTCCATGCTTTTTCAAAGCTACGTAGGTTTCTGACACAGAATCTGCTTTAGTCTGGGTTTGCACTTGTGTTTAAAATGCCATGTACCTCTTAGAGTTAGTACTGATCTGCCAGAATTTAACAAGAATTATAATTCTAGTGAAAAGCGTGTGTAAAAATACATTTCCTTTTAAAAACAGTGCTTTGTTTTTGGTAGACGCAAGAGGTGTTCTTAATTACTGTAGGCTCCAGAAATTAAGCCACTGGAAGTCTTTTCTCTGGTTCTTGACCCTGAAATGGGTCTGTGACAGAAACTTTGATGCTGCATACAGGTTGAATATTTAAAATCCCAACTGTGTCCTTATTTAATGGATGATTGTTGCTGAAGCACTTAGCATCATGTATTTCTCCTTCCGTGAAATGGGGTTAATAGCGGTGCCTGCCTCCTTGGTGGCTGGAAGGATTAAATGGAGTCAGGCATGTGGAGCATGCAGCACAGCACTGGATGTGCCGTAAGAGGGACTAGGATTGTATACACAAACACAAACTAAATGCGTAGACAAGATACAGTTTAATAAAGTCCTGGCAAATTGAAGGCTGGCCTGCTTTCCTTCAAGGCCCTGTAGAGTTTGGCTTGTCAGTCTTTGCCTGTGAGAACCAGCCTTAATTGGAAAGATGGGACAGAGGAGTGCATCCTGAGGGTGGTGAAGTCACCTGGCTCTGGGCATCAGGAATCTGGGTTCTGCCCTTGACTCCCCCAGCCACACACCAGGGTCACTTGCCTAGAGTCCCGGTGTTTTTACCCAGCCATCATCCTATGCTCCTAATTGAAACAACTTTCCAAGTGTCAGTCTGCTCTTACTCTCACTGCGCTGTGTACTTAGTCGCTCAGTCATGTCTGACTCTTTACGACCCCATGGACTGTAGCCCACCAGGCTCCTCTGTCCATGGGGATTCTCCAGGCAAGAATACTGGAGTGGGTTGCCATGCCCTTCTCCAGGGGATCTTCCCAACCCAGGGATTGAACCTGGGTCTCCGCATTGCAGGCAGATTCTTTACCATCTGAGCCACCAGGGAAGCCCAAGAGTACTGGAGTGGGTAGCCTTTCCCTTCTCCAGGGGATCTTCCCAACCTAAAAATCGAACCGGGATCTCTTGCATTGCAGGTGGATTCTTTACCAGCTGAGCTACTAGGGAAGCCCCTTATTATTCTCATTATGTATTGATATTTATGAGTCATCCAAGAGTACTACACAGGAGATATTGAAGATGTTGTTGAATTGTATCAGGAGTCTGTAGTTGCTAAAATGAACTAAAATCTGTGTTGATAACCAGTCAGATGAAGTTTCATGCTGTTCATTTGCAAAAAGGTGTTCTGAATACTAGCTAGGTTAGCAAAGGTGTTCTGAATATTAGCTAGGTTAGCAAAGGTGCTTTATTTTTGATATTTTTTTTTACCTTAATTGACAGTTCTCACACCATTACTTTCAGTATGAATTTATGGTATGTGCTGTGTCAGAGAGAGACAGAAGTAGAGAGAGTCGGGATTAAAACAAATGTTCTCCTGGTTGTAGAGTTCTATCACTTGGTAGGGTTTATAACTTTCGGATTCAGACTATCCTGAACATTCTCAAAGAAGATTCTTAAGAGAAGCCTCAGTCCACCTTATGAAAGACTGAAATGAGTAGAATCCTCAGCTGAAAAATACTTTCTGTTGTTCTGAAGATTCTAAAAGAAACCTGGAAAACCAAGGGATAAGCTATAATTCAGGAAAGAGAATTTTCAAAGCTGTAGATTAAAAAGTGCATCTATCTTGGAAAGAGAAGTTAAAAAGTCTAGAGCTTTTCTGTGCGTTTTGCTTTTTTTCTCCCCTCATTTACCAAAACTGAACAAACAAAATCATATCACTTCAGACTCAATACCAAGAAGCAGGGGAAAATTACTATAGTTAGAACTCCATGTACATTTTTTTCCTGTGTTCTTGGCATATGCTTTTAAAAAAATAATCAGGATCATTCATTGTAAGTTACTCTGGCCTACTATAATTTCATTTAAAGTGTTTAGTAGGTTGTATTCTTACACTTACGAAAGAACTGGTTAATGTTGATAGGGGTATGAACATTTCAGAGTGCAAGACATTCTCCAGAGGACTCTATCAATACAAGGAAGCCAAATAAATCTAAAAATCAGAACCTGATTTAAAATTACCGGAAATCTGTTTATAGTCAGCCAACTAAACCCTCCACCCTCCCCTCACTATTCAGAATTTCTTGTTGCTTATCTTTTCCTCCACTTGTCTTCATAGAGCATATAAACCCTACTTAAAGCTTTATGAGCTGAATCTCAGAGTCTTTGCTTTCCTTGGCAGAAGTGGCAGAGAAGATGCCATATACAGTTTGGAATAACATGGTGAAACATAGTTTTGAAATGATGGATGTAGTTTGGGCTAGAATAAATCACTGTTTAACCGGCCTTACTTTGTCCACATGGATGCCTTTGGACCCACCACGCATTTCCTGCGTGATGGCATGTTTGGTCTGGATTCTGTCTAGCCAAAGCATTTCTCCCAAGAGCTTGCGTAGTTCTGTCAAGAGCCTTTTGGGAGTCTGGAAGGTTTGAAATGGTAAGCAAATGAAATGCTGAGCTGTTTGCTAAGTTCTTTTTTCTTTTCTTTTCGGTATAAAATGGTATGGCACAAGCTTTCATGAGTCATTACCAACTTTGGGTGAATTTCACTCCTCATCCTCGGCACTTTTGTAAAATGAACTCTTGCCTCAGGTTAGACACCTAATACAGCTAGAATGTTTCTGTGATGCTGAGTAACAATCTAGTCAAAGTCTGTCATTTTAGGTTAAGTATGATTTTGTGAGACAATTTTTACAGTTGGATAAATGCATGTATAGCCACTGGATTATGATGAGAAAATGCATTTCTTACTCTCACCACATTCTGATCATGTAGCGGGGAAAAAAGTGGTATTTAGAGTCAAATATAGGCTTCCCAGGTGGCGCCCATAAAGAACCCCACCTTCCAATGCAGGAGACATAAGAGAAGTGGGTTTGATCCCTGGCTCAGTAAGATCCCCTGAGGAGGGCATGGCAACCCACTCCAGTATTCTTGCCTGGAGAATCCCATGGACAGAAGAGCATGGTGGCTACAGTCTCTGGGGTCACGAAGAGTTGGACACAATTGAAGCAACTTAGCGTGGCCACACACAAGACTTTCGTTTCTTCATTTATAAAATGAGTTCATGTCACCTTCCTTGTAAAATTCCTGTGATGATTGATTGAGCTAATAATATGTGGAACGTGTATGTGCTAAAATCCATGCAAATTGTGTATATATGTAAAGTATATTCCTGGCACATGGTAGAAATCAATAAGTACCTAGTTTCCTAAAAAATTTAGTAATGCTTATTGGTGGTGCCTTTGACTTGGTATTAACATTGGTCTAAGTTATTATTTTATAACCAGCAAAGTGGAACTTACACTAAAATAGATTTTATGGACCGGAAATCCAGTGTTTGCCCTGTCCCATGCGTGTCTTAGGTTGCTCAGGTAGCTTGTGTGCTGTAAGGCCGTCTTCCTTCCACACCTGCCCTCCTCTAGCCTGTAAACTTCACTGTTTCAGGCCAGCCTTCTAAGGTGCCACTGGGATTCACATTTCTTCCTAGGGAATCAAGTATTTTCCAAACTTTTTTCATTGTCCTCTCTGATATTTGAATACACACTGTGATCATATGTGTGTGTTTTTATAAACCCCACAGATTCTCAACATACTAATATGCTCTATGCATAGATTCAGCATGACCCTGAGGGATGGGATGGGGAGGGAGGTGGGGGGGAGGGTCAGGGTGGGGAACGCATGTACACCTATGGCTGATTCATGTGAATGTATGGCAAAAACCACCACAATATTGTAAAGTAATTCGCCTCCAATTAAAATTTAAAAAACTATACAGTACAGTTAAGTATAAATAGAAGATATATTTTCTTTATAATCCCAGTAGAGTATCTTGCACAACTCCCACTTTAAAAAAAAAAATTGTGATAAAATACATATAACACAAAGTATGCCATCTTAATCATTTTTAAATTTATAGGTCAGTTATATTAAGTACACTCTTATTTTTGTGACTGTCACTGCCACCCATCCCTGGAACTCTTGTAAAACTGAAACTCTGTGTTCATTAAATAGTAACCCCCTTAACTTCTTCCCCCAGCCCCTGACGACTGCCATTCTACTTGCTGTCTCTATGATTTTGACTCCCCTGGTTGCCCCATGTAACTGGAAACACAGTGTTGGTCTTTTGTGACTAGTTTATTTCCCTTGGCATAGTGTCCTCAGGGTTGAATCATGTCTAGCAAGTGTCAGAATGTCCTTACTTTGTAAGGCTGAGTCACATTCCATCTCGTGTGTGTCCCCCATCTTTTTTATCCGGTCATCTGTTGGTGGATACTTGGGTTGCTTCCATATTGTGCCACTCCCACTCTTGAGACTATTGGTGTAGCAGGTGTAGCAAAGACGTATGATAGATAAGCATAGGATGAGTAGAAGAAAAGATGTGGAGCTGTGCTTGCTAAGGATTCAACTCGGTGATTCTCACTCTGGCCTACAATATAATCTCTTATCTTTAAGAATTATTTATGCTGGGGCATTCCCACCATGGACTCTGATTTCATTGGTCTGTGAACAGTACTTATTTAAAGCTCTGGTATCAATACTTTTTAAAGCTCTCCAGATAATTCCATCATGCAGACAAGGTTGAGAGTCATTGATTACCTTTTAGGAATTTACTCTGTTCGTTTATGAAACACCACTGACAATCCTCACTTTATGGAACTGTTCAGTTCAGTAGCTCAGTCGTGTCTGACTCTTTGCGACCCCATGAATCGCAGCATGCGAGGCCTCCCTATTCATCACCAACTCCCAGAGTTTACCCAAACTCATGTCCATTGAGTTGGTGATGCCATCCACCCATCTCATCCTCTGTCGTCCCCCTCTCCTCCTGCCCTCAATCTTTCCCAGCATCAGGGTCTTCTCAGATGAGTCAGCTCTTCACATCAGGTGGCCAAACTATTGGAGTTTTAGCTTCAACATCAGTCCTTCCAATAAACACCCAGGACTGATCTCCTTTAGGATGGACTGGTTGGATCTCCTTGCGGTCCAAGGGACTCTCAAGAGTCTTCTCCAACACCACAGTTTAAAAGCATGAATTCTTCAGTGCTGAGCTTTCTTTATAGTCCAACTCTCACATCCATACATGACCACTGAAAAAACCATAGCCTTGACCAGACGGACCTTTGTTGACAAAATAACGTCTCTGCTTTTTAATATGCTGTCTAGGTTGGTCATAACTTTCCTTCCAAGGAGTAAGCGTCTTTTAATTTCATGTCTGCAGTCACCGTCTGCAGTGATTTTGGAGCCCAGAAAAATAAAGTCTCTCACTGTTTCCATTGTTTCCCCATCTATTTGCCATGAAGTGATGGGACCAGATGCCATTGATCTGTTTTCTGAATGTTGAGCTTAAAGCCAACTTTTTCACTCTCCTCTTTCACTTTCATCAAGAGGCTCTTTAATTCTTCTTCATTTTCTGGCATAAGGGTGGTGGTATCTGCATATCTGAGGTTATTGATATTTCTCCTGGCAATCTTGATTCCAGCTTGTGCCTCTTCCAGACCAGCGTTTCTCATGATGTACTCTGCATAGAAGTTAAATAAGCAGGGTGACAATATACAGCCTTGACATACTCCTTTTCCTATTTGGAACCAGTCTGTTGTTCCATGTCCAGTTCTAACTATAACCTGCATTCCTGACCTGCATACAGATTTCTGAGGAGACAGGTCATGTGGTCTGGTATTCCCATCTCTTAAAGAATTTTCCACAGTTTATTGTGATCCACACAGTCAAAGGCTTTGGCATAGTCGAAATCGATGTTTTTCTGGAGTGTCAATTGCCACCATTTCTTGAGTACCTACTGTGTGTTAGTCTCTATCCCTCAAGCTTGAGGGAATTTAATTTTTACCGTAATGCTACAGGGAAGACCCCCCTCCCTTCTTCCTTCCTTCCAATGAAGCTCAGAAAGCTGTATGAAATATGACTAAAATTACATAGTTGGGCAGCTGGAACGATGAGGATTCACACCAGATCTGTCTTTTCGAAGTACATGTTCCTTTTTTTATTTTTCATTTTTCCTGAAAATATGGTTGAAAGTCAGATGTTTGAGCAGGGAACACTAAGGGGGATGGGGTCTGTTTCTGGAGCACTAATTTCTCAGGTCCATCTTTTGGACCTCTTCTTTTATAATTGACATCATTTTAGCATGTTGTATGTATAAACTACCGCACAATTGCACTCACCTCACATGCTAGCAAAGTAATGCTCAAAATTTTCCAAGTCAGACTTAAACAGTATGTGAACCATGAACTTCCAGGTGTTCAAGTTGGATTTAGAAAACGCAGAGGAACCAGAGATCAAATTGCCAACATCTGCTGGATCATCGAAAAAGCGAGAGAGTTCCAGAAAAACATCTGCTTTATTGACTATGCCAAAGCCTTTGACTGTAGATCACAGCAAACTGTGGAAAATTCTTCAAGAGACGGAAATACCAGACCACCTGACCTGCCTCTTCAGAAATCTGTATGCAGGTCAAGAAGCAACAGTTAGAACTGGACATGGAACAACAGACTGGTTCCAAACTGGGAAAGGAGTACATCAAGGCTGTATGTTGTCACCCTGCTTATTTAGCTTATATGCAGAGTACCTCATGAGAAATGCTGGTCTGGAAGAGGCACAAGCTGGAATCAAGATTGCCAGGAGAAATATCAATAACCTCAGATATGCGGATGATATCACCCTCATGGCAGAAGGCAAAGAACTAAAGAGCCTCTTGATGAAAGTGAAAGAGGAGAGTGAAGAGTTGGCTTAAAATTCAGCATTCAGAAAACTAAGATCGTGGAATCTGGTCCCATTACCCCATGGCAAATAGATGGGGAAACAATGGAAACAGTGAGAAACCTTATTTTCTTGGGCTCCAAAATCACTGCAGATGGTGATTGCAGCCATGGAATTAAAAGACGCTTGTTCCTTGGAAGAAAATTTATTACCAACCTAGCCAGCATATTAAAAAGCAAAGACTTTACCAACAAAGGTCTCTCTAGTCAAAGCTATGGTTTTTCCAGTAGTCATGTGTGGATGTGAGAGTTGGACTATAAAGAAAGCTGAGCGTTGAAGAATTCATGCTTTTGAACTGTGGTGTTGAGAGTCCCTTGGACTGCAAGGAGATCCATCCAGTTCATCCTGAAGGAAATCAGTCCTGAATATTCATTGGAAGGACTGATGCTGAAGCTCTAATACTCTGGCCACCTGATGCAAAGAACTGACCCTTTGGAAAAGACCCTGATACTGGGAAAGATTGAAAGTACAAGGAGGATGGAACGACAGGGGATGAGATGGTCGGATGACATCACCGACTGGATGGACATGACTTTGAGTAAGCCCTGGGAGTTGGTGATGGATAGGGAAGCCTGGTGTGCTGCAGTCCACGGGGTCGCAAAGAGTCAGACATGGCTGAGTGACTGAACTGAACTGAATGTGTCCTTTCCTTTTCTTCTTTTCTTTTCTACTTGAGCGGACAATGCACTGAAGATCTCTTTGAGGCCAGGATTTGCTCTTCCTGAATACCCAGTGATTGTTACCTTTGTTGCCGTTGGATTAGAAAGTGCGATGGCATGCTATTTCTTCTGTGAATGTGGCGTCTGTGACAGCACCCCCAGACCCCCCGAGAGCAGATGCATCCCCCTTCAGATGAAGCCCTTGTGACACAGTGATCACTACAGCTCAGCATAGCAGAGACCAGGATTCAGTGGGAGGTTTCATAATGTCTGTGTGATGCAGGCACTTCTGTGAGTTACTCTAAATCATTTACTAGAGTAATGAGAGGATAAATAAACAAACAGGCATATTAGCAAACAAAGTAAATATGTAGCTAGTTTGAAAATCCAACACACTTGGGATGGCTTAGGGAAAAATTGTACTTTATAGTCGACTCAAGGGAAATTAAAAACTCTTTCATTTTATTGATTTCCATTAAGCTCATCTGCACATTGTTTTTTTTTTTATAAAAGCTAAATAATAAAAGGAAAGCCATAATTTTTAGAAGCATAGATTTTAGATTGCAGAGATTTTGGTTTTGCTTTCTGGAAATGAACCCTTTCTGCAGAGAAAAATCCACCTCTGGAAGGTATCTTTCATATCCATTCTGGTGTGCTTCTGTGAAGAGGTGAGGAGAGGAAGCATCTTGTCTGAGCTGAGTGTAACTTTCCTTCTGCCCCAGAGCCCTGGAAAATACAGGGAAAGGCAAGGCATCATGGGATAGCTACCTCCTTTGAAAATCCAAGTGGGTAATAATGATCACATGACTGTTAATCCTGTGCAGCGGTAAATGAGGTAGAAAAGGTGGCTTCATTATCAACCTCCTCTCTCTTTTCTGTATTACTGAAAAATCCACTTGTTTCTCATCTGCTATATAAACATTGACAAACCTAGGAAAAGATTTTGGACAGGAGAATAAAACTTCATTTATTTAGCATTCTTTACAGTAATGTTAATTGTATCGTACCATGTCTGACATTTACAAACCAAAAAAATGTATTGTTGGGAGGAATTAAGCTTTAATCATTTGCATTTGAATATAGTGGGTATTGAAATATAAGGACTTTCAGACTTCCCTGGTAGTCCATTCGTTACGACTCTGCTTCTTCTGCTGCAGAGGGCACAGATTCAGTCACTGGTTGGGGAACTGAATTCCCAAGGGGAAAGGAAAAGAAATAAGGGTTTTCAGCACAAATGCAATAGGAATATCACCCTTGGGTCAGGTCTGGTTCTGCAACTGTTGGATTGTGTGTGTAGCTATGACACTGCTTTGAAATTCTTGTCAGAATTGGCTTTGAATCATCCTGGGGCACAGTCACTTAGTCATGGTGACCATTTGTTTCTCGCCCACTATATGAACAGTGTGTTCACATCCAGTATCTCATTCAGCTTACAAAATATTCCTGGGTGTAATAGTTTCCATTTTTTTCAGACATGGAAATTGAAGTTTGGAGAGAGTCACTTTGTCTGCTGAATGCTAATGTCTGAATGTAAAGTCTCATTTTACTGTAGTGAAAGACCGTAGAACTTGGAATTTGAAGGGACTTTAGATTTTATCCACTCTAATTCCATTCTGTTCCATCCATTCATCTCCGTCCAGAGAGATAGTCATTAAGCACATGCTTAGGATGAATCCACTAGGTTCTTGCAGAAATGCTGTATGGCTCACAGAATCACTCTTTTTTCTTCTGTCTTTTCTTAAATTGAAGTATGGTTGATTTACCATGTTATGTTAGTTTCTGGTGTACAGCAAAGTGGATCTGTTTTGTATTTGTGTGTGTGTGTGTGTATCTTTTTTCAGATTCTTTTTTGGTTATAGGTTATTACAAGACATTGAATATAGTTCCCCCATAACTATACAATAGATCCTTGTTTATCTATTTTTAATAAACTAAAGTGTTACACATTAATCCCAAATTGCTAATTTATCTGCTTCCCCTTTGATAACTATCAGTTTGTTTTCTATGTCTGTTGGTTTTGTAAATATATTTGTGCTGGAATCATTTTTTAGATTCCACATGGAGGTGATGTCATATGATACTTGTCTTTCTCTGATTTACTTGTAATCTCTAGGTCCATCCGTGTTGCTGCAATCAGCATTGTTTCATTCTTTCTAATGGCTGAGTGATATTCCATTATATATGTTGATGTAGATAGGTAGATACATACACACACACACAGCTTCTTTATCCATTCCTCTGTTGATGAACATATGGTTGTTTCCTTGGCTTGGCTTTTGTAAATAATGCTGCTGTGAACATTGGGGCACATGTGTCTTTTTGAAATAGAGTTTTCATCTTTTCCAGATATATGCCCAAGAGTAGGATTACTGTATCATAGGGTAACTGTATTTTTAGTTTTTTAAAGAACCTCCATATTCTTTTTCATTGTGGCCGCACCAATTTACATTCCCACCAACATTGTAAGAAGGTTTCTTTTTCTCCACACCCTCTCCAACCTTTATTATTTGTAGGCTTTTGAATTGATGGTCATTCTAACTGTTGTGAGATGATGTCTCATTGTAAGTTTCGATTTGTGTATCTCTAATAATTAGGTTATCTTTTAATTTTGTTTATGGTTTCCTTTGCTGTGCAAAAGCTTATAAGTTTAATTGGGTCCCATTTGTTTGTTTTTGCTTTTACTTCATCTTGGGAGGCTCACAGAATCATTCTTAATAAAGAGTTCTAGAACCAGGGGCAGTCACAAACGTGGTGGTACATATCTACTTGCCAAAGTTCAACTTCTTCCATTTTGTGATCACCAGCCAGAAACACCATGAGAATTCTCATGCCCTAGTTACAAATTGTACGCAGTATGTTCAATCCTTCATTTTGAGAAGTGATGACTATCCTAATTTTAAATATGTTTCAAAGAATTAGTCATTAGAATGGAATGTCAGATCTAAAAAAAAAAAGGCCTGTGAAATATTAAATAGACCTTCTTATCCCTTAGGGTACAAATCATTACCTAAAGAAAACAAGGAACAGTAAAATAAAGAACTGATTCAAGGTAATTTGTAATCAAACCATCAGAGCTTCCTGCTGATTATTTTATAACTTTAAGAAATTTGCTGAACTGAGGAAGGAAACAGCTTTTTATAATTACATGGCCAAGTTCTGAAGTATGTTTTGTCCCTATCAAATTCCAAATCAACCGTTTAAACTTTGACAGTAAATCAAATGTCCAAGTAATAAAAAAGATAAATCGATTATTCTTTTGATCCATATACTTGGTATCTTATTATTTAGCACCTGATACATATACTTGATATCTTATTATTACTAAACTTTTCAAGTTAGTATATTGGCACACTGAAAAAGAGTTAATATTTTTACCTAATAATTCTCTGAAGAGTAGTAATTTCTTAACAGACACTAATTTAATTTTATTCCTACATTGTGCACAAAAAAGTTTTCTTGGTCATTTTGGCTGACGTGATTCTTGGCTTTGCTTTAAATTATTGATTATGGTTAAAAAGGGTAGGGACTTTCTGATGAGAACAGCACTCTCTTTAATAGCATTTCACAAAAATCAATTTCTACCATTCCTGTTTTGCTCCTGTGAAGTACTGAAGTTTAAGAACCCTGGAAAGAATTGTGTCTCCTAAATTTGTCTTTATTATTTTTCATTTTTTCTTCCCTTTCTCTCCTTCATGTTTAGCCAGACGATTTGCAGTGAAGATCTTCTTTTTGAACGGCTTCTTTTGCTCCAAGAGGAATGTGTATGTGAGGAGTTTTTGCTGTTTGGGTGGCTACTTAGTATCAATCATGGGTGATGGATTAATATAATAGATTCATAGTCCAAATGCCCTGGTTCTTGATTTCTTCTCTTAAAGGAATAAGTGAGATCATTCATCAGTGTCTTTCAAGCTGGAAGCAGCTCAGTGGTGAATGCACTTTTCCTAGCTGCTGTGTTCCCAGCCCATACAGACAGGGAGGCATTGATGCCATTTCATGTGGGGCTTCAGCAGTGTGATGTCCAGGCCAGGTGCATGGGAGAGGTGATGTCATTCTTCCCTACAAAATGGATTCTGCTTGAGCTAATTAACTAAATCCTTATTTATACACAAAACTGTTTGCCTTACTTGAAATGAGCTGATTTGGAGGCATGAGAAGGGTAGGAAGCTGCTGAGAAATGTAGCTCAAAAACCTGAAGGATGCTGGTTACAGATCAGCTGAGAGTGGATTGCATTGTCCCAGCAAGAGGTTGTAAGTAATCTCTTATTGCCTACGGTATGTTTTTGGTTAAAGCTTGCTTCTGGATTGTTTTGAAACTCTATTTTTTACCTTATTATTTTGTTGGGCTGGCAGTGAGGGAATCATAAAAAAAGGAAATGAGCGATTTTGAATTGATGGAGTAGCTTTAAGAGTGGTCTCAAAATAAAGTTCTTAGCTTTCCTATGGTCTGAGTGGTGAGGCTTGGAAATTGTGATCTATGGAGCCTGAAGTCTTTCAAACAGAACTAGAGTCTTTTAGAAAACTTCTTTTTTCTCCTTCATGTGTCACTAATTTCTTCTCTGGGACAGCCTATTAAATTATCCAAGTAGAAAAAGTCTGTACTCAAGATAATATGAATCAGCAAGTTCATTCCAGCCAGACCCACTAGTGCAGGGCCAAGTAACTTTTTGCCATAATGAAATATCAAATGGATCTGAGATCATCATTACCCATGATCCATCTCTCAGTTTGACATGTATCTATAAATGCTACTTTGCTCAACTTGCCAGAAATTATTAATGTTCATCATTTTACCCAGCTTCACTCTATCTCAAATTAATTAATCGTATCTTTTTATTGTTTTAATACTTAGAGATATAATGGGGTTAAATTGTAGCAGGATGAAAAAAAATATTACTGTAATTTCAGTATATCTGGTAAGAAATCTGCCTTTCATAGTAACAGAAATTGCCATGATTTTTATCTTTTTTTTTATTGTGGTTTGTAGAGTAGTAAATATGTTGAACATGAAATTTACTATAACTAAAGTGGATTTTACAAGATAATGAAATCAATACTAACCTGAAAAGACCTGTCCTGATATTAGTTATCTTAACCATGGACACTGTGCTGACTGTCAGGTGTATATTTAGATTCTGTAGTCCTTTATGTACCCTCTTGAAAAGTTTTGCTTATCTCCTAAGATAAATCTTGCTGATATGGATCCTAGTTAATTAAACATAGCTTACTACCTGTGGGTTGTTTAATTATTTTAAAAAAATAATTAAGCAGATAGTTTGAAATTTTAAAAATTTATTAGCTGCATAAGTGTTCGTTGAAGACAAGGCTAGATAGGGAGACAACAAAGTAGACATAAATGTACAATTTAAAATCTTTTCCAACTCTGCTACCCAGACGTAAGGACTATTATGTATTTCATGACTGTCCTTTCAGACTTTGTCCTGTGGCACTATCTTTTCATATGTTTATGTATCTGTTTTATCCCTTCTTAATAAAGATGAAATTGCTGAGCAATTGCTTGGTAGCTTGCCCCTTACAATTATTATTACCTTAAATATTAGATATATTGATAAATTTTCATGTCAGCAAATATACTTCTACTACATTATTTTTAAAGGCTGCCTACTAACTTGGGTTGTGTAATGCCATCACCTATTTAAATACTTTCATCATTGTTTATTTAGGTTGTTTTTTTTCTGCCACTCATTCATTTGATGAATATTAATTGATTTTCTAGCAATGATCTTCAGTAAACTAGAGCCAAAGCACTCATGGTTCCCGTCTTGTGAAACTGATCTCTTCACAGAGAAGAGTAGATTATACTAACTGTGAAAAGTGCCATGGGGAGAAACTTCTGGTAGCCCTGAATGCAGAGCCAAGGGAAAGGGTGGCCTTGGGGTCCTGGGACGGCCTTACTGAGGAGATGTTTAAGGAAGGTCTGAAGATTGGAAAGGGTTAGCTGTGTCAACAGGTGGAGGCAGTAGATAGGGATGAGTGGGCAGAGAAGCAAAGTCCCTGGGGCGGGTGCTGCTGCTACTGCTGCTAAGTCACTTCAGTCGTGTCCAACTCTGTGCGACCCCAAAGATGGCAGCCCACCAGGCTCCGCCGTCCCTGGGATTCTCCAGGCAAGAACACCGGAGTGGGTTGCCATTTCCTTCTCCAGTGCATGAAAGTGAAAAGTGAAAGGGAAGTCGCTCAGTCGTGTCTGACTCTAGCGACCCCATGGGCTGCAGCCTACCAGGCTCCTCCGTCCATGGGATTTTCCAGGCAAGAGTACTGGAGTGGGGTGCCATTGCCTTCTCCGCCTGGGGCGGGTGGAGGATGGCAAACCTGAATTGCCTGACGGCAGCTAGTGTGGCCGCAGCCTAGGCAGCAAGGGGTCGATGCCAGGTGAGGTCAGAGAGGTAGGGAGGGGCCAGATGACTGAGTAGTTTTTATTAGCAAGAGAGTGGGAGCCCAGGTGATGGTGACGTTGACACCGTGAAGGCGATATAAGCTTTGTGTTTTGAGAGAATAATTTTGACCATGGTGTGAAAATTAGCTATCAGGAGTTCTTGACTTTTATTGTGCTATTGATGGCTTAGGCTGTTTGGTGATGCTCAAGGAAAACTCTAATGCTTTATGTTATAACATAAAACACAAAGGGTTACAAAAGAGACCAACTGTACTGAAATATAATTGTCAAAAAGTTAAATACACATGTGATGTCATGGTGTATGTGCTGCTTAATGCATTACATAGTCAGATTTAGTGGGGAGTCTAATAGCTACCGGTTTCAAAGTAATAATGACAGTAAACAATATATCTAACATTTGTCGTGTTATACAAAAATACCTGATTTCTTTTGTTGGCAAAATCACAGCAGTATTTGGAATATTGGTGTTCTCCCAATACTATTTAATATCAGCATTCTGCGAATATTAATACTAGCATGGTTTGTTGCTAATGTTCGTGACTCACTGAAATGCTAAATTTCAGTCTGAGATGAATGAAAATAAAAATGTAATATTTCTGGAGTCCATGGACCCTGCCTGGTTAAGAACCTCTGAGAGGAAGGGTAAAATCTAGAATCCAGTTAGGAGGCAATCACAGTCCCAGGTGAGAGACTGTTTTAGCCTGAAGAAGGTAGCAATTGAGATTTGGAGGGCAGGAAGGAGGTGGCTGAAAAGCGGGTAGAGTAATCCACTGTGAAGAAGGGGGATTTGTCCGGAGGAGCCCTGAGTATGTGGCTTCCATAATGGGAGGGATGAGATAGGAAAGGATGGAAGCTGGAGGATTGGGCCTCAACACGATAACTCGTTCAAAATATCCAAACGGCGATGCCCAGTGGGCAGCTCAGGAAGGATCTGGAGTGGGGGCGTAAGTGTGAGAGAAATGTCCCTAGATATCATAACAGGAGCCCTGGGTACTGAGGAGGCTGCCTGCAAGTTGACTCAAGAGTACAGAGAAAGGGCCCATGCATCAGCCTTCAAGGCCCAAGGCCACTGTGGAGGGCGGGAGAAAGTCGAGAAGACTGGGGATATGGGAGCAGAGCAGGACAGAAAGCTGTGGTTTCCTGGAAGCCACTCTTTTAAAAGAGTGTTGAAAGACATAAAGAAGTGGAATAAAATGAGAATTGAAAAATGCATTTTCCTTTTACCAGTAAGAGGTTATTAATGACTAGAGGAGAGTAATTTTGGAGATGTGATATGAGCAGAATGCAGTTTGATGTAGCATTAGGAGTGAGTAGGAGGTAAGAACTTGGAGAAAGCCAGTGTAGATGATTCAGGTTCCAAAAGATTCAGACAGTTCTGAAGGCTAGACTTGTAAGTCAGAATTTCCTCACACCCATTCCTATTCCCCCATCTCTCTTCCCTGGAGGGGAGCTGTGTGTGTGTGTGTGTGTGTGTGTGTGTGTGTGTGTGTGTGTGTGTGTGTTGGGGTGGAAGGAGAGCAGGGGGACAGAGGAGAGCTGTGTTGTGGCTTATTGGTTTTATTTTGTATAAATGAGACAATCTATAAGTGTTTTTCTCCCCTGCATTCCCCTTCAACACACAACATGTACTGGGGACTAGTGCTACTGAAAACTAACACTTAAGTGGCCCTTACTCTATGTCAGCCAGTGTTCTAAGCACTTTACTTATAAACCTCCCACGAACCCTATAAGAAGACCACTATTATTATTTGCATTTTACAGTATGAGGAGATTGAGTCCTAGAGAGGTTACAGAATTTTCCTAAGGTCATGTAGCCAGTCTCTTAAACAGGGAAACAGCGATCCATGGACCACTGCTTGTTACGGCCTTGTTCATGATCGTAAACCTTGTAAGAGGCATCTGTGGAGCTGGGATTAGAATACAGGAAGTCTAGTTCAAGACTCCACGTTCAGTACAAAGACCTCCTCATTCTGCTGCATAATAGTCTCAAATTTAGGTGCATTACATTTATTTTATTGTTCCTTATTGCCAGGCCTTAGGTTTGTTCTTGTTTTCCTCATAACAAACTAGTCTTCTATGAATACTCTTACGCATCTCATGAATATGTGCAAGTATTTTCCTAGAGGAGTTATTCAGATAAAGAATTTTTGACAGATACCGCTGCCAAGAAAGTTTGCTGTTATAAACAAAGCTGTGACAAACAGTGGGTTCCCGAATCTGTTTCCTTGTGTGTGAGTCTCAGCAAGAATATTAAATATGGTATTCATCACGATGGTAGTGTCTGTTAAAAAAATCTATTAAAATGCATTTTATTATTAATTTCTTATATTCCCCATAATATGAATGCTGCAGTATATTAACATGTCTACTAGAAACTATTCCTTCTACCAAAAAAAAAGGACGAAGAAGCAGCAACACTCAATTCCCAGCTTCCTCTGGGCAGATTTTCTCTGCCTCTTTGCTACTTGTTAGCTGTCATTTCCTAGAGAATGCCAGGGATGGGGGAGCGTGGTGAGCTGCCGTCTATGGGGTCGCACAGAGTCAGACACGACTGAAGCGACTTAGCAGCAGCAGTAGCAGCAGCAGCTGTCATTTCATCTCTTCAGGCTCCAGGAGACTGGACAGTATAGAACCCATCACTCACTCTGCAGTGACCCATATGGACATATATCCTGCAGTGTTAGAACAGAACGAGATGCCCTTGAGTAGGGATGTCAGGAAACACTACCTCCTTGACCCCTACCTGTTGCTCAGTCCTCGACTTCCTTGGTGGAACAGTTCATTTGACCAGTGACCATATACCCTCTTCCAAAACCCTTAATTCTATGCTTAATTCTACCTAGTCTATTTTGCCCTCCATTCTGTCATCTTAAAGTAGGCCTTTAAGATCCCTGAAAAGAAAAGACAGCTCTGAACTCACCCAAAGATACCTGATTCTAGGCTCAGTGACGTGAAGTTTTACTTTTTTTACTTTTTGGCCACACCACACAGCATATGGGATCTTAGGTCCCCAACCAGGGATCGAACCTAGGCCCTTGGCAGTGAAAGCACCAAGTCCTAACCTCTGTACCACCAGGGAATTCCCTGAACTTTTATTTTTGTTGTTGTTTGTTGCTCAGTCATGTCTTACTCTTTGCGACCCCACGGACTGCAGCATGCCAGGCATCCCTGTCCTTCACCATCTCCTGGAGCTTGCTCAAACTCATGTCCATTGAGTCAGTGATGCCATCCAACCATCTCATCCTCTGTGGTCCCTTTCTCGTCCTGCTTTAGTCTTTCCCAGCATCAGGGTCTTTTCTAAAGAGTCGGCTCTACTCATCTGGTGGCCAGAGTATTGGAGCTTCAGCATCAGTCCTTCCAATGAATATTCAGGATTGATTTCCTTTAGGATTGACTGATTTGATCTCCTTGCCATCCAAGGGACTCTCAAGAGTCTTCTCCAACACCACAGTTCAAAAGCATCAATTCTTGGGAACTCAGTCTTCTTGATGGTCCAACTCTGACCATCTTGAGATGGGCAGGCTTCCCAGGTGGTCGGCCCCGCTGTGGGTTTCCTGCTTGATCACTGTCCTAGCACGGCTGGGAAAGCCCTCCTGTGTGTGTGATTTATGGAGACTGACAAGCCATCAGTTTTCCAGCCTCACCCAGTGATCCCTTACACTGGTCGTTCTGCATTGTTGCCTTCTTTTGCCTCCAAGGATCAAGACCAAGTTATGAATCTGTGGACTAGTCCACCCTCAGCATATTAACCAGATGCTTGTCGAGCCAGGGTTTTCTTTGGATCATTTCATTAACCAGTGAATTCACCAGCGGTGTTGCAAAATAAGAATGCCTTTTTCCCCCTTTTCTTACAAGAGATCTCATGATTCAGGGATCACAACATCAACAGTATACAGGATTCTGGATTTGGACTCTGACTTAGTGACATGGTACTAAGTCAGCTGTAGCTGCTCTGTTTATTACGGAGACAAATAACATTTACCTACCTCCTAGAATAGGAAGAGAGTATTTGCAAAATGTTTATTAGTTCCTGAAGATTTACAGAAGTGTGAGTTTCATTCTCTTTTTGGCTTAAACAACAGAAATGAATTTTCTTACAGTTCTGCGGGCTGAGAGTCCCAGGTCAAGATGGCGGGAGAGTTGGTCTCCTCTGAGGTCTGTCTCCTTTGCTGTAAATAACCACCCTCTTGCTTCCTTCTCATACAGTCTTTCCGCTGTCCATGCACCCCTGGTATCCTCCTTCTCATAAGGACACCAGTCCTGTTGGGTTAGGGCTCACCCCGACACCCTCATATAACCTTAATTACTTCTTTGAAGGCTCCATCTCTATATCCAGTCACATTCTAAGGAACTGGGGGTTAGGATTTTAAGGTAATATTGAAGTGCTGTCCTAATGAAGGAATACGTACAAATCCACAACAATAGCTTGTGGTTAGTTGGCGATTGAGTGAGCTTGGGGGTTGTCTTAAGGCTCTACTTTTCTGCATGCTGTGCACCTAAGGAAGGGTAGTCCCAAGCCCGAACATGACTGCTGCAGTGGAAGCACCACAGGGACCACACCTGGAGAGAGCAGGGACAGCTTGCGCACATCATCATGGTAGACTCGTTGTCTGCAGGGAGCAGATGCCACGCCTAAAACCAGAATGGAGACACATTGTTTGGAGCTAATGGGTGGTTGGAAGGTAAGGTTCAATGAAGAACCTTCCTCCCAAACCATTCCAATGATAACTCAGTGTACTGTCAAATTTTGCACCAGCCATACCATGCTAACTAATCACAGATCTTGGTGAAATGAAATTTTTCCCCTAATGTGTTTACATATTTCTGTCACTACAGAGTCATTTTATCTTCAATGCTTAATTATCTCTACTAATTGGGGAGAATATTAATGTGGAAAACACAGGGACATTGATTCATTTCCAGCTTCCTGGTCTGTGTTAGTAGATTTTACATTCTCGATTTTAATTTTAGCTCGCCTCCTTGCTAACCACGTCTCTGTAAACAAGTTGCTTGCGCTTGTGTTCCTCATCTATAAATGGATGGAATTAACCATCCATTAGATCCAAGTTAGATTGCTGGCTTGCAGAATGACTGTGCAAGATTCAGCATGTTGAAATATATGTTCCCGGGGTCCTTCCCAATAGAGATTCCAGTTCTTGGCTCTTTGGGGCCCAGGAGTCTCCATGTTGGCAGGTATCCTGAAATGAGTCTGACACAGGTGGTTCTCCCATCCCACTTCAGGAACCTGAGATTTCTCCTAGTCGAGAAAAAAGACTGGGAGCTGGAATAGACTTGAGAAAAAGTCTGAGTTTAAGAAATAGTAAATTTTGGATACTTCTTGCTGCCTTTTTGGTCCTTATCCCAAAGCGGCACAATTTAAAGTTTTATTCTGTGCCCATATGCAGCTATCAAGCTATGAGACTGTAAATACTGTCTACTAGATTGCACAAAGTGGAGAAGGGATCTAACTTTAGGACTATAATTTCTACAGATTTTGAAACTATACCAAACCTTCCCCTCTGCAGTGTCACGTGTCTTTGAACTGAACGGTCATACTTGACTGGACACTCACTGGCTCTGCTGTATCCCTTTGTGGGCCACATGCGGACCTTCTTCCTTTTATCTCATGTCCACAGTGGAGTGGCTACTGCTCTTTCAGGCCAAGGTTATACAAGACTCAATGAATCCAAAATGGATTCAGAAGAAAAAAGTCGTGAGGAAGCAGACAGTGCTTTCCAGGCAAATGTGAACTGGAAAACCCTGGAAAAGGTCCACTTGGTGGTAACATGGAGAAACAGCCCCTGGTTTTGTTCCCAAAGTCTAGTGAAAGTTGGTCATTTGTGTCTGACTCTTTGCAACCCCACGGACAGTAATCCATGGAATTCTCCAGGCCAGAATACTGGAGTGGGTAGCCTTTCCCTTCTCCAGGGGATCCTCCCAACCCAGGGATCAAACCCAGGTTTCCCGCATTGCAGGTGGATTCTTTACCAGCCGAGCCACAAGGGAAGCCCAAGAGTACTGGAGTGGGTAGCCTATCCCTTCTCCAGCAGATCTTCCAGACCCAGGAATTGCACTGGGATCTCCTGCATTGCAGGCGGATTCTTTACCAACTGAGCTAACAGGGAAGCCCTCCTCAAAGTCTGAGTGTCCTATGTTAGTTTTCTGTTGCTGACTAACAGATGCTCACGAGCATCTGTAGGTCCTGTGGGTCTGGATTATGAGTGTGGGTTAGCTGGGTCTTCTGCTAAGAGCCTCACAGGCTGAAGCCAAGGTGTCAACCAGGGGTGCAGTCTTGTCTGAGGCTCGGGGTCCTTTTCTAAGCTCACTGATTGCTGACAGAGTTCATTCCCTTGTAGTTGTATGACCAACATCTTTGTTTTCTTGCCAGCTCTTGGCCAGGACCACTCTCAGCTCTGGAGACTGTACTTAGGTCCTTGCCATGTGGTCCCCTCCTTTTATACATGGCAGCTTGCTTTTTCAAGGCTGGTCTGCTGCTGCTTGTCTTCTTTAAGGGCTCACCTGGTTAGGTAAGACCCATCCCAGATAATCTCCCTTTCAAAGAGTGAAAAAGCTGTCTTGAAACTCAACATGAAGAAAACTAAGATCATGTCATCTAGTCCCATCACTTCATGGCAAATAGAAGCGGGGAAAATGGAAGCAGTGACAGATTTTATTTTCTTGGGCTCCAAAATCATTGTGGATAGTGACTGTAGCCACGAAATTAAAAGACTCTTTCTCCTTAGAAGGAAAGCTATGACAAACCTAGAACAGCATAATAGAAAGCAGAGACGTCACTTTGCTGACAAAGGTCCACATTGTCAGAGCCATGAGCCATGGCTTTTCCATTAGTCATATACAAATATGAGAGTTGGACCAAAAAGAAGGCTGAGCACTGAAGAATTGATGCTTTCAAATAGGGGTGCTGGAGAGGGCTCTTGAGAGTCCCTTGGACAGCAAGGAGATCAAACCAGTGAGTCCTAAAGGAAATCAACCCTGAATATTCATTGGAAGGACTGATGCTAAAGCTCCAATACTTTGGCCACCTGATACGGAGAAGAGCCGACTCATTGGAAAAAAACCCTGATGCAGGGAAAGATTGAAGGCAAAAAGAGAAGGGGGCAGCAGAGGATGAGATGGTTAGATAGCATCACTGACACCATGGTCATGAATTTGAGCAAACTACAGGAGATGGTGGAGGACAGAGGAGCCTGACGTGCTGCAGTTCATGGAGTTGCAAAGTGTCAGACATGACTGAGCAACAAAGTTGACTGATGAAGGATCTTAATTAAATCTGCAGAATCCTTCACCTTACAATGTATCCTAATCACAGAAGTGATAACCTGTCGTATTTCTCAGTCTTGCCCATTCTCAGGGGAGGGAACTGTCCAAAGCATGTATTTCAGGAGGCAGGAATCTTGGAACCATCCTAGAAATCTGCCTACCGCATGTCCAAAGATTGTTTATTGTATGTTGGACACCAAATCTTGACTATTAATTGGCTAGAAACTCTGTAACAGTATTAATTTCTAGAAATCTCTAGGCATATAGATTCTGATGTGCAACTTTTGGGGAAATGTTAAGCAGAATAAAATATCTAGCCTTTCCTTTCCAAATTTAAAATCAGAGAGTGTTAGAAAACCGTGGAGCTCACTCATCTAGTTATCTGAACTCCTTGTACAGATGAGAAAACAGTCTCCGTGGAAACAGCTTGCCAAGGTCATAGAGTAGAGGAAAGAGGGGCGTCTGCTGGCTCTTTTTGTCTTTTCTTTTCAGGTGTGTCTCTGAATTTTTCTAAAGGATAAGCTTCAAGTACCCTTTTAGTCAGGAATGCATTGACTTTAATAAACAGTTTTCCTTGTCCCCCATTATTATCTTGAATTAGAACATTTTTCTTCTAATGTGTTATGTTTAAGAGAATCTTGGATAAAATGAGCTTTTAGTTGCTTGTTTGTATTTGTGTCATCTTCATAATTTTCATGATGACTCATACAGTCAAGGAATTATAGAGCTGAGGCTGGGGAGAGGAACCAGAGAAAGCTTTTATGAGTCAACTGCCTCACCAAAAAACCCTTCAACTGTGATGGACAGTTGGATTGATACGCATTAAGTCATTTTCCATGCTTTTTCCCCATATTTAGTGGTACTTTTTAAAAAAATCTATTTAAATATAAAGATGTTTGAATGTTTTCTCCATTTCTTCTTCTGTAGTAGACTCTTACCACTGACAAAGCAGTGTTTCTGTGTAGCAGTTTGTATTCAAGCTTCCTTTCCAGACTGTCCACTGCTAAGTAACCTCACAGGTGGATAGACTCACAATTAGCTTGAAAAGTAACTGTTACCAAATCAGCTGGGTTTTGTCCCAGCACCGAGATGGTGGATGTGCTGACAAGAAGCAGAATGTCCTTCCCTAGCGGGTAAGGCTTAGCCCAGCCTCAGAGCTGCCCGATTTGGGATGAAGCATTGGACTAATTGCCACTTTGGGTTGGAGCATACACTGTTGGCTGTTGTCACGGAATATTGGTGGGCAAAATCTCCCAAACAGAGAAAACAGGGCAACCACAGGCTATTTCTGAGTCCCGTCTCTTGCGCCTTCACATGTATCAGCACTTGGTTATGAGCACGCACAAGGACATCTGTCACCTTCGCATGAGAACGGCTGAATCGTTTTATCAAAGCTCCTCCTGTGAAGCCTCGTATCCTTGGCCACACCCTGCTGGGCCTGGGTTTGTTTCGCTCTCCACCTTATGTGAAACCTTAGCCTTGAGATTTGTTAAATCTCCACTGGCAAGAAGATTCCTTGAGGTCAGGAACAGTGTCTCCAGTGTCTTCCTGGCAGTCATCTTTCTGTCTGTCACAGACTGTAGTAATTCCTAGTCTGTGGGCCTCAGACCTCTGAGAACAAGAAGATATTTCAGAGGCTCCGTTTCCATGTGTACCGAGTATATATTTATATGTGTGGGACTCGTTTTCAAGTGTATTTAGATGCTCTTGAGACAAATAAAGCACAAATTTCATTAAAGGTGCACTGACTTCATTATAATTTGGGTCTTTTCCCAATGAGTACTTAGTAAGAATACAAGACACCCTCCTGCTGGCATGTGAAGAGCCACTGCCTTTCAGCATCTAGCACGGTGCTTTGCGTTTTGAGATACTTGGGATATTTTCCTGTTGTAAGTCTTCTGGCATGTTTCATCTGTGAGGTGTGTAAAGAAAACTTACAGAGGTTCTCCTTTGTAGCACAAATAAAATGTGCAATTCTTTAATTCTTTGATGAATATCTGATTAATATTAATCCCCACACTTAGACTTGAAAGCATGTGATGCCCTGCCTGTGTCTCTCTATGACCCACTGCCTAGCAGAATGACCCTCACCTGGTAGGTTCAATACATATGTTAGTGGCCAAAGGCTTTGTGACCACAACTGGTAAGTGGTTTTAGGACCACTCTTTAATATGGGGATGCTTTGGGAATTCCTGTAGTAAGTAAAGTGGTCCTCAAAGATATGCAGTCTCTGAATCAAAGGATTTAGAGAAATACCTATTGAAATAGCTAATTTTAATGTTAAAATGTCTGCCACCTGGTGTCAGATGAAGAATTAGCATCTTGGTTAATTCTCATACCTAGTGAGTCCCATCGGAGAAGGCAATGGCACCCCACTCCAGTACTCTTGCCTGAAAAATCCCATGGACCGAAGGGCCTGGTAGGCTGCAGTCCATGGGGTCGCTAGGAGTCGGACACGACTGAGCGACTTCACTTTCACTTTTCGCTTTCATGCATTGGAGAAGGAAATGGCGACCCACTCCAGTGTTCTTGCCTGGAGAATCCCAGGGATGGAGAGCCTGGTGGGCTGCCGTGTATGGGGTCGCACAGAGTCGGACACGACGGAAGCGACTTAGCAGCAGCAGCAGCAGTGAGTCCCATTAATGTTATCATTTCATTATTACAGTAAATTATACATTTCACATAAAATAAGCACCATTCTGAAGTTCTGCCTAATTTGCTACTGTGAAGCTGGAATTTTTGAATTTGTTTTCAACATTGTTGACTTTCAGATGTAAAAAATAATTTGGAATTAAAGTCTAAATGTAGTAAATTTTCTGTATACTGTTAACTCTGTAGCACTGAATTTTATAGAAGAGAGAAAACAACAACATCTATGTGAAGCAAAATTAGCCTAAACATTGTTAATATTTCATGACTTTGCATAGACCTTATTACTGCTGATAATTTTCCTAATTTGTCCAGAAGAAGGTGTAAAAATTCATAAAAAATAAAGACCCCAAAATTAAAATCTTGGAGTAACTTAAATTTACTGTGTGTGCTTAGTCACTCAGTTATGTCTGACTCTTTGCGACCCCATGGACTGTAGCCCATCAGGCACCTCTGTCCATGGGGATTCTCTAGGCAAGAATACTGGAGTGGGTTGCCATACCCTCCTCCAGGGGATCTTTGCAACCCAGGGGTCGAACCCAGGTCTCCTCCTTTGCAGGCGGATTTGTTACTGTCTGAGCCACCAGGGAAGCCCAGACAGAAGAGAATCCACCTGCGACTTAAATTTACTTATTTGGATTAAACAGGAAAGCAGATATTTATCAGATTCCCTTGAATAAGTAAAGAATGTCTCTGTTTTGTAAAGAATGAGGTTTATATAGGGGAAAGTAGGGGTTCTTTATTTTCTTACTGCATTCAAACCTCTTGTTGACCTGAAAGTTGTTTCTGTGCCCTACACAAGACACCTTACGGCATAGTGCCCTTCCTTAGAGGCCAGCCATAAGATCATATGAGATAAAGTGAATGGTGCCTGGAGTAGTAGTAGTTGTTGTTTAGTCACTAAATTCTGACTCTTTTGAGACCCCATGGACCGAAGTCTGCCAGGCTTCTCTGTCCATGGGGTTTCCCCAGCAAGAATACTAGAGTGGGTTGCCAGTTCCTTCTCCAGGGGATCTTCCTGTCCTAGAGATCTAACCTGTGTCTCCTGCTTGGCTGATAGATTCTTTACCACTGAGCCACCAGGGAAGCCTGAAGTAGCAAGAAGTCATAAATGTTAGAAGATGAATATACTTATTAACAGCGTGTAGTGTATACCAAATACTGTACAAGATGCCAAAGATACGCCGTTAGATCTATCTACTCCATTTATAGCCTCAAGGAGCTGAAATTGCATTGCATGAATCAGACAATAATAAAACCATGTAATTAGATAGAATTAGTTGTGATTACTGCTCCTTGTAGAAAACCACCCTAGTGGAGGGGTGTAGGGGGCTGGACTACATCAATGATGAGAAGCTGAAACAAGGGCAGAGCCTGTTGAGAAGTCACAAATAGAGGCTCCATCGTCTCTATACTGAACCACTTTCATTTCACTTATTAAGAATATCCAGGTGCTTTCTCCAAGCCTATTTACTCTAATTTAGACACATTTCTCACTTGGCTTTGTAGTAGACAAGGGGTTAGATTTAATGGGTTAGAAGGGAGCTGGGAGGTGGAAAGAAGGATCAAGGAGAAAAAGAAGCTGATAGAGCCACACCTTCCAGTATTAGCAAGGTGATAGCTCAGCACTGGGGCTGGTTGGGGAAGTGGGAACCCAGAACAGATCTTAAGTGCTCACAGAGCATGTTGAATAGCAGGGATGCAGGTAAAATGTTTAGTGCCTCTAATTGTAGTAGGTGACATTTGGAGTAATGGCCTTGAGTCACCAAAAAACAGGTATAAGTATGCTTGGGTACAAGAAGGAAGCAGAGAAGTGTGCGGTGAGCACGACAGCCTCGGCACTGCTGTATGAGGTTGTTTTGGCTTCACTGAGCTCCTAGAAGGCAGTGGCCATGGCTCATTCATATCTGTTTTGTTAGAATTTGTCTTAGGGTCCAGCCCAATGGCATGAGTTGTTCAATAGATGTTCCCTGATTGTATTAAAGAGGGTTACTTCTCTAGACAGATCTTCGTGGAGATGTTAGAATTAAGTATGTCTAAAACTAGATGTTGTAATCCATATAAAAGCTTTAGCGTAGTCAAGAAGCAGAATTAATTCTCTTGCTTTTTCTATCATCCAGTGGATGTTGGCAATTTGATCTCTGATTCCTCTGCCTTTTCTAAATCTAGCTTGAACATCTGGGAGTTCTTGGTTCACATACTGTTGAAGCCTGGCTTGGGGAATTTTGAGCATTACTTTGCTAGCCTATGAAATGAATGTAATTGTGTGGTAGTTTAAGCATTCTTTGGCACTGCCCTTCTTTGGGATTGGAATGAAAACTGACCTTTCAGACCACCTTACCTGCCTCCTGCGAAACCTGTATGCAGGTCAAGAAGCAACAGTTAGAACCGGACATGGAATGGAACAGTTAGAACGGACTGGTTCAAAATTGGGAAAGGAGTACATCAAAGCTGTATATTGTCATCCTGCTTATTTAACTTATATGCAGAGTACATCATGAGAAATGCAAGGCTGGATGAAGCACAGCTGGAGTCAAGATTGCCAGAAGAAGTATCAGTAACCTCAGATATGCAGATGACACCACCCTTATGGCAGAAAGTGAAGCAGAACTAAAGAGCCTCTTGTTGAAGGTGAAAGAGGAGAGTGAAAAAGATGGCTTAAAACTCAACATTCAGAAAATTAAGATCATGGCATCCGGTCCCATCACTTCATGGCAAATAGATGGGGAAACAATGGAAACAGTGACAGACTTTATTTTGGGGGGCTCCAAAATCACTGAAGATGGTAACTGCAGCCATGAACTTAAAAGATGTATGCTTCTTGGAAGAAAAACTATGACCAACCTGGACAGCATATTAAAAAGCAGAGACATCACTTTGCCAACAAATATCCGTCTAGTCAAGGCTGTGGTTTTTTCAGTGGTCATGTTTGGATGTGAGAATTGGACTATAAAGAAGGCTGAATGCCGAAGAATTGATACTTTGAACTGTGGTGTTGGAGAAGAGTCTTGCAAGTCCCTTGAACTGCAAAGAGATCAAATTAGTCAATCCTAAAGGAAATCAGTCCTGAATCTTCATTGGAAGGGCTGATGTTGAAGCTCCAATACTTTGACCACCTGATGCGAAGAGCCGACTCATTGGAAAAGACACTGTTGCTGGGAAAGATTGAAGGCAGGAGAAGGGAATGACAGGGGATGAGATAGTTGGATGGCATCACTGACTCAATGTACATGAGTTTGAGCAAGCTCCAGCAGATGGTAAAGGACAGGGAAGCCTGGCATGCTGCAGTCCATGGGTCTCAAAGAGTCAGACATCACTGAGCGACTGAACAACAACAGCAAAACTGGATGTACAGGCAAACTGTAAGCTCAGCATCCCTCCCTAGAATGCTCTAATGGAGAGGAAGTAGTTATGCAACTCTTAGGCTCTGTTAACATGATGTTTTTAGCTATAATAAAACCACAGTTCTGTTTTTAAATAGCTCTTACATGCCGTTCATTTACCAGTTTACTGTTTTGCCGGGTCTGTGAAAGCACACAGTGCTTGCACCTTCTGTGGGCACAGCCCTGGGCTAGGTCCTGGGGAGCAGACGGATGAAGATTTCTTCCTGCCCTCCAACAATTCTGGGTATGGAAGATACTGCTAATACATTATATATTGTTGAGGGTTGAATTGTGTCCTCCAAAAAGATATGTTGAAATCCTAACACTTTGTACATTTGAGTATGATTCTGTTTGGGAATAGGGTCCTTGCAGAGGTCATCAAATCTGCCCTTCTAGGAAGAGGGGAATTTGGACAGAGACACCCAAGGAGAAGACCACGTGGAGACCCATACACATAAACACAGAAAGAAGATGGCCTTATGAGGATGGAGGCAGAGATCGGAGTGATGCTGCTGCGAACCAAGGAACATCTGCGGCTGGTAGAAGCTGGATGAAGTTGGTCAAGATTCTCCCCTAGAGGCTTGGGAGCATGCCTCCCTCAATACCTTGATTTTTGAATTTCGAGACTCCAGGACTGTAAAACAAATTTCTGTTGTCATAAGTCATTCACCTTATGGTACTTTGTTATAGCACCCCTAGGAAAAGAATACAATTATAATCATTTCTCTGTGAATCAGGGTTCTAGATGGAAACAGGTGATCTCTTCAGTGGAGTAACTGAGGAAAGTTTAAAAGGAGGCACTGTTTACAGAAGTTTGGGCAAGATTAAGAAGAATTTCTAAGGGTTGGGGAAGCCTTCTGAAGTCGGCAGCCAGGTTCTCATCAGCATATCCAGGTTGAAAAGGCCAAGTGGAAGGAAGGTCCTTGAAATCCAGGCAGAGCTACATTTGCAGCTCTGAGCATAGGAGAGTGGTGGCGTTAAAACTGCACAACTCAGATGGACTTGAAGCCACAGGCCAGGACTCAGATCTGGCCAAAACCCAGATTGGGGACTTGAACCCACTGTCTTTTAATTGAGATGATACACCTGGTCTCAGGACTTAATGAAGCTCAGCTTCTTTATGTTTTGTCACAGAAAGAATTTAATGAGAGACAAAATGATGGGTGAGAAGTGGATTTATTTAGAGAGGTATGCAGTCTCAGAAGGCGAGAGTGGCCCCAGGGTATGGGGTCCTCCCAGAAAGTGAGAATGGCTGTGGAAGGAACGCACTTCATAGAGTGTGGGCTGTCTCAGAAGGTGAAAAGCCCTAAAATATGGAACGGTTAGTTTTTATGGGCTGGGTAATTCCACATACCAACGAGTGGGAGGATTTGGGGGAAGGGGCAGTGATTTCTAGGAATTGGGCCACTACCCACTTTTTGACCTTTCATAGTTGGCTTTGGAGCTGTCGTGGCCCCTGTGGGGGTGTGTGTGCTGATGTGTTACAGTGAGCATATGATGAGGCTTGACATCTACTGAGAGTCAAATCTTCCACCATCTTAAGACAGAGTTGGTGTCCAAGATGTCTTTGTCACAAAAAGAATTTAATGAGAGACAAAATGATAGGTAAGAAGTGGATTTATTTCGAGAGGTACTCATTCCATAGACAGAATGCAGTCTCAGGAGGCGAGAGTGGCCCCAGGGTATGGGATCCTCTCAGAAAGTGAGAATGGCTATGGGAGGAATTTTTTTTTTTTAAATCATACCCTTAATGGCTGTGTCATCGTTTTAAAGGTTGTGCCCTGCCCTCCTTCCTCCTGTTTCAGCCTGACTGCTCTTGCAGAGACGGAGCTGGGGAATTCATACTCAGACCTCTTTGGCCTCCCACACTCCTATCAGCTGCTAGGCCTTTCATTGCCAAATCTACAAAGGGTCTATCTAGCTCTTAGTGCCCAGGGCAGGGTAGAAAGAGTGGCTAGTAGATCTAGCAGGGGAACTAGAGACTATCTCACACGTTTGGGATAAGGGGTATGTGTCATTCAAAGGTATCTGTTCTCTGTGAGAAAGAAGAATTTAATGTCTAAGACAGTAGGTGCATATCAGTGGTTCTCAACAAACACGGCTATTTCCAGTATAGACTACCCAGAATTGTTTATTTTGGAGTATAATGTTTAAGGTGGTGGAATTCATTCAACAAATTCTTATCAAGCACCTAAGATAGTGTGGGATACTAGATAGCTCTGGGGATAAGCATTGAGCAAATTAGACTCTGTCCTTACCCTTAAAGAACTTAATCTTACTAGTAGGCCAACTATATTAATAAGGGTTAAAACTCCCATACACCTCTACTTTTCTTATAATACTCAGTGTAATTTGAAAATGCAAACTAGATGCCACTCTTTTCCTGTGGACTGCAAGCTTCGTGAGGCCAGTCATGAATGTTTACTGCTAGGTCCCAACACCCAGCCCACAGCCTGGCTCCTGGCAAGTGTTCACTGAATGAACTGGTGAGTGAATGGCACAGTGCCTTGTATTTGCCACCATGGGAAACCTTTTCCTCTGCCCTCTTAGAGTCAGTGACTGCAGCCTGCAAATTAAACTGACCTCAGACAGATTAGCCAGAGAAAAAAGATATAATTACACACTTACTTAGGAGAGTTCACAAAGAAATGTGACTTAAAGAAGCTGTTAGAATTTGGGGCTTATATACAGTCTTAGTAGAGGATGGGGAGGAGCAGAGGGTACTTCTGGGGGAAAAAATGAGTTTAGAAGAGGGGAGAAAGGGAACTCTGGAAAAACAAATAATCTTTGAAAAATACGTTGGTTCTTAGGAGACTGGACAGGAGATACAATAGTCTGATGACAGTTTGGGTGTGGATTTCTCATCTCCCAGAAGAGATTAAAATTGCTCCCAGGGAAGGGATTTATGTCTACTGAGTTCTTTTGGGAGGCTCTGCTTTTAGGCAGATAAAGGATTTCAAAAACTAAAATGCCTTCAGCTCAAAACTATTTCTATGCCACTTCAGCTTATGCTAGACCCTTTCATTTCACTATTTAGGAGTTTTTGAAAATTAGTGGGTGGCTTAAAATATACAAAATTAAGCAAGATAATTGCATTAGGAAATATTTGAAAGGATTATTTGAATAGATCATTTACAAAGCAAATGTGCTGAAAGAAAGCAGTCTACAGTTTAATAGCTCTGGTTTTTGAAAGTTTTATTTTTTGTTGAGAGTGCTTTTGTGCATTTTTAGAGATTGAAATCAAGTGTTTTCTTTTTATTTTCTTTGGTCACTGTTCTCATAAACTGATTGGTCCATAAGAATATAGTTGTTGTTTAATCATGTTGCTAAATTGTGTCTGACTCTATTGTGACTTCAGGGACTGTAGCCCACCAGGCTCCTCTGTCCATGGGATTTCCCTGGCAGGAATACTGAAATGGGTTGCCGTTTCCTTCTCCAGGGGATCTTCCTGAACCTGGAGATCAAACCTGTGTCTCCTGCATTGCAGCTGGATTCTTTACCACTGAACCACCAGGAAAACCCAATAAGAATATTAACTGAAATTAAAGGAAATCTTCAGGACTTCCCTCGTGGCACAGTGGATAGGAATCCACGTGCCAACACAGGGGACACGGGTTTGATCATCAGCCTAGGAAGACTGCGCATGCTGTGGAGCAACTAAGCCCATGCACCACAACTACTGAGCCTGTGCTCCCCAAGACGAGAAAGCAACGTGAGAAGCCCCGCTCGCTGCAACTAGGGAAAGCTCGGGTGCAGCAATGAAGAGCCAGTGCAACCAAAAATAAATAAATAAAAAGCTGGAATGTGAATATGAAAGACTACGTCGAGGGCATGGCAACCCACTCCAATATTCTTGTCTGGAGAATCCCCATGGACAAAACCTGGCAGCTATAGTCCACGGGGTCACAGAGTCAGACACCACTGAGTGACTAAACATAGCAAAGCATACCGATGGTTTAAATCTAGACCAAGAATTTGGAGGAATGTTACCGAAAAAAAAAATGGGTTTGCCTATTGATTGGTATCAAGCCAAAAGACACACAGCCAAGCCACAGATCAAGAGAAGGAAGGATTTATTACTTGCAGCAAGTAAGAAGAACACTGGGGATCTTTCCCAAAGCCATATCTCCCCAACAGCAAAACTGGGGAAGTTTTAAGCTAAGGGTACATGTGTATTCCTGAAGGGGCTTGAGCAGAGGAGAATTCAGCATAGACTTGGAACAAAGGTTAACAGAGTCCAGGCTTTACTTGATTGAAGTCATGAGGGTCAGAAAAAGCACCCCTAAATGGGAAGGAAATCTAAAAAAAGAGTAGATGGATGCGTACGCACAACTGATTAATTCACTTTGTTGTTTAGCAGAAACTAATACAAGATTGTAAAGCAACTATACTCTAGTAAAAAATTTTTTTTTTTTAAAGAAAGCATACACAAACATCATTCCATCCTCCACCTGAATAGGGCTGATATTTCCTGCAGAACTCAAAGATAGGTATCAGATTGTTTTGTATTTTCCCTTGAGGAGGAACTAGGACTCTGGTTTATGCTGAATTGTTGTGTCTTGCTTGGTTTTCCTTTGTTCCTGTGTTCCCTCATTTTGCTCAAGATCACTAATTTCTGAGACCTGTTCAAGGGCAAGTGTTGTGGCCAGGCTTAGAGCACAAGATGGCTTAGGCCAATAATGGCTTCTCTTGTGTCAAGAGAGCCATGCCTGGTTCTGTTTCTTTGGGGACCCCCTACCTATTTTAATGCAAAATATCTGCCACCTGGTATCAGATTAGAGCACCAAAAGATGTCAAGGGGAGCAGTTATGTGATAAACTTTCTTTCCCTGCTACTGAAACATTTTTGGTATTAAATTAGGGGTATTAACTCCTTTGGGCCTCCAGAGGAGCATTACTAAACAGAAAGCAGCACTCCTCTGATTACCATATAAGGAAAACATTTCTAGGAAAAATATCGTAGAATCCTTGAGCAGCTATGCTATCTAATAGCCTCAGGATGAGGAAATTTAAAGAGAATGAAAAGTGGCTGACTTAACCATTTTCCCACAGCGAGTGTCTGCTATTTCTGCATAAAGATGTATAATGTTATCCCTAGAGATTCTGACTCCATTATTGAGTCCTTTATTCGAATGAGTAAGTACAGAGTCTAGTTCTTACAGTTGTCAGTGGTATAAAAGGTTCTCGATTTAAAAGTAATTGAGGAAATTACTTGTAAAAAAAATTAATGAAGGAAACCAAAGATAAGAAGAAGCAGGTTCAAAAACCCACTGGTCTGTTTCTCAATATGTTGTTTGAGTTTTAGGTTTAAAATGTTACCTTCCTCCTGAGTTTGAGTCTCCTAAGGAAGAATTGTGCTCCCCTTTGTTAGGTTTCGCTGGAGTTTCTCAGTCAATAGAAACATGCCAAACAATAAAAAGACATTTCATAGCCTTGACATAGGAATTATTCTCAGAAATGCTGGCTTGAAGGTTCACCCTTGTGAGGAACTAGTGAGTTGTAGAACCACAGAGAATTCCTGGAGGACAGAGAGGTCAGTGTATACTTACTGTCCTTGAGAAAGGAAGCTCTCCATTGTTTAGCAAGGACAGTCCTTTATTTGTGCTGGATTTAAGGTGATGGTTTGCCTGGGACTGGGCAGATTCCCAGGCTTCAGGACTTCTGGTACTAAAGTGAGGAGAGTTCCAGGAAAGCCAGGGCAGTTGGTTACCCTTGCTAGACTGACCTACCTCCTCATTGCAGAACATTCAGCATCTCTGACTCCCCCCACCCGCTGTGAGAACCCCAGACACTCCCATGTATTTCCAAGTGTCCCTTAGAGATAAGAGACCACTCTGAGTCTAACCCATGGTGCTGACAGACTCTGGTGCTCTTGGTAAGATCATTGCTGAAGTGAGGTGGATGCCAGAGACCATGTTCAAACTTCAAACCAGCAAGGATCCAAATGCCTTTGGCTCAAGACAAGATTGTGGGAGGTGGGAGGTAGCAATGTTCTGTTTTGTTTTTAATTTCAAGATTAAGATTTATTGACCTCAACAGATTTTCTAATAGACAATGTGAATCCAAAATCCAGTGCGTGTTAAAAATCAAGAAAATCGATTCTGTTTATAAACTTTTAGTCAAGGTTTTGTCATTTGTGGTTCTTACTCACAAATACTGGTTCACACAGAATTTTCAAATTAATGTATGTAGTTGTGCAAGGTGGTCCAACATTTAGATAGTTTGGAAGCATAGAAGAGATAATGGACCGCCACCATCACCCCTATCCTGTCTCCTTGGAATCAGAGAGTCAGCTTCTAAGGAGAGTACATCCTTCAAAAGGGATGAGACAGAAGAAAGGTGACATCTGACTTGGAACGATATAGGATAACATCAGTAAATGTAAGGACAGAATATGTTTTGAAAAATTCCTCACTAATTACAGGGCTAGTGTGTGGAATTTAAGTGCGTGTTATTATTATATGTAAAGAATGTAGGTGCTAAAGCGTGGTTTTATTGATTGAAAACTCCCAGCCTGGTTCCATTATTAATGGGATTTAAAGAGATAATATTGTATTGGGTAACCTTGGTTGAAACATTTCAAAATTGGTCAGTTTATTCTTTATGTAACCTGATTGATCCTCATCCTCTCCCTTTAAACATAAGCTTGTTCACAGAGATACAGCAAGCAGGCATGTTGTCATGACAACACTTACACGCTGGGAAGAAAGACTCTTTCAGATGGCCAATGGCTGCTTTTTTAATCACTGATTTATACTGATAGCAGAATTAAGTAGGGATGGAGAACTGGTAATTATATGTTCTTTTGGCTCAATATTTTCACCTCTGTTACTGACATGTAATTTTTGAACATGTGTTATAATACATAAATTTTATACCAATACATATAATGATATATGTCATCTATTTTCTGCCTTGTCAATAATAATATTCTTGAAATATATGGAGTCTCCTGCTCAAAATTTGTGATAGCATTTTGTTGCCTATATAATAAATTCTGAACTTAAGAATGCGGTTGTGTAGGGGGTTCTGTGAAAAGTAGCTTCCACCTCACATTCAATGCTCTCTCTCAACTGCAGCCATTGTAGATCCCACACATGTATGATCCTTGACTCCAGTCTTCAGGAGTTAGGGGAGAAGACCGGGGTGTCACACTGGAAGCTATAATATTAATATCGAATGAAAGAAAACCCACAGCGTCAGAGCTGTGAGTTGAATTCTATTCAGGGTCTTACTGAAGAATAGCCCATGAGACAGCCTCTCAGATAGCTCTGAGCAGAGGGGGGCAGAGGGCGGCCAGCGTGGATACAGTTTGGGCCGGGTAATACGTGCAGTCAGGTATACGTCTCAGTGGGAGCTATGGGGATCTGAGAGCTCAGTTCATGCTTTTAGTGCTCTTCTGTGTATGGGAAGATGCAAGAATCTGGGTTCATTAGAAGAATTATTTGGGGCGAACTTGCTTGGTGGTCCAGTGGTTAGGACTCAGGCCTTTCACTGCCTTTGCCCCAGTTTCAATCCCTGTTGGGGAACTAAGATCTTGCAAGTCTCACGATGTGGCTATGTTTTTTGTTTTTTTCCCCTGAGATATCTCCAACCATCTTAGGGGCCTATTTTTCCAAAGTACAAAGTGCCTTATCCTGTTTTTTCTGTCTTGAATTCCTTACAGGGTATACTGTTTCTGGCAGCAGCTGTAGTGCTTAATGACTTGATCCTTGGAGAACTGGATGGTGGGCAATGTTCTTTGTTTTACACTAAGTAGAAAATTGCCCTAAATAATTTTGTCACTAAAGGGAGGTAGTAGTACAGGGAGGAACTGGTTAATTTAAAAAAAAAAAAGGATGATTAGGAAGAATTCCATGGAGAAGGATGACCAGGTTCTAGTTTTGAGGCTGTAGAAAAGGAGGAGATTCCAGTCCAGGAGACCAACACACACAAAAGCACAGGGGTGCAGAAATGCACGGGATGTTGAGAGACCACTGAGTATGCAACTGGCTGGACTGGAAGAGGCAGAAGGGAACGAGAGCACAGAGAGGGCATTGCAGAGGGATGCAGTGGTGTGCTCAGAGAGGTCACTTTCTTTTGTGCAGGAAAAGGGACAGAGAGTGGTTGAAGTGAGTGTTCTCTGGGAAATTGCCAGCTGGGGTATGATCAGCAGCAGTGTAATCAACAGAAACCGATCATGAACCGTTTTCAAATCCCGGTGAGACTCTTGAGAGCTTGGACTGATGCAGTGCTGTGAGGTTGGAATGCAAGCCATGAGAATAAGAGCACTGTATTCCTCCCAACACATTTCCTGAAATACATAATTTTGTGTATTGGCCAACAGGTGCTTGGGAGCATGGGTTCAGATGTGGGACTGCCTGCCTTGAATCCCAGCTCTGCCATTACTAGTTCTGGGACCAAGGGTCAGTCAGTTACGGTGTGTGTGTGTGTGTGTGTGTGTGTGTGTGTGTGTGTGTGTACTCGGTTGCTCATTTGTGTCCGGCCCCATGGACTGTAGCCTGCCAGGCTCTTCTGTCCATGAGATATTGGGGATCTGTCTAACCCAGGGATTGAACCCATGTCTCTTGCATCTCCTGCATTGGCAGGTGGATTCTTTGTCACTAGCACCACCCAGTAAGCCCAATTACCCTCTCTAAGCATCCCCTATAAAATGGGGATAACACCAACCTTAAAAGTTTCTTATAAGGAGTAAATGAACAGGTAATTGTAGAGTGCTTTGAGCAGTGCCTGACACATGGTAAGCACTTCAGTAAACATTAATGTGAATGCTGGTGTTAATGAGGAAACATTGCTGAGTGTTTCTTACTTTTTTATAATTTTATTAAGCAAAATAAGTTATCTGACTGTTTCTCTCTCAGCATCTCAGTCTTCCCCTCTCGAAACATTCCAGGTGGTTTGATGGGTAGTTATTGACCATCCATTATGTGCTGAGCATTGTGCTCAGTGCCAGGGATACAAAGGTAAAAATGCAAGGGTCTTGTGAAGGAGCCTGGAGGCCTTTAATAGGTGGCCAATGACCCATACAAAAGAGTGCAGGGGAAATAGTAATAGTCCATGTGCAACAAAGGATCATGTCAGAGAGAGAGCATGGGAGAGAGGGGGATTACTGAATGTGTTATCTCTAAATTGTTACCAGGTCATTTTCATTTTATTTGTAAGTAATGTGTGTGTGTGGGGGGCTGCACCTCGAGGCTTGCAGCTTTAGTTCTCTGATGAGGGATCAAACCCCAGCCCCCTGAAGTGGACATCCAGAGTCCTAACCATTGGACTGCCAGGGAAGTCACTCATTTTGATTTTTGAAAAGCACCTCAGGGCTTCCCTGGTGGTTAAGAATCTACCTGCCAATGGAGGAGACACGAGTTTGATCCCTGGTCTGGGAGGATCCCGTATGCCACAGAACAACTAAGCCCATTCTCCACAAGAGAAGCCTGTGCTCACTGCAACTAGAGAAAAGTATGTGCAGCAACAAAGACCCAGCACAGCCAAAACTAAGATGAACAAAAATAAAATTATTATTTTTAAAAAAGCACCTCCCAGGAGTGGATGGTTAAATCTTATATTTGTGCAACTGTATTGATAAATTATACCATGCTTTTACAACTGTATTTTAGTATTCTAAATCACAGCTTTGGGATAAGTTGTAGTAGAATTTTTTCTATAGTCTAGTTTCAAGGACTGGGTTTGAAATTCTGAAGAGCTGCATTAATCCTAGAAAAGTTTTAAAACGAGAGCAATGGAAGGTTGTGAGTGGTTCAAAAATGTTGGCAGTTTCTGATTTATAATTTTAATATTTAATCTTGAACTGGTTTTATATCCTTCTAGTTTCGTAGACAGAATGCCTGAAGAACTATGGTCAGAGATTTGTAGCATTGTACAGTAAACAGTGATCAAAACCATCCCAAAGAGGAAAAAAAAAATGCAAGAAGTAAAGTGTGTGTCTGAGGAGACTTTACAAATAGCTGAGAAAGAAAGAGAAGTGAAAGGCAAGGGAGAAAGGGCAGTATATACCCAGCTGAATGCAGAGTTCCAGAGAATAGCAAGGAGAGATAAGAAAGCCTTCTTTAGTGAACAATGCAAAGAAAAAAACAATAGAATGGGAAAGACTAGAGATCTATTCTAGAAAATTGGAGATATCAAGGGAACATTTCTTGGGCACGGATAGCACGATAAGGACAGAAACAGTAAGGACCTAACAGGAGCAGAAGGGATTAAGAAGAGGTGGCAAGAATATACAGAACAACTGTACAAAAATGGTCTTAATGACCCAGATAACCACGATAACTCACCTAGAACCAGACATCCTAGAGTGTGAAGTCAAGTGGGCCTTAGGAACCATTACTATGAACAAAACCAGTAGAGGTGATGGAATTCCAGGTGAGCTATTTCAAATCTTTAAAGATGGTGCTGTTAAAGTGCTGCACTCAGTATGTCAGGAAATTTGGAACACTCAACAGTGGCCATAAGACTGGAAGAGGTCAGTTTTCATTCCATTCCCAAAGAAGGGCAATAACAAAGAATGTTCAAACTACCGTACAATTTTGCTCATTTCACATACTAGCAAGATTGGAGAAGGCAATGGCAACCCACTCCAGTACTCTTGCCTGGAAAATCCATGGATGGAGGAGCCTGGTAGGCTGCGGTCCATAGGGTTGTGAAGAGTCAGACACGACTGAGTGACTTCACTTTCACTTTTCACTTTCATGCATTGGAGAAGGAAATGGCAACCCACTCCAGTGTTCCTGCCTGGAGAATCCCAGGGACGGGGGAGCCTGGTGGGCTGCCATCTATGTGGTCACACAGAGTCAGACACGACTGAAGTGACTTAGCAGCAGCAGCAGCAGCAGCAGCAAGGTAATGCTCAAAATCCTTCAAGCTAGGCTTCAGCAATATCTGAACCAAGAACTTCCAGATTTATAAGCTGGATTAGAAAAGGTAGAGGAACCAGAGATCAAGTTACCAACACTTGTTGGATTATAGAGAAAACAAGGGAATTCCTAAAAAACATTTACTTCTGCTTAATTGACTACACTAAAGCCTTTGACTGTGTGGATCACAACAAACTGTGGGAAATTCTTAAAGAGACAGAAATATCAGATCACCTTACCTGTTCTCCTGAGAAAGCTGTATGTAGGTCAAGAAGCAATAGTTAGAACTGGACATGGAACAATGGACTGGTTCAAAATTGAGAAAGGAGTATATCAAGGCTATATATTGTCACCCTGCTTAGTTAACTTATTTCAGAGTATGTCATGTGCAATGCCAGCTGGATAAATCACAGGCTGAAATCAAGAGTGCCAGGAGAAATATCAATAACCTCAGATATGCAGATGACACCACTCAAATGGCAGAAAGCAAAGAGGAACTAAAGAACCTGTTGATGAAAGTCAAAGAGGAGAGGGACAAAGTTGGCTTAAAGCCCAACATTCAAAAAACTAAGATCATGGCATTTGGTCCCATCACTTCATGGCAAATAGATGAGGAAAAAGTGGAAGCAGTGATAGATTTATTTTCTTGGGCTCCAGAATCACTGTGGATGTTGACTGCAGCCATAAAATTAAAAGACACTTGTTCCTGGAAAGGAAAACTATGACCGACCTAAACAGCATATTAAAAAGCAGAGACATCACTTTGCCAACAAAGGTCTGTACAGTCAAAGCTATGGTTTTTCCAGTAGTCATGTAAGGATGTGAGAGTTAAACTATAAAGCTGAGCCCCCCAAAATTGGTGCTTTCGAATTATGGTGCTGGAGAAGACTCTTGAGAGTCCCTTGGACTGTAAGGAGATCAAACCAGTCAATCCTAAAGGAGATCAATCCTGAATAATCCTTGGAGGGACTGATGCTGAAGCTCCAATACTTTGACCACCTGATGCTGAGAGCCGATTCATTGAAAAAGACCCTGATGCAGGGAAAGATTGAGGGCAGGAGAAGGGGATGACAGAGGATGAGATGTTTGGATGGCATCATTGACTCAATGGACATGAGTTTGAGCAAGCTCCAGAAGATGGTGAAGGCCAGGGAATCCTAGCATGCTGCAGTCCATGGGGTTTCAAAGAGTTGGACACAACTTAACAACTCAACAACAACAAGTCATTTCATCAGTACCTTCTAATTTGAGGCTCCAGAGAATTTTTATGGATAGAAGCCCTCTTGTACCCCTGGCTTATTGGAAGCCTCTGACCAGTGCCATCCACTAGAAATACAATGTGAGCCACATATGTAATAAACAATATTTTGAATAGCCACATTACAAGAAGTTCTTTAAAAGGTAAAATGCATTGCTGTTTTTAGTATGTGTGTGTGTGTTCTTAATTTATTTAGAGTAATTTTTCCCCCATGTCCTGTGTTTCAAAGATCTGTCTGTGAGGCTGGGCGACATTTAATGCATTGTTTCTAAATGCTGACTGCATGGCACTCTGGGGTTCCCCTTTTTTCTTGTAGAACAATGGACTCCCAGGGCGCCCCTGTTCCCAGCCCTGCACATAATCTCACAGGGAGCGCCTCCTCCAGGGTAACGATGTGAGGAGGTGTATGAGCTCTATACTTAGTATTGCTGGCTATAAAATACATATTATTTACTTGTTTTGAAAAAAAAAAGATACCTTTATCTTATTGATAGATATACTTTAATTGTGTTCAGTGAAAATAGAGCATTGCAATTGTTTGTTGAGTCAGATCCTTTTGACGGTGTGTGTGTGAGTCACTCAGTCGTGTCCCACTCTCTGCGACCCCGTGGACTATAGCCCAGTAGGCTCCTCTGTCCACAGAATTCTCCAGGCAAGCATACTGGAATGGGTTGCTGTTTTCTACTCCAAATTATGGCTTTTTTTTTTTTTTCCAAGTCGTCGCTAACCAATTCAGTTCTTGTAAATGTGTTTCTCAGACAGACCCAATGGCCATGAAAAGAGGTCAGCTTTCCCAGGGTGACCAGTTAGAATTTAGGCCAAGTGCAAGTAACCTTGATTTGCAATAAGAAAATTTAACAATTCTTGCTTTATCAGAGTAGAATATATTTTTTGAAAATGAGTCAGTCATCAAAGCAGCGAGTGGAAGAAAAATATTATTACCCTTATGGAAGAAAACCCATGGAAAATTTACACTGAAAACATACTCTTGCTTTCAAAAGTAATTAATACTCTTTGTTTCTCCAAAGAGAACTAAACAGAACCAAACAAAAATACAGTGTGTTCTTTTACTCAGCTCCTTTCCGCTCATGGCTCAAGGTTTGGTACCTCCACTATAATATTTTCTTAAGGGAGGAGTATATGCTCTTAGTTCATTCATCAAAGCACATCTGTGACCCGGAAAGACACACACAGTTTGTTTCTACAAGGAAGGAAGCACAGCAACTGTTTAGGGTGACATTCTCCACATAGTCATACACTTGTCCCTGCTGATCTGTGCCTATTTGCCTGCAACAAGGAAGACGTTGACACAGCATCCAATTCATTTGCTTCCAAAGAATGTTCTTCTGTACCCACTTCTGATATCTAAGGATTACTTGTGTGTGACGAGCAGAGTCTTCTCTCAAAAGGCCCGAAGGTTATAGCAATTTCTTTCAGAGAGGAAGTAATGGGACAGAGTTGAGGAGGAAGATACTTAATAGAGCATTCCAGAATTCAAGAACAGATAGACTATCATTTACAAGTGGACACTTAACTACCAGTAGACCTAGAAAGAAGGAAACGGAGCTAACCCAGAACAAAAACTGTTTGAACCAGAGTTTTCACAAGTGAGCGGCTTAGATTTTGAGACTAGGAAAAAGAAACCTATTTCTGTAGCATAATAATCTGGACTCCTTCCCAGACACCCTGCAAGCAAGAAACCTCTAATGCTTTGGGAGCATTTTTCTAGTAAGAAGATAATTTTAGCATATTGCCTGGGATTTGAGACCTTGTGGGTTAACCAGTACATTTGTGGGTGAATAAAAACTAGCAAACTGTAATTCTACTTTGTTTTTAGATGTCAGTGTAGAGCAGGACTCAACTCAGGAGGCTGGCGGCTTAGTGGTACAGGCTACACCTTCATATTCCCTCCCTCCCTTTCTTTCTCCCCCCTTTCCCTCTTTGTCTTCTCCTTTCCTATAGATCTCATTCATATAGTTGTTATCTCAGCAGCCTCTGGGGTGTCAGAAGATAAATTCCTGTTGCTATGTTGTGTCCGACTTTTTTCCGACCCTGTGGGCTGTAGCCTGCCAGGCTCCTCTGTCTATGGGACTTCCCAGGTAAGAATACTGGAGTGGGTTGCCGTTTCTTTCTCCAAGGGATCTTTCCAACCCAGGGATCAACCCTGTGTCTCCTGCTGCAGGTAGATTCTTTACCCACTGAGTCATCAGGGAAGTCCTTCAGAGGATAAGATACGGAAAAGGGGAGCCACTCCTAGCTACATCCACTTACCTTCAGAAAACTAACACTGCATACCTACTGTGTGTATGACATGTTTGTGGTACACTGGTTGATTAAAAAAAAGAGGCGCAAGCTTGATCTTGACTTTAAGGAACTTTGATCTGTTGTGATAAACAGCATCTCTAGACACTTTTTCTAAACTTTTTACTACTGAGGACCCACAACTTAACACCAAACAGTTCCACATCCTATTCTCTAAAGAAGTCCTTCTAAACTGTGGGCAATAATTTATTGTTTGAAGTTTCTGAGAATAATTTTTATGTTTGCTTGTCCTTTCCTGGAATTTTGGCCCAAATATCTAATATTGTCTTATGCTACATTCTATTTTGAGAAGAGTAAAAAAAATGACACTCTCTACACGTGCATCTCTGGCAGATGGGATCCACAAATACCCCTGCCTGTTTTCTGCCAGTAGCCTCAGCATCTCTGAGAAACTCGGAGCTCTGTGTACCATTCTTTCATTTGTTGGAAAAGAAAAACCAAGCTGTTGCACAGGTGTGCATCAGCTAATTGGTTTTGTCATTTTGTTTTTCCCTGGAGAATCTTTGCTTTTCTCTCCTGACCTAGAATTCGAAAAAGTAGGGGAGGAGGATGGTACAAATCAAAGCATCAAAAGCCTTGGATCAAATGGATGGCTGAATGTTGCTTGCGGTTGGTTGAATCCTGATAGACACTTGTTTTGAGGTTTGTGATAAATTAGACCCAATATAGAGTCTGCCTTTGGTATTTTTACAAGAGTTGGAAATACGGTTAAGATGCTTGCTTGTACTGGTGGTGGTGAAGATGAATGAATGATGACCAACGAAGTTATATTCCAACAGTAGACGGTTTGGGAAATGTTGAAGAAGTTGGGAGTCAGGATCCTAGGTTTCTGAACTCAACTTTATAATTTATATGCCTGTAAATTTGGTATTGAATATGGGGTTGCAAAGCTAATCCTTGGTACTAGTTTCTTTCCTAGGTACTAGGTCTGGAATCCACTCTCCTGCCATTAAATGGATAAGTTAGGATCAACTTCAGCTGTTAGTAATGTAAAACTCTAAAATAACAGTGGCTTATTTACAATAGAAAAGTATTTCCCTTTCACATAGAAGCCTGGTAGTAGCAGTCCACTGATGTGGTGGCTCTGCTCCACACAAAGACCTCAGGAACCCAAGTTCCTTGTCCTTAGCATTCCAGCATCCCTAGGGGGTAGCCAGTGTACTGATGGTCCCAGAAGGCTTGTCTGTTCCAGACAGCAAGAAAAAATGTGCCTGCAAACTATTTTATGAAGAAGGTTCTTAAAAGCTGCTATACAGTCCTTGAACTTACATCCCAATATTAGAATGTAACCTGCATAGCCATAGCTAGCTACATGGGAGGCTGGGAAATGTATTCTGGATGGCCAAGTGTCCAATAAGAAGGAAAACACTCAGAACTGATGAACAGTTTGCTGTGTCTGCTACCTTATTTGGGAGACCCAGACACCAGGCTTCTCATGGACTAAAGGAAGATACAGAATAGTTTGCCCACTTTATTATTTTAAAAAGTTTACGCGTAATTACCTATTATATACTGTGATTATAATTTGTAACAAGATTAGAAAATAAAACCACCTAGATGCAATGTGAAGCCAAATCATTTACTGCTTTTCTACTACCACATGCTAAGTTCCTTTTAGATTTGATGCTTGAGGAAAAGTTTCCTTTTTGGTAAACTTCTTTTATTAGAACTAAAACTTTGTAAATTTTAGGGGCAAGAAATTAAATTTCCTCTCAACTCCATGGCTCTTATTTTCTCATATTATTTTACTGTTTCAAATATATTTTTATCTTTTCTATAAGCTGCCTCAAATTCTCTTTTAACTTAGATGGAGAACAAATATCTCAGAGGAGTCATAAAAGAACAGCTTTTACCCTGATCCTTTATGATGTGTATTTTAAAAGTTAATCTCCGAAAAACATCTCTCTTAACTCCCCCACCCAATCCATAGCCTAAAAATCGTGTTTTACATTTTACATCAAATATTAAATCTTGTCCACTAACCACTCAGGCATACTGAACAGATTACTTCAGTTATGCTGATTTTTTTAAAGGACACAACCTTTAAAAATACTTGTGTAAAAATACACAACCTTTAAATTCTAACAAATAGAATGGTTCGCAAACAAAAAAAATGCACTGAGATTTCTCCACTGTGGATGACAACCAGATTCTCCGCCTTTGCTAAAATCTGTTTTTTCACCTGTAAAATGGGAATAGTGTGTCTCCTGTACCTGTCTTCTCAGATTGTGTGGGATCAAATGAGATTAAGTTAGTTACAGGACTTTGAAAATTCTGTAGTGTTCTAGAAGTGCTTGCTTTTGTTTTTATATCAGAAACAAAATATACACATTGTAATCTATGGGAGCATAGTTCTGTGTGCTCCCACACATAGATTTTGATTTTAGAAAAGATGGCAGCCACTTCAGCATGCTTTACAAAATAGGCTGTGCTGGGTCACTTCATGGCTGCATGCAGGCTTTGTCTAGTGGTGGTGGGCAGGGACTGCTCTCAATTTGCAGTATGACGACTCCTCATCGCAGTGGCCTCTCTTGTTGCAGAGCACAGGCTCTAGGGTGCACAGGTTTCAATAGTTGTGGAACAAGGGCTCAGTTGCTCCATGGCATGTGGGATCTTCCCAGACCAGAGATCAAACCCATGGACCCTGTATTGGCAGGGAGATTTTTTTTTAACTAATCAATTAATTTTAATTGGAAGCTAATTACGTTATACTATGGTGGTGGTTTTTGCCATACATTGACATGATTCAGCCACGGATGTACACACGTCTCCCATCCTGAACCCATCCCATCGCTCTGGGTTGTCCCAGTGCACCAGTTTTGAGTGCCCTGTTTCATGCCTTGAACTTGGACTGGTCATCTGCTTCACATATGGTAATATACATGTTTCAATGCTATTCTCTCAAATCATCCCACCCTCACCTTCTCCCACAGAGTCCAAAAGCCTGTTCTTTATATCTGTGTCTCTTTTGCTGGCTTGGACCACCAGATTCTTAACCACGGGCCACTAGGGAAGTCCTCAGTTTGCCTTTTTAATCTGCGGGCAAAAGACCAGATTATAGTTTGTTGTTAAATACTCTGTCAATTTCGTAGTTTCTCCCTAATCATTTTTTGTCCTAGTACTTAATGTAGAAAGTCAAGTCCTTGCATGCCACCATTTAGAGTAACAGTGACCTTGAAGTTGGTCTAGGCAGCCTCTGGAATAGCTTCCACCTTGTCATCAGTGCTCTTGTCATCAGCCTAAAGAGGACCACAGCTCTAAGGGAAAAGTGTATTGAAGACCCTGCCAGAATAGTGGAGGGCTGGAAAATGGGCTTTATTTAATGCACTTTCAGACCTGTCTACCTTGAAAGAGTATGGTGCTGGTCGTCATTGCGTCTGTCTCATTGAATGGAAGCCAAAGAAAGATTGCCACCAGAGGTGGATGTTTGTCTTCTCCTCTGCAGCTGCTCACTGTGAAATAATAATCAAATAAGGAAGGTGTGTGGTTGGATCGACTGCTGGCATGGCAGCTGGACACGTTCTCTGACCGTTGTTGCACCGTTGCTTAATCATTTGACCATAGATATCCCTATTACACTGTATTTAGGCACTAAATGCCCAAACTTGAAAGCAAAGAATGTTAGGGCTGACTTGTTGATCGTCCTGCCAAACCTGAATAATCCCACCTGCTGTTGAACCGGGAGCACTGCTGCCATTCAGTGCACAAGTGGTCAGACAGCGGGAGGAAAAAGCGATAAACCTGCCTGGCAATTTTATGTATGCTGTAACCTTTACTTTTAAAATCACCCAACAAGTTGATTCAAGAGCATGCCCACCCACATACATTCTCCATTTTGTATTGTCATTAAACTTTTAAATTTTGAAGATTGCATTGGTTTCATCACCGGTGTTTCCCAGTGCTTCTTAGAAAAACAAAATTGAGGTTATCACAATGGCCTGTAGCTTTCTTAAAATATAAACCAATAAGTAAAGTTATAAATACATTTATATAAATATAAATTAAAATTCAAGTTTTAATGTTTTATTTTTACTTTTTTGGAGAGGGCTGGGGACTTTAAGGCTGGGGCTTCTCAGTAGTGATTATAAATTATGCTACTTTGTACTTTGTGCACACTGTAAAAGGAAGTATAGTGTTCTTAGATTATATTTCATATCTTAAAATTTTAATACCCCTTTTTATAATTTGTAAGAAATGCACATTTTATTGTGTAAGTGTGTCGAATGAGACCTTCTTATGATATTTTAAGTATTCTGTAGCCAGGTCATATGATTAACTTCAATCATATGTATTGTATAGGTGTGAATGGATGAATTCGTATTTACAAATACCAGTTTTCCCTCTGGATAATTTTTAGTGACTTACATCTCATGCCCTTTCATCTTTAAATTTGTCCTTGCAGAGTCCCCTTGACTATTTTGATTTTGGTTAACAGTCTGTGAACAGGGCGGCATAATTTCCCTTTTATTTTCCACCATCATGAGATCAGTTCCTTTTGCATTCCTTCTTGAGGACCTGAGGCAGAGCAGTCTCTAAAGAAGTGTGCCTGAAATAATACTTAGACTTCATAAGCTATTTTGTTCTCATTTCATTTCACTTCTTTAATGGCCTAGCTGCATGGCATAAAGCAGCCACACGCTGTTTAAAGAGATGCCACAAACTCAATCCAGTGTGTCCTCATGTGATGCTTTGCTTCTGAATGGACATGTGAGTGGCCAACGCTCTCATCTACTTTTCTTGATCTAAATAAAAACTACCTTTTTAGTAAAAAAAAAAAAAAAACACATTTGGTAGATGCAGACTCTTGGGAATCTTAGTTTTTCAGTGAAGTACACTGTGGTTGATGCCACTTCAAAATGTGTTTTTTCCAGAGTCTTTTCCCCCAAAGCCACATTTGAATGAAGTAATTAATAGCGACTAGTAACCGAGACTTACTGAGTGGTTATTACGTGCCTGGTTTTGTGCTGAGCACCGTGTCCCACATCAACTGTATGGGGTAGAAGCTGTCATCAGTTCTGTTGTAGTAAGCAGACAGGCCATTAGAATTAAGCCATTTATTTGTCTGAGATGACACGGCTAGCCAGCGTTGGAGCTGACATTCAAGGCTATTGACTGACTCCAGAGCTCTTGTCTGTAATAGTAATACAGCCTTGAAACAAATGTAGTCGAGTAAGCCTAGCAAAGACTTATGTCCCTAGTGAGTTTAAATTAAGAAATATTGTGTTGAGCTTATGCCAAAATACTTGTTAAAAATACACAAAGTATGTAGTATTACAAGGCCCAAATTTAAGAACTGTTTAAACTGTGAGTTCTTGGAACATTTACTCAAGAATCTTTAACAGGAAAATCCTCAGTTACAAAGAACTCCCTATTTCAAAAACATTAAAAAATCTTAACTTTTTTAAAGGAAAATATAGGAGAAAGAGTTAGAAAATCAACACTCTCAAAACTGTCAGCGTTTTATTAGAGCTGTCAGAAGACTGCAACCATGGGAAAGCTCAATGGAATAAAATGTGTAATTTTTGTGAGGCTGTGATAGATGCTTCCGAGTCCTAGATAGGCCCTGCAAATAAATATAAGAAAGAGCAGAAGCGCTGAGACTGTTTGGAGCAAGCTTTCCTCCCTTCTGTCCAGCAAGCCAGCAGGTCAGAATTCTGAGAATTCGCAGATTTGGGGCATTTGGGGCTCATCCCCTTGTCTCCATAGTCATCATTTTTGCCAGTTCCTTTGACTTAGGACAGTTTCATACCATCTTCTAAGCAGCCTCCGTGTGCTGCCTGGAACCCTCAGCAAACCTATAATAAATGATCCTGACCTGGAATCCTGGCTCTGTGCTCTTGTCGCCAGAAGTCAATGATGAAGCTGGAGGGGATGAAGAGCCTTCTTGCTCTTTCCTGACAACAAAGTTTTAGGTCCAGAAAAAATAAAGGGGCTAAGTAGTGAGTTAGAGAAGAAGAGAGCGAGAGAGGGGCAGTGGAAGCAGACCACTGGTGAGCAGAGGAACGGTTTTAACGCTAAATTCATATACAGCAGTTTGGACCTAGGAGCCTGGCTCCTTTGGGAATAACATTGCTCAGAAAGAGTAGCCAGCAGCAGCTGCAGCTGAGACTTCAGAAGAGAGAGGTTTTTCTTCTCCAAGAATGGGAGCATTGTGCAGATTGCTCTTCTGATTTTGAAAACACAGACCGCACGAGAACTTCACGAGTTTTCCTTCGCATAGAGGGTGAATTCTTAGCTCTTATGGAGTTAAGTCTTATTCTGGACCACTCATCTCTCATTCACGTGACCTTCTGTTGTCATGACATGACAGCCTCTTTCCTGCCACTGGGACTTTGCACTTGAGGTTCCCTCTTCCAGGAATGCTGTTCCCAAGGCCAGTCCCTTCTGTTTGGAGGTGACATTGTTCTTTCTTTAGACTATCCTACCAAATAGCCCATCACCAGACAACTGATCCCATTATCCCTAAATTGCCTCTTTTATTCATTGCTGTATTCTCAGCTTCTAGAATAGTGCTTGGTATGTAGTAGAGTCCCTCTGTACAAGAGAATGCATGAATAGTGGGTGAATGAAAGAATGATGAAGTATAATTCACATTTTCTGTTTTCTGAGGCCAGCAGTCAGATGGGATTTGGTAGATAAAAATGATTACCTTTTGTTTTCCCAGACCAGTCATTCTTAAAAAGTCTGGTTCCCAAAGCCAACAGCGTGAAATCAGTAGCACCTAGGAACTGTTAGAGATGCAGATTCTCAGGCCCCACCTCAGAGATACCGAGTCGGAAGCTTGGGGTGGGGGTGGAGGGTGGGAGGCTGGCACCCCACGATCTGTGTTCTAGCAGGTTCTCCAGGTGACTGATGCTTGAGAACCCAGGTCTCGGATGCAGGGTCTGGCTAGGTCTATCCGATGACCTCTGTGCCCCCAGCCCTGGAGCAATGCTTGGTACAGAGTAAGCAGGAAATGTTTGTGGAAGGAGTTCATCTGTCTCCTCTGTTCGCAAGGCCCTCACCCCCTGCCTTGCACACTGAGGCACTGGGCACACAGCAGCTGTCGAGGAAGGGAGTGAGGGCCATTCAGAGGACCAGAGGGAGACTTCTGTGCTCTGTGCTGTAGACGTTACCAAATTTAGAATCCCGACTCACCCATCCCTCCTTCCTGTGGCCTCCCGAGCAGAAAGGGAAATTTCCAGCTGCTGCTAGATGCTCATTTGTTTCCATTTGACCCTTCGGTTCCTCTAGTGAGCCCAAGGGAGAGGGTGAGGAGAGGCTGGCTTGCCTCATTCACAGACCCAACTGCGGAGGAGAGCCCAGTCGCAGGGGTGGAGCCAGGCCAGCGCACTGGCGCCCCAAGGCGGCTCGAGGGGCGGGTCCTTGCTGCTCACAGACAGGCCCCTTGTTCCTATGCCAAGTATCGCTCTTGGCCCAAGAGATTACCAGCACAAGAGGGCCTTTCTTGGGGCTCTCAGCCTTGCTATTTTTACACTCGGACTTGCAGGCCCTGCTTCTGGGACAGAACTGCACACAGTGAAGTGGGCCACTTGGAAAGGACACCTGCACCTTTCCACACCTACCACTGAACCTCGTCTCCTTGAAGCACCTTCAGTAAGAGGCAGGGATGCAGTGATGACAGGACAGAAGACCATAGAGCTTCTTAGGTGTGAGATCCTGTAGGGAAGGGCGGAGGGCGAAACAGGTGGGATCTCAGCCTCCGCCGTGTGTCTGGGAGTGGAATTTGAAGCTCAGGCTTCTAACTGGAGAGGCTGCAGATGCACAGACCAGCTGAGGTGGCCTGAGTTTACTGGTTGCAGATTTAATGAGGGAGTAAAGGAGGGAGACTCCTATGCAAAGTCTGCAATGGCAGTGTCCTGGCATTGATGTACCCAGGCTGCAGGGTGGGTCTTGGGGGGCTCAGTTACCAGCTCTGTAACCCTGGTCAGGTCTGCAGGCCTCAGACTCGAAGCCATTGTGTTCTTTCTTTTGTCCCATCCCTATTTACTCACGTTCTGAATTCCCCCAAGCTGACTATAACTGATCTTACTCAGGTCTCTGAAAAAATAGCAGCCATTTCTACATAGGGACCTAGTTTACCCCTTGGCCTTAAACCAAACTGCTGTCCTCGCTGGCCTTAGATACGGGGTAACAATAGTGTATCCTTCATAAGGCCACAGGGGACACTCCATGAACTTCTGCAGTAAAGGAGCTGGGTAAGTCAGCCCACAGACTATGTCAGCATGGCTGTTACTTTTTACTCTTACTAACAGTGCTGTCATTACCAGCCCCTGAGAACCTCATGGCAGCATTAAGAGAACTTGGGTTTAAGCCTTAAAGCCTGGCTTCCTATCTTGGCTGCATCGTCCTTGCCTTCTGGTGGGATTGATGTGAGCTTTAACTGATCCCTGTTTTTTCAAGGAAAATCATACAAACAAGACCAATATTTAAAAGAGATAAAAATGGTGCTGCTATGGTCAAAAGGGGCTTCCCAGGTGGCGCTAGTGGTAAAGAACCTGCCTGCCAAAATGCAGGAGACATAAGAGATGTAGGTTCAGTCCTTGGGTCGGGAAGATCCCCTGGAGAAGGAGATGGCAACCCACTGCAGTATTCTTGCCTGGAGAATCCCATGGACAGAGGAGCCTAGTGGGCTACAGTCCGTGGGGTCACAAAGAGTCGGACACGACTAAAATGACTTCGTGTGCACAGTCAAAAGACTCTGGACAGGCCTGGAGTTCCACCTGCCAGCAACACTGTCCCTCCTCCTAATTTAATAACATTTGGAAACCGCTGACCTATTGAATAAGGTCCAGGGTACTTACTTAAATGTGCACATAGTTTTATATAGGAGAACTAAGCAAATTGGAGCTTTGAAGATTAAACAAAATAAAGTGTAATAGCACTGAGGCGCCTCAGAAAGCGCATTTCTTACTATTCCTTTGGAACCTATCAATGAAAAAAGAAACAAAATCTCAACTCCAGCCCAGAACTCTTCCCAGTTTATCATATCTTATTTCTTTTTGTCCACAAGAACATTCATATACACCATCAAAGGAAGTAGACCTTGCCCTTAACTAGAAGCTAGTTTTCCGGAGTACTCTGTGAAGTTGCTCAGTGTTATGAAATTGCACAGAAATGATTTCTTCAGAATTCCTCTTTTGCCAAGTGCCAAGTTCAATTCCCATCATTCGGGACTTTATTCACTTATTTCTCCCTCCTTCTCTCTTCGTTCTTCTTTCCTATCTTCCTTTCTTCTGTCTACCCCATCTGTCTATCCATCCATCTGCCATCTCTCCACCATTCATCCGGCTCATTGTTATTGAACACCTGCCATGCTAGGTGTTCGGAATAGGATGGTGAACATGACAGGGATGATGTCTGCCTGCCCTCACGGGACTTACATTCCTTACAACCAGTATAGGGTGATGTGGAGCGGATTCTATAAATGGTTCTGAGCTGCTAACTGCTAATTGTATTGTAAATGTTCCCACCTCACTTCCTCCATCATCATCTCATCATCAATTTTTAGCAATGAAATAACCCTCTTTTAGTTTTTATTCACCTGATGCGAAGACCTGACTCATTTGAAAAGACTCTGATGCTGGGAAAGATTGGGGGCAGGAGGAGAAGGGGACGACAGAGGATGAGATGGCTGGATGGCATCACCGACTCAATGGACATGGGTTTGGGTGGACTCTGGGAATTGGTGATAGACAGGGAGGCCTGACGTGCTGCGGTTCATGAGGTTGCAAAGAGTCGGACACGACTGAGTGACTGAACCGAACTGAATTTTTATTCCAACAAAATGTCAGCAGAAACTCAGCATTTAACCAAATATAAGTGACTAGGTCTGATTGAAGACAGAACAGCGCAATTCCTGCCCTGTAGCCCCAGGCCCCTCTCCATCACCCCAGACAGCCAAACTCAAAGGCTGCTGACCATGGTCTCTCTCCCTGGTCTGACATGATATCGCGTTGTTGTTCATCGTGGTATACAGCTATTCTACAAGCATGCTAGTGTCCCAGCTGCAGAGACAGCTAGGACATGTGTAAATTCAGGCCCTTGGACCTTAAAAACCACAGAAATGCTTACGAACACCCTCCTTTTGTTCTTTTATTAGTTTCCATCTTGAGCCTGTTGTCTGTGAGCTGCTAGAATTTGACAAGGGGACACCCTTGGTAGGGTTTTCTCCAACTGAATCCCAAGACCTGTGTATTTTTTCCCATCCTCGTTGAAATACTGACAATAAAACAACAGCAGAAACAGCCCTCCCACCCAGCCCCTAACAAGGAGACAAGACAGAGGAGTGTATGCACATATTTGTTTCGAGTGGTTTGTGAAAGATTTGGGTAACTTGAAATTATTTAATCATGCTTAATTTCCTGTAGGGGGAGGGGAAGTTTCCATCATAATTTGAGACAAGCGGCAGTTTTGCCTCTGACAGATTTAAATGAGAAAAGCAAATGCTGGGATGCCAAACACCCTCATGAATGCACATCTGTGCCGTCATCTTAATCAACTTCTTTGTTTGGCTTCTTTTTTTCATCTTGCGACGGTAGCAGTCTCAGTGACATGATGCGGTGACATTTGCACAGGGCAAGGCCAGCCTACTTTCTTTGAATTGCTGTTCTGGCTCCAGCCTCTTATGAATGACCACGTAGGAAAGGGCCTTTCCTTAGAATAAAGTGATCCCCAAACGTAGAGTGCAAACTGATTATGTTTTCCTACCTATGTATGTTCATCCAGCTGCTTGCAATTTCTCCATCATGCCTCTCACTCTATGGATTTCTTACTCTGCTTCCCCTTCTCTCCTCTCTTCTCTAGTACTTTAGCCCATTTTATAAGAAAGCCCAAAATGAGATATTTAAAAGCAAATAATTATGCAGTAAACTAATAAAATATTGATATGGTCCAGAGATGGCAGAAATTGCCCAGTAGATGTATTTTATTTGTCCCACCCCACACCCCCACACACACACACATACATATACACAGTGCCTAAAGAATTATTTTTTGAATTTAAAGGCCTTTGGACTTTGTACATGCTTACTGGTTTGCCTCATAGCTCAGTTGGTAAAGAATCTGCCTGCAATGCAGGAGACCCCGGTTCGATTCCTGGGTTGGGAAGATCCACTGGAGAAGGAATAGGCTACCCCCTCTAGTATTCTTGGGCTTCTCTTGTGGCTCAACTGGTAAAGAATCTGCCTGCAATGTGGGAGACCTGGGTTCTATCCCTGGGTTGGGCAGATCACCTGGAGAAGGGAAAGGCTATCCATTCCAATATTCTGGCCTGGAGAATTCCATGGACTGTGTAGTCCATGGGGTTGCAAGGAGTTGGACACGACTGAGCAGCTTTCACTTTCACCCGTTTGCCGCAGTCCCTGCCATTCTCTGTTGTGTTCCACACTACGCTCATTCCTGTATTTACATTACTGGTCTGTTTTTAGAGTTCCTTTTTGAATTCCGAGGCCTTATCAGTCTGTCTTCTTTGGGAAGCTTCTGTGTGCAGTTTGGAATTCCAGAGTGTTACAAAAGGCATGCTGCTTTAGATGTTTACCATCAAGTGGCAGGAGTTATTAAAGCAAAGTGCAGTACTCATAAATCCAGCAACTCATCCAGAAAGCAAAGAAAATAAGAATTGTATTCATTGCTGGATGTGTAATCCCAAACAGTAAATCTTACTACTTTACAAAGGGGTTCAGTAGATTTGTGTGCAATCTTGCAAATTTTGTTTGAGTAGTTGATTCTGACTAATGGAGCGTTAGCCTGTTCATAGGGTCCTTGGGACTATAAAATGATGATAATGGGTCCTTTTACATCCATGTTATCAAGCGTCAACCTTCCAGTTCTTTCTTCCTTTCTGTATTCCCCCTCTTAGCATACTTGGTGTTTGTAGGATGGCTTTAGTTCTCATTTGGGCTATGGACACATCTGCCCATGGAATTCTGCTGACTATTGGAACTAAAACCAGAAGACGGTAGTTGTTTCTTCTTTTAATAAAACCCCTCTCTCTCTCTTTTTTTTTCTTCCATTTTCCAGCAGATATATGGAGTGACCACTCCTTTCAGACTGATCCAGATTTGCCACCTGGCTGGAAGAGAATCAGCGACATCGCTGGGACCTATTACTGGCACATACCAACAGGGACGACTCAGTGGGAACGCCCTGTCTCCATCCCAGCAGATCTTCAGGGTTCTAGGAAAGGGTCCCTTAGTTCTGTAACGTCATCTCCCACCCCAGAGAATGAGGTAAAATGGAGTATCTTTTTAATGGCTTAGTAGAGTGGATGTAACTTGTGATTTCTCTTTAGACTCATTGTTTCTGCCCCAACAGGTCATCAAGGTAAGCTTTCCAATTTTTACGCATGTTGCATTTGAAACCTCTGAAATGCTTCCTTTTCGTGAATAGTGTTAATATCATCTTTCAGGGATCTTTTTATTTTTTAATGGCTTTTGGTCTCTTTAAATACCATTTCAGGTACAGAAAGTAAGAGAGGCTGATTAATGAGAAGTGGTTAAGGTTCCCTGGGGCTCACTGAGGCAGTACTTCACTCTGTAGGTGCCGCTTCACAGTGCTGGTTCCATAAAATATTTACACACGGAAGAACGTCTCTTGGCCTGACGTGTTATAATTACCGCACATCTTATTAATATCCTTGGGCTCATTTGATTGCAAGGAGAGAATGTCTGCAGGAATAACCCTTGAGAACCCTTAAATGCTTAATTTCTAATAAGAAATAAAAAAAGAGAATCTGTTTATTTAGCAGAAGTGACATTATTTTAGAAATAATTAGCAGCATAAATTTGTTCTATCCCTGAGGAAGAAATCTGATGTTTAAACAAAGAATTGAGGCATTAAAAAAATTCCATCATGATAGTTGTTAATACAGAAACTCCTGCAGTGAACCTTTGTGAATCCTGATAACAAAATATTCAAGAGAATTACAGTGGGAAAAGGTCACAGTTAAGTAATGGCTTTTTTTTTTTTTTTTTTTTTGAGAAAAGAGGTTTGATTCCTGACACACAGGCATTTCTGCCTTTTCTCTGACCACAATCTTTTGTTCTTTAAACAACATATTTTCTTTTACTTTGAGGACATGGAAGGAATTTGAGCTGCATCTCTTACCCAAAAGCCTCTCTACATATTTGCTGCTATTATTGCCCTTCCTGTCTTTAAAAGTAAACAACATCTTCCATTATTTACTTACTTTTCTCTAAGAGGCAGGAAGACCTACATTCCAACCACATTCTTGCTGTTACTGGGCTTCAGCATCTCACTCACTCCACCTGGGCCTTAAACTCTCCATCTTTCAAGTAACGGTTAGGGCGAGCTATAACCCTCTGTTAATAGACTGGGGCTTCAGTTTGTTGGTGCGGGGCCCTGATGATCAGACACCTGCTTCAGTTCCACTGAGCTACTTAGGATTTCATTGCTTATCACTGGGCAATTTGGGTAATTTTTTTATTAGCATAATATTCCTACTCCCAGAGCAAATCCCATTCAGTCTTTTATTCACCTTGTGTGAAGTGTGCTGGGAGGTGGAGAGGAACCAACTCAGCCTACCAGGAAGTGGAGTCCTCCTCCATGCCAGCCCAGGTGTCTCTTGGCATTTCTCCCTGGACCTCAGCGCGGCTCCCAGGAACTGAGTGGGCCAGGACACCCTCGGGCCCTCAGTGAGACGCAGAGGTCCTCTTTCATCTTCACCTGCACTGCTTGGCTTCTCTGTTAGAGTCTCTCCAGCCCAGGACTTCACTCTCCTACTGCATCCCTTTGCCATCCTCACCTCCAGAGAGAGCCCTGCAAGCTGAGAATGCCAGGGTGGGAAGGGGGCATCTGGCACCAGTGTCCAGCCATCACAGACAGGGAAGCCGAGGCACAGAGAGGCCAGTGACCAGAAGCCACACTGGGTCTAGAACTCAGGGTTCCCAAATCCTCCTCAATTCCAGGCCAGAGTTCTCCTCACTTGGCTTCCCTGGCTCTGAGATTTCAGCCCACCTGCTTTCTCTTTGTCCAGAGGCGAGATGATCAGACTGACTTTGAGATACTGCTTTCTGTTCAGTGAGCCTCTCGTCTTCCGTATATGGAAGAAATGAAGTTTGTCTTGAAGCCCGCATCCTGAGGCTGAGGCGCTGGTGGGGTGAGGCCCAAGGTGGGCATCTCGGGGTTTAAGTGCCTCAGATTTTTTACCTCTTTGATGAATATGGAAGACTTTTGTTTTCATACTTTCTGCATAGAAGAACGCAGCACAGGTGGGCTGCTGACCCTGGGGAAGATGATCAGGCGGCAGAGTCCACATTCGCATCCCTGAGCCTCCTTCTGACATCCACTGTCACCTGCTCTGGCCCCGTCCTTGCCTGCTTCCCTCCCTTCCCCCTCACTGCCCAACCCCCTTCCCAGCTCAAACTGTGTCCCCCCCACCCAGTTCCTCTCCTGGAATTCAGTATTTCCTTCACATCTCCACTGCTCAGCCTCCCAGCGGCTATTCATGACTTATTGTAGCTTTCAGGATATTTTCATAAATGTCACTTCATTTGTTCCCTTCAAGACTCTTCATGTGGCAGAGAAGACGGCTATTCTGTTTCCCACTTAAGAGGTAACTGGGGCTCAGTGAACTGAGTAGCTGGGTCAGGCTGGGCAGATGCCCAGTTCTCCATTCCAGATCCTGTGATCTGCCCCAGCACTGGGTGAATTTCCACCTTGAAGTTGGTTCTGTTCTACTCTTCTGTTGCCATCATGTTGGATAAAGTCTTATCCCTCCGAGACACATGTTAACAGATGTGTAGCTTTTTGACATTTCAGAGACAGGCTCATACCCAGCACCTTAATAGACCAGTGGGATGGATGTTCTTCAGATCAACCTTTTGGTTGTTAGCTCCATACACATTTTTCCCTGTGCATAAGGCTATCCACAGAGTCAAAGAACCAAGCAGATATAAAAGGCAGTACATTGAAATCCTAGGGGCAGAGGGATAAGCAGGTAGCAGAGAGGAGAGGTTGGGGAAGACCCAGCCTTCCACGTTCCAAGGTCCTGCAGGTGCTGACAAGGGTATTAAAGCAGAGGCGCTAAGGGAGGTCGAGTATTTACAGCACCAGCTTCACGGCTTATCTCCTAAAACCCTATGCATCTGTACGGTAGTTGTCGTTCCTTTTTTATATTTGACAACCCACATGGAGAGGCGAGGGAGCTTACCCAGAATCACACACCTACTCCCTGGTGGAGTCAAGCCTGAGTGGAGGTGTGCTGGCCCCTGCCCTCACCCCAGGCTTCACTCTGTGTTTATCAGGGGCTTTGGAGAGCCTTGGATGTCTTCATCTCCCTCCAGGGGAGGGTGGTGACATATGCAGAGCCTTCTAGAAAATGACTGCTTTTCATAACAGTCATAACAACAACAGTGTTGTTGTTCAGTTGCTCAGTCGTGTCTGACTCTTTGCGACCCCATGAACTGCAGCATGCTAGGCTTCCTCGTCCTTCACTATCTCCTGGAGTCGGCTCAAATTCACGTCCATTGAGTCGGTGATGCCACCCAACCATCTCATCCTCTGTCATCCGCTTCTGCTCCTGCCTTATGTCTTTCCCAACCTCAGGGTCTTTTCCAGTGAGTTGGCTTTTCGCATCAGGTGTCCAAAGTATTAGAGCTTCAGTTTCAGCATCAGTCCTTCCAGTGAATATTCAGGGTTGATTTCCTTTAGGATTGACTGGTGTGATTGCCTTGCTGTGTGAGGGACTCTCAAGAGCCTTCTCCAACACCACAGTTCAAAGGCATCAATTCTTTGGTACTCAGCCGCAGGTGTTAATAACAGTTGAGAAAAAAGTGATTATTTCTCTAATGCCATTTCTTTGATCCCTAAATAGAATCTATTTTGACTAATTTGGAAACATGAGAGAAAGCAAAATGTTAAGGGCGAGAAGAAACTTGTAATACGTCGTGTTAGAAACGCATATTTTTATACAGCTTTTTCCTGAGCTGGCTTTAAAAAAAAAGTAAGTGCCAAATCTGTTGACTAAGCTTCACAAAAGTCTAGGACTGAAGGCTTCCTTACAGTTTGAAAATTGTACATTTCACATTCCAAAGTTCACCAGGGAAGTGTTGAGCGCAACGCATAGTGTTTCCTCTGCAGACGCCAGCAGTATTTTTGCAAGTTTATAAACTGGACGGGAAGCACTTGCCGCTGAAATTTGGCCCAGAGACAGTCTCCCCCTAATCCATCAGTTTGTTCCAAATTACTTAGATGTTGCGTCTTAGAGAGAAGAGGGAGCTCCACAAAATATTTTAACGAGTAACTGTTGGCCCGTGAGCAAGTCTTGCTTAGAATCTTCCCAGATGAAGGAGTTTCCCAGTTCCTTAAGAATAAGGGCAAGGAGGGGAAAAGTGGCTCCAGAGCAAGGGGAGGTCTAGTTGTTTCTCAGGACCTCTTTGTGATCATAGTTTACTCTGTTCTTGCTGCATCGCTCCTGGAGCCTGGGAGGGGCCTGTGCAGCTAAGTCCCTAGGAGAACACTTTCCGAGCATTGCATTAGAACCTGAGGATTTTCATGTACATTGAGAAATAAGACAGCAACATTAAGGGGCCGGTCTGTCATCATTTTCCTGAACCAAGTTCTTGACCTGCTCACGGAGTCTTAATATTTCAGAACTGGCAGGAACCTTCGAAAAGGGACTAGTGAATGCTACAGCAGTATTTCTCAGCCCACTGAACCAAGGATTGTGGCCAGGGTAACCTCTGGGCTTGCAGAACATGCTGATTCCTTGTTCTTACCCTAGGCTACTGAGCTAGACTCTGTAAGGGTGAGGCCTGAGAGTCTGCCTTTATCATATGCTTTTGCCCCACCCCCAAAACGAGGGGTGCTTCCCTGGTGGCTCAGATGGTAAAGAATCTGCCTGTAATGCAGGAGACCCAGGTTCGATCCCTGGGTTGTGAAGATCCCCCGGAGAAGGGAATGGTTCCATTATTCTTGTCTGGAGAATTCCATGGACAGAGGAACCTGGCAAGCTATAGTCCGTGGTGTTTCAAAGAGTTAAACACAACTGAACAACTTGCACTTTTCCAAAAAAGGAAAAAAAAAAAAAAATCATATGCTTTCCAGGAAATTATATGCCGAGGGATTACCAAAGCCAGTCTTCTAGCGAATCTAGTCTGTTTTTATTTATGTGTCACTTCTGCTTAAATACTTTGGCCTCGTCTTAGCATCTCCTGGGAATCATTGCTCTCATTTGCCTGCTTTCTGAGCCCTTTGATCTTCATTGCATTGTGTCTCTTTGTAGTATTCTTACTTGAGGCACGTGAGCCTCCCTTTTTGGGGGATTGGGACCTGCCCCCCTCGTCATGCATCCTCAGCACTTGGCACAGTGCCTGGTATGTGGCAATGTTCATTAAATATTTGCTGAATGAAGGAATAAACTGGCTTCATACCGGGAGGGAGCTCTTCGCTGACTTACTGTAGCCACAGAGCCGGCACTAGAGCCTCAGCTCTCCTGATTTTTCCCTAGTTTATAGTTTCTAAATTGTGCTGCTGCTCACACAGACTAATTTAATTCCACAAGCATTTGTCAATCTGTTTTCTAGTTAGATTTTTTTTAAAACTGCTTTGTATTATGTTTGCATGACAAACCATAACTGTTCTTTTGATAGTGTTGCATCCAACAAAACATAGAAAGCAGTTTTAAAAGAAGGAAAAAATAAACCCATGTACATGGACACAGTGCTCATTAACGCTGTCTGGCCTATTCAGAATTCCAGAAGTCCAGGTGCTCTGCCATTTATGGTCAAGGCCATGGCTCAAATCTTGACAGAAGAGGATTATAAAGCATAATTGATAAAGCTCTGTAGTCCCTGGGCTCTCAAACATTTTATTCTTACAAATGCCTTTATTTATTTTCTCCGTGGCAAGAGTAGAGGACAGTGCTGTTTCCTGGGCAGCTTCGGGCAGCCAGCCCCTGAGCCAAGGGCTCACATTCTTGACCTCATGGCATCCACACGCCGGTGGGAAGTGTCTCTAGCCCTGTCTGATATGCAGGGCACTGAGTTCACAGAGCAGTGAGGGCAGAGGCAGGGTTTGAACTCGAGCTTCCCAGACGGCTGTGTTGACTTCATAGCTTCCGAAGAGCATGCAGCAGTGATGTGATCGTGGCTTCGTCAAGACCACTGTGGGATGTTCATGTGCTTCCCTGTCTGCCCAGCTGTCAGCGGGCTCAGCCCTTCACTCTTGCTCTCCAGTTTGCACGTTGATACCACTTCATAGAGACATTCATAGCACCTCCAGGGACTTTCTCACCCCCTTGGACCCCATCCTCAGGAGAACTCTGTTGACGGTGTCAAAGGACCAACTCTTAGTTTTCTTTCAGCAGAAGGACAGTGCATCATCTTTGTTTGATTTGAGGAACTGTTTTCTAAGATCCCAGAAGAGAAATCTAGAAGAAGAAAACTCTCAGTAGTCGAAGTTATACAGTCAGATTCCCTTAAGAGGTCATGAAGGGCACCATGCTGAAAGGTCTTGAAGGGTCACAGCAGGTGCCATGCCCCAGGTGCTGGGTGAGTCCCCCAGAGCTAGGATTTTGGGGCTCACTCAGACCTGAGCATGATCACCATAATCAGGATAAGGGCTGCTGCAGCCTGGCCAGGGTCACGGCAAGCACCCGGAGAGTATGTGCCCACCGTAATACTGACACCAGCATCTCTCAGCTGTGCAAGGCTTTTTAGCTGCATTGCCTGAGAGATGATCCATTAGAGGCTGTTGCTCACCGACGATGGTCTCTGTTCTCCCTTTATCTCTATCCTGTGTCTGTCTTCCTAGGTTACTCCACCTGCCTTTTCCTTTTCTTTGTCTTTCTCTTTTCTTTCATCCCTCACTCCTATCACCCAAACTACAGACTTTCTGTAGAACCCAAGCATCTCTGTTGGTTTCTTTTTTCTTTACACTACTAGCTAAAATGTTGTATTCTCTCTTAATTAAAAAAATAGATGAATAGACGATATCGTTCTTAAAATTTAAGACAAGTTGTTTTTGTCCTTCATTGCCCTTGATTTTAAAAAAGAAAAATTACAATCACTTATGTGAAGGAGAACATTTCTCATCTTCATTGTCAGTGAAAATTTTAAATTTAGGAGGGAAAAAAAGACTGTCTTGTTCGTGGTAAATAACACTAGTTTCCATTTTTCTTTGCTTGAGTTCTGTGCTAAAGGGTTTATTTAGGAATACTTATATGTTATTTTAAGATTTTGCAAAATCACTGTATATCACCTTTGTTTATTTAAATCTGTAAAATGTGATTGTTGGAAGTTTGCCCACTGACTCATGTCTCCGTAGCATGAGAGCTGAATTCATACAGTCTTAGAAGCATAAACAACTTTTACTTTACAGGAACTCCTGCATCCAAAGAGTAAATATATATATATATAAATTTAAACACACACGTACAGAGAAATGTTTGATTAAATGCCAGAGCCTTTTCTGAATACTTGTTTTTAAAAATGCTCTTCTTTCACTCTCTATAATCCCAACACAGTGTTTTTTGAATATGATTTCTGATTTCAGATTACTTTTGTCAGACACACGCCTTTTTAAAAAATTTCTTCACAAGAATGCAGTTAGGGAGGACACAAAACCCCACATCCATTTTAGGGGGTTCACAGTACTCTTGCCTGGAAAATCCCATGGATGGAGGAGCATAGTGGGCTGCAGTCCATGAGGTCGCTAAGAGTCTGACACGACTGAGCGACTTCACTTTCACTTTTCACTTTCATGCATTGGAGAAGGAAATGGCAGCCTACTCCAGTGTTCTTGCCTGGAGAATCCCAGGGATGGGGGAGCCTGGTGGGCTGCCATCTGTGGGGTCACACAGAGTCGGACACGACTGAAGCGACTTAGCAGCAGCAGCAGTCTCCCCAACTGACAGGTTGAAGATTTTCCTGTAATATTTTCTCCTTAGTGAAAACCGAATACTTTTTGGAGGATGGAGGGAGGAAAGAGGTGAGGGGCTGGACAACTTTCCTGTTCTGTGCTCGGTAAAAGAGATCATTTTAAAAAATAAATAGACCCAGTGGTCTAAGTTTGAAAAACTGCAGGTCAGCTGCCTAATCCAGAAAGGAAAGCAGCAGTGACGCCAGCTGTGCAGTGATGATAGATCCAAATTTGCAATGATTTTGCCCTCAGAGAGGCCTTCAGAGCCAGATAAATGCATTTGTCAACACCTGGGACGTTTGAACTCAGCCACTTCTGTTCTGAGTGGCTTTGAAACTTGTATTCATTGTGTGCCGAAGCTATGGGTCAATATTACCATCTCACTTTCAAAGAACTTTAGTTGAAAAGTTACTTAGTGGAAGAGTTCCTCCTGTTGACTTATTCAAGAAAAGAGATCTGCCTGACAAATCAATGGAACAAGTTCGTGAGAGTGTACCTGGGTGTCTTATTAGTATCATTTAATTCCCCAAACGTCACATAAAAAATATTTGAATATTCAGTTAATGGAGTAGAAAGAAAAAAGATGGTCCCATGTTATCCGAGGTGAATAAAAGAAGGAGTTGTTTAGATTCTAGGTCTATTACAAGAGGTTTGCCAACAAGGAAAGGCTTCACACTTTGTCCTGTAACTATGCTTGCTGCTGCTGCTGCTAAGTCGTTTCAGTTGTGTACGACTCTGTGCGACCCCATAGACGGCAGCCCACCAGGCTCCCCTGTCCCTGGGATTCTCCAGGCAAGAACACTGGAGTGGGGTGCCATTGCCTTCTCCAATAACTATGCTTCAGAAAGCATTTTGTGACTGAATATTAATTTGTGAAGAGGCTTGGGTGCCAAGGAAGTAGACCTTTGTATGAATGAGGGGAATTTACATTAGATTGTCTAGACTCTTTTTTATTAGATTAAATCTCAGCGAGATGAGGTCAGGCAGGGTGCCTTACCCTCCTTTATTATTGTTTTTTCCTGAAGTGGAGATAATTTGGCCCCTAGTTTTGTTATGCCCCTAGCGATGGACACTCCCCAGTTTTCAACCAGCTCATTGACCAGCATACCTCAAGAAAACAGTTCTTTTGGTTAATAGGAGAGAAAAACTTATGGAATTAGGTGTGCTAGGCCTTTAATACTTGGATGCATATTGTGTGCTTTTAAGACCACATGTAGATAGTAACTTCCCTGTCTGGTAATAACGTTCAGCCATTTGTCTTGGTAAGTAATTAAAGCACCCTCCTGCCCTCCTACCCTGGGCCTCTAGTGACGATGTGGATCTAGGGAGAGCAAGCTACGTGTTGCTGTTAGAGTGAATTTGTTCCCTAACCCATCCCCGTGAATATCAATGCTAACAACAGTGTCTTGTGTGTGTGTTTTCTTTTCTTTCCTTTTCTTCCCTTTTATTATTTTCTTTTCTTTTTTTTTTTTAAATCAATGTGCTTTTTCCTATGTGAATAATTGTATGTCTAGAAACAGCCATGGAGTGATTTTGCTGTTCTGAATGGGGGAAAGATTAATAGTGACATTTGGAAGGCAAGTATATTGTCAGATTTTAGCTCATTCAATATTTTGTCCTTTTTGCATGGCTGTGGCTGCATCTTCTTTGTGAACATCATGCATTCTGCAGGGACGGACTGAGGGGCTTCTGGCTCAGGCGGTGGGGCTCACACATGTTGCTTTTTTTGATGTCTCCCATTGTGAATGACTTCAGGCTGGTCGCCCCAGGCTCCTGTTGTCTCGTAAGAACCGGCATTTGCACCGAGCCAGCATCAGCAGCCCACGCATGCCTTTTTTTCTGCCTGAGCTCACGTACACTCTCTGCCTCGCGCTGGGAGGATTTCTCTCCCCTCTAATATCTGAAGCCGTGTCCTAGGTCTCTGCCTTTGTGCATTAACAGGGATCTCATTTCCTCTAGGATTTGCACGCGGCCACAGTCAACCCGGACCCCAGTTTAAAAGAGTTTGAAGGAGCCACCCTGCGCTATGCATCCTTGAAACTCAGGTAGGGCATTGGATGTACCTGCCAGAAGGTGTAGCTTTGTGCAGCTGGAGATTGCAATAGAATCCTAAGTCCCATTTTCTGTTTTTCTTTCTAGAAATGCTCCACATGCCGATGATGATGATTCTTGTAGTATCAACAGTGACCCAGAAGCTAAGGTTTGTAAGAAATGTGCTTTTAGTGACCAGGTTATAGTCTTGCATCAGAATAATGACTTTGGATAATGGCCCAGTTTTTACAAACTATCAACCCAGACCCACTTAATAAGCAATTATCCGTGAGTCCTCTCTCATTGCTAATCTCCCTAACACTTAAAGTAAATCCTTTCAGCCAAGTTGGGTTTGGGAGGGTTTCTGTAATCATCACAACTCTGCTTGTATCTCACTCCATCAGTTCTTTGTGCAACACGATAAAATTATTGTTTGAACAGGTGGGCTTCAGAAGCCTTTGAAGAAAAGCCAGGCTCTACCCTGTAATGCGGTGGAAGGGGAATTGAACAGGTGCTGTGGACCTCTCACACCCATCTCCTCCAGGGCAGCTCATACATGTGCACAGTGAAAGCTCCTTGCCATCCCTGTCGTAAAAACTGGACTGTTTTATGGTGGAAAGTGAGAGTGAACTTTTGCTCTGGACTTCTGGTGCTGGGTATGAGCTGTTACAGTTGTACATTGATCCGTGAGAATCAGGGCCCTGTATTTCTCTGTGCAGTTGCTCACTTGATGTTCTTAAAGCTTTTATCTTTGCCTTTGTGTTCTCTAAGCAAAGTCCAGTGAGGCGGTGGAGAGTGCACTGGGGGGCTTGGAGCCTTGGCTTATGCACAGTCCTGCCACCTCCCTACCTCTGCTTCTCGGTTCCCTGTTCCCCTTTTCTTGGTACCTCAGGCTCTGCCAACCTCCCTATCCCTGCCCCTACCCACTGCTTGCTGTTGCCTTCAAGCCCGGTATGGGGCTGGGTGTGAGCCTGGGGAGGGTTGTGTTAGGCACACAGTCTCCATGGTGTCTTAGGAAGGAGCAAAGTAGTGACCTGTCCAACCCGGGAAGACAGCATAGCGGTGTGTTCAGTGGGTGACACAGTGGGGGCCCGCCCACTCCCAGTCCAGGTACCTCGCATCCCCTGACACAGGTGCTGTAATAGACTGGAGGGTCGTCTGTTTACTCTGAGCTAGGGTGGTGGGTCCATGGGAAGGGGGATTCCTGGCTCAGTTTCCCCACTCTTGGCCAGGGCGTGGTACATCATCTCAGCAGCTGATGGTCTGTGGGGATGAGCGGCCTGTGGTGGTCTGCACTCACCCTGTAAGTATCCCCATCCTCAAGAGAGCACAACACTGAATACATGTGAAAAAACACCATTAGGAATCTAGAGAAAGAATGCAGAAGAAAGGAAAAAGCTTCATGTCAATACTTTTTTATAGCTTTTTTCCCACTGCTTTTTAAACGCATTTTCATTTGCATCTTATGTAGCAGGACCTAGATATTCTTCTGAATCCCAAAGCAGATCTATGTCGATGCATAAAACAGCAAATAGGTTCCTGTAGCAGCAGTTAAGGAGGGAACACCAACCAGGTTCAAAACCGTGGCTCCTAGGCTGGAAGCTGCCACATTGCCATTGGTTCTGTAAGAATCCCAGGGGTCGCAGTTGAAATCTCCATTGCCCTTAATTTGGTGAGCTTTGTTCTAAGCACATACTAGTTGGACGATGGCTGCTCCAGAGCCAGCGGTGTTCTGAACAAGTTCTTGGTCTGCTGCTGACGCCCTGACCTTTAAAGATAAATTGTATGGTGAGAAAGGGAAGGAACGCAGTAAAAACAGGAAGGCGGGCTGTGAATAATTTGCTTTTCTACTAGGTGTTTTACAAGGGCTGTCAGCAAAGGCTGGAGGAAGAAAGGTGAGCAGCAGCATCATTTTGCTTTACCCGGAAGGGCTGGGCCAGCGATGTCTGTAAAGCTGAGTGTGAAACTGATGAGAGTAGACCGGGAGGGTGATGCACAGAAAGCAGATCCAATTAGTAACAGGAATGGGTGGCCTGGTTGAGCTGTTACCTAAGATGACACTTTCTCTTTTTCCTCCCAGTTTATTGCTCACTGAATTCTCGATCTTCCCCCGTTCTATGGCCAGCATGTCTATTCTAGCACCTATTAGAAATCTGTGTGAATAAGGAGGCTCGGCTTTCTCATAAGTAACTAAAGTTGTACTTAGTTCAAAACAAAAAGTGTGTGTATTGTATTATTTATTTTATACCCTTCTTTGTTCCATAAAAGATCTGCGGAGACTTATAAGAACACTTAGAAGCCACAGAAAACATAATGGAATAATCAGTGCATCTGTCTGTACTGGGACAGTAGATGGCGTTAGGACAGATCAGACTGGGGAGAAGGAAAAAGCGTGGTTTTCAGCATATAGGACTTGGCACAGTTATGAACATTGACCTTTGGGTTCATCTTTGTGCTTCCTGGTGATTATTTACATTGAGGATTCTTACAGTAAATGGTATGAATTCCTGTAGGGGCATCTCAGAATCTTGTAAGAACTTCTGCAAACAATGCATGCCTCTAACTCCCCCACCCCTCCCCTAGGTCTAGGGACCTAGATTCTGAAGGTCCCCCTGCTATAGAAAGTCCCTGGCACTCTTGGGGACCCCAAGCCTGTTGGGAGGAGAGAAGGGTTTCAGACCCCTGCCCTCCGTGCTTGCACTGTGCATGAGGTAGAAGCATCTCAGGTCTTGATGGAATAGAATGGTTTTTCCAGGGCTCTATTATAAATTAATTGCAATAATGAATATTTATTGAGTACTAACTTTTTGCCAGACATAATCCTAAAGACTTCATTGCTGTTAACTCTCATCCTCACAAAAATTCAAGGGATTCAGTATCATTATTGCAGATAAGAAAACTGAAGCATAGGAAGTTAAGCAGCTAGTTAAATAGCAGAGTCAGGATTTGGCTCCAGAGCCCATGCTCACTAGATTGTCCCCCAAAAAGTCTCAATTGGAGCTTCTCTTAGGGGCCACCATCAATTAATGTAATATACTCCAAATATATATATGTATATTTGGAGTATGTATATAGATATATACACACACACACTTATGTACACAGAGAGAGGGAGAGAGAAATTTGAATTTTGCTCATTGGAAGCAAAGGGCAAACCCATTTCAAGTAAACTGGTGGAGAATTATGACAGTGTGGACCAGCTTTCTGGTCTGACTTGAGTCAGAGGTGAAGCCTAGAAGTGAAATGGATGGGCCACAGGTTTTTTCAGACCATCCCTCAGTGGTGTCATTTCAACCAGGCTTTTGATAAAAGTTGGGCCAAGACAGGAGGAAGGACGGGGTCGGGCGGTGGGCAGCGGTGGCTGGAGTGGGGCTCATCGAGTGGCTGGCAGTTGGCAGAGCCACACACTTTGGATGCCCCACGCACCTGGAGCCCCTTTGGGAAATTGAGGAGTCTCGCTGTGCTTCTCTGGATGCAGGGTCTCGCCACCCTGCGATGGAAGTGGGCCGGGGGAGACCCTGCAGGGAAGGCTCAGATAATCCTTCAGTGCTGTTTCCAGCAACACTAAATGGAATTATTTTTTACAAATTGGGAATAAGTCCGTTGGTTTAGAACTGACATTGATGAGGCCACTTTGGAGGGGTTCCCCATTGACACCACCCCCTGGCCTGTCCCATCTGCCTCTTGGTTTCTCCTCGCCTGTTTATGCTGCTGGGGCACCTAAGGAGGCGAAGTGGCAAGATTTAGGTTCCCAGATGTTCAAGCTTTCCATAGATCTAAAGATATCTAAAGGGTATCTTTAGTTAACGCTTTCCATTCTTTTTCATTTGCCAGCAACCCAGGAACTGAGTGCCCCATAAACAAGCAGAAGGTGTCCTTTCTTTAGGGGGAAAAAAAATTAATTTCATGTATGATGGAATTCTAAATACAGTCTCTGGAGAATAAATAGATTGTTAGAGAAAGTGTCTTCCTTACTCCCTCAGTGAAACGTAGTTGCTGGAAAAACAAAAGTTGTTTTAGGCCATCAGGATGTAAATACTTCAAAATTCCCTCCAGCCACTCTGAGTCTAAACATGCTGATAATCAGTTGCTCAGTGAAAATCTAAGTACCAGTGTAAATGATCTCTTTTCCCTGTATCACCTCCCTCTTCCCGCAAGAGCAAAGTATTTTTATAACTCTGACAGTGTTTTATGAGCCGACCTACTTTTTTATGCAGTGAATGTGTTTTTTAGTTGATTGCCGTGTATGCATAAGTTTGTATATAATTCTGAGCTCTTTAACTTTTTCTTTTAAGATAATTATATATTTATACAAAAGTCACCAAGACTGAGTTCCCATATTACCTTCCACCTATCTTCCCATAATAACATCTTCATAATCATGGACAATTATCCAAAGTAAGAAAATAATATTGAGACCATATACTAACTAAAATAGGCTTTGTTCATTCCCATTTTCCAGTGTTTCCCACCGAGACCCTTTTTTTGTTCTAGGACCTAATCCAGGATACTACATTGCATGTACTGAGCTCTTAAAAAATTATTTTAGCTGTTCCTTTCCACAGTTCTCAGATTTATTATTCTTAATTCTATTAATAATATTCCATTTAATTAATTGCACCATAATCTGTCTAGACACCCAGTAGTCGTACAATTTCCAGTACTACAGAGCAGAGCTACAACTTCATAAAAATAGGTGGCTGTTTTTCCCTGTAAATCATTGCTTTGGTTCGGATTGCTGAAACCAGTATTACCAGGTCAAAGGCTATCGGCTTATGGCTTCTGTCACTTATTGCAAAATTGTTTTTCAGAGAGGCTGCAGCAGCACGTAATTCCATCTGTAATACCCCAGAAGACACCTTTGTCCGCTGCCCATTGTTCTCTAGGCTTTGTCATTTTTATTTATTCACATTATTAGTTGTATCACATGTGAGCTACTACCTCCTTCTTTAAATTTCCCCCTCTTAAGTTATCAACTAGGACATTTGTTTTAACATTTACAAAACCCTGCATTTATTGTGGAACTCCATGTTGCTGTCCTTTCTTGGGTGTTTTTTCCTCTTGCTTTTCTATCCATTTTTAAAATGAAAACTTTAGTTTGGGATAACTTGAGATATACAGAAAAGTGGCAAAGATAGTGCAGAGAGTTCCTATATTCCCATCACCCAGCTTCCCTTTCTTTTACTTAACCGTAGTGCCCTTGTCAAAACGGAATAACAAGACTCTTAACTAAAATCTATTCTGATTTTACCAGTCATTCTTCTAGGTCTTTCTTTGGTTTCAGGACAGCACAGCGTGTTTAATCTCTCTGCATTTTTAAATTCAAAACTTGGTTTGTAATCTCATTATTTTTTCTTTGTCTATTTTGTGTCACTTTTCCATGTGAAAATGCTTTTCTTAAACTTTTCATTTTATATTGGAGTATCATTGATTAACAGTGCTGTGTGAGTTTCAGGTATACAGCAAAGTGACTCAATAGTTATACATGTATCTATTCTTTTTCAGATTCTTTATGTGAAAATGTTTTTTAAATGTTTGTATATCCAAACATTTTGTAGATAACTGCCTTTTGTGCTTCATTTGTCAAGAAGGCAGTTTCTTGTCATATTTGGGTGACCAGGTCGCTTGCACTTATAAATTTACATAATTCCGCAGTCTACCCCTGTGCTCATCCTCCTTTCATACCTTAAAATCCTAATTTAACCCTTTGAAACTTTCCTTTTCATGGCATATGGCTTATTGCTGGCCAAATGCTTGACTAGAATGAGTAACACTAAGATAAATCCAGTTATAATTAAACTGTTGAAAACTGAATGCTTTGAAAAATACGTACTAATTCCTTAGAATTTCTTCCCTTTGTGTCCCTATGCTGGACTTCTGTAAAGGAAGTGTTCTGCCATCTTGTGGACAGTATTGAAAATTACATCTGTAGAGAAACTGGCATTTCATTTGGACTGAATTGCTTGTAGCTTGTTGGGTCGCTCAGTCGTGTCCGACTCTTTGCGACCCCATGGACTGCAGCATGCCAAGCTTCCCTGTCCTTCACCATCTCCTGGAGCTTGCTCGAATTCATGTCCATTGAGTCAGTGATGCTTGTAGCTAGAAATGACATTAAAGATGATCTGATGGGCCTCCTTTACAGGTGAAAAGGTAAGCTCCAGAAATTTTTAGTACTTAACTTTACTAGGGTCACACAATCAGTGGTGGAGATGGTATTCGAAGGCGGTCTCCTGGGCCTCTGATCACCCCATCCTGCTGTCTTCTTTGAGTGTATAACAGATCATTTTCAGGATATTTGTGAGGAGAAGTAATTAGATCTGCATTTAAAACACTGCTCTTGGGCATCCACGACAAAGGAACCGGGTAAGGAAGATGGTATTGTCCCAAACATTAAATTATCTGGGTTTCAGCTTCCTTGGCTGTAAAATGAATGTGTTATTAAGTCACTTCTGGTTCTGAGGAATGAAGTCTGGTTCTGAGATCTGAGCAGTCCTGATCTCTGGCATCTGGAGATGAAATAGTTCCGTCTGCTCTGTCTCCAGGTCCAGAGAGAGGGCTGGGTTGGAGGGTTGGAGGCAGGGCTGGCTCCCTTTTCTGACCTCACTCTCCTCCTGCGCCCTGCACTAACATGCAATGTTCCTGCAAATGCAAGGCACCATGGTTATTTCCTGTGTATTACAGGTGAGAAATTCATGCTTCAAACAGGTTAAATAATTCTTTTATCACAGCCAGTAACCTGTGGAACTGGGACTCAAGGTTTGTTGCATTTGACTCCACAAAGTCTGAGTTGGTGTCTGCCCACTCCCAGTGACCATTTCCGTCAGCTTTACGGTCACTGGCTGTGTGACATTTGGAACGGAGATAGCAGGAATATTGGAGGTGAGGCAGGGTAGAGGGACCCGGAGGGTCACTGCTTCAGGACAGACCCCCTCCCTTCCTTTCCACCGTCCCCCACATTCACATGGTCCAGTCCTTTTCAGTGCTTTCAAACTTTTCTGCCCACGTTGGCAAATTCGAATTCAGTTGTCCTGTGGCCAGACTGCAAGGTACTGCAATTCTGCTAAGCTCTAGCGTGCTGCTGATGCTGCTGGTCTGTACACAACATGCTGTCAAGTAGCAACAGTAAAAAGTTTGAAATCTGATCAACAAGGCTTTATGTTCATGCATCCTCTGCAGTCTTTGTATCCAGGACCTCCCAGTTCAGTCATGGCCACTTGCAGCCAGTTCTCAGTGTATCAGGGGTGTTTTTCCCAGGCATTGCTTTTTGTGAAAGCTTTGCTTGTCTCCTTCCTCTTTTGTTATACCCTGGCCCAGATGGAGACAAAGAGGGAAGAGATGATAACAGATCAGTAGGTCTGGTAGAGATACTTTCAGAAATGAACGGTGAATGAACTTGAGATGCCAGTATTTGTACGTGAGCTTTATTTATCTGTGTCCTCCCTTGGTTCCTATTAGAATAGATTTTCCCGAAGTAATTATATTAGTGGCTACTGACTAGATTAGCACTAATAGATAAACAGGAAGGGTAGGGAGTATCTTTTCTCATTCAGGTTTATTTTTGGTCTTTGTAGCAAATTCGTTATCATTACTTAGCATTTATATGGGATTTTTTATGTCTGTGTATAGTTCTTAGAATTGATTTTTGTTCACATGGCACTGGTTTTTTTCTTTCAGAAATCCTCATCTGTGTGAGAAGCTTGGGTTTGATTTCTGTTGTTGACTCATTAATTGAGTCAAAAACATTTATTGAATCCTGAATATTAAAGGAGAAGTCGTGTGTTATAATGGCCAAGAGCATGGACTCGGGACCCCAGCTATTTGGGTTCAAAGCCAAACTCTGCTGCTTACTTAGCTGGGTAACGTTGGGCAAGGTACTTAGCCTCTCTGTGCCCCAGTTTCCTTATCTGGAGAGTGGGAGTGATAACAGTGCCTACCCCACAAAGCTATGGCAAACATTAAGTGAACTGAGACAAACATAAGATAATATGTCAAGTGGTTAGAACTATCTCAGTCATACTTTCTGCATTAGCCATTGTGACTGAGCTCTTACAAGGAGGAGTGGCTATGACCCCTGCCTTCAAGGGGCAGACAGCAAACAGGCAAAGTCAGTGCTGAGCTCTAGTGCCATGGATGGATGCTCTGCCAGGGACATCTACCCTGGCTGGTAGTAAGGATGGCTTATGTGGCTTTCCAGAAGGAAATGAGGCCTAAACCAATGAGTGTACTTGGATTGCAATGGGATTTGCTGATTCTCTCCCCAGATTTATTGATTTATTTATGGCCACACTGGGTCTTTGTTGCTGCATGAGGGCTCTCTTTAGTTGCAGCAAGCAGGGGCTACTCTAGTTGTCCATGGGCTTCTCCTTGCAATGGCTTTTCCTTCTGTTGATGCGGAGCATGGGCCTCAGCAGTTGCAGCATGCGAGCTCAGTAGACCAGGGATCGAACCCATGACCCCTGCATTGGCAGGTGGATTTTCTTAACCACTGGACCACTAGGAAAATCCTCCAGAATTTAAATGTAAATGCAGAAGATTAAAAAATAATTTCATGTGTAATTTTGTGTTGATTTTCAGCAAATGCTTCTAGGAACAGGTCTTAAAATGAGACCATCTATATTTGTCCAGTACTGCAGATAACAGTTGTTTCTGCTATATTTTCCTATGTACATGTGTAATCAGATCAGATCCGTCGCTCAGTCGTGTCTGACTCTTTGCGACCCCATGCAGCACGCCATGCCTCCCTGTCCATCACCAACTCCCAGAGTTCACTCAGACTCACGTCCATCGAGTCAGTGATGCCATCCAGCCATCTCATCCTCTGTCGTTCCCTTCTCTTGCCCCCAATCCCTCCCAACATCATCAGAGTCTTTTCCAATGAGTCAACTCTTCGCATGAGGTGGCCAAAGTACTGGAGTTTCAGCTTTAGCATCATTCCTTCCAAAGAAATCCCAGGGCTGATCTCCTTCAGAATGGACTGGTTGGATCTCCTTGCAGTCCAAGGGACTCCCAAGAGTCTTCTCCAACACCACAGTTCAAAAGCATCAATTCTTCAGTGCTCAGCTTTCTTCACAGTCAAACTCTCACATCCATACATGACCACAGGAAAAACCATAGCCTTGACTAGATGAACCTTTGTTGGCAATGTCTCTGTTTTTTGAATATGCTATCTAGGTTGGTCATAACTTTCCTTCCAAGGAGTAAGCGTCTTTTAATTTCATGGCTGCAGTCACCATCTGCAGTGATTTTGAAGCCCACAAAAATAAAGTCTGACACTGTTTCCATTGTTTCCCCATCTATTTCCCATGAAGTGATGGGACCAGATGCCATGATCTTCGTTCTCTGAACATTGAGCTTTAAGCCAACTTTTTCACTCTCCACTTTCACTCTCATCAAGAGGCTTTTTAGTTCCTCTTCACTTTCTGCCATAAGGGTGGTGTCATCTGCATATCTGAGGTTATTGATATTTCTCCCGGCAATCTTGATTCCAGCTTGTGTTTCCTCCAGTCCAGCGTTTCTCATGATGTACTCTGCATAGAAGTTAAAAAAACAGGGTGACAATATATAGCCTTGACATACTCCTTTTCCTATTTGGAACCAGTCTGTTGTTCCATGTCCAGTTTTAACTGTTGCTCCCTGACCTGCATACACATTTCTCAAGAGGCAGATCAGGTGGTCTGGTATTCCCATCTCTTTCAGAATTTTCCACAGTTTATTGTGATCCACACAGTCAAAGCCTTTGGCATAGTCAATAAAGCAGAAATAGATGCTTTTCTGGAACTCTCTTGCTTTTTCCATGATCCAGCGCATGTTGGCAATTTGATCTCTGGTTCCTCTGCCTTTTCTAAAACCAGCTTGAACATCAGGAAGCTCACGGTTCACATATTGCTGAAGCCTGGCTTGGAGAATTTTGAGCATGACTTTACTAGCGTGTGAGATGAGTGCAATTGTGTGGTAGTTTGAGCATTCTTTGGCATTGCCTTTCTTTGGGATTGGAATGAAAACAGACCTTTTCCAGTCCTGTGGCCACTGCTGAGTTTTCCAAATTTGCTGGCATATTGAGTGCAGCACTTTCACAGCATCATCTTCCAGGATTTGCAATAGCTCAACTGGAATTCCATCACCTCCACTAGCTTTGTTCGTAGTGATGCTTTCTAAGGCCCATTTGACTTCACATTCCAGGATGTCTGGCTCTAGGTCAGTGATCACACCATCGTGATTATCTGGGTCATGAAGATCTTTTTTGTACAGTTCTTCTGTGTATTCTTGCCATCTCTTCTTAATGCTTCTGTTATGTCCATACCATTTCTGTCCTTTATCGAGCCCATCTTTGCATGAAATATTCCTTTGTTATCTCTGATTTTCTTGAAGAGATCTCTAGTCTTTCCCATTCTGTTGTTTTCCTCTATTTCTTTGCATTGATCTCTGAATAAGGCTTTCTTATCTCTTCTTGCTATTCTTTGGAACTCTGCATTCAGATGTTTATATCTTTTCTTTTCTCCTTTGCTTTTCGCTTCTCTTCTTTTCACAGCTATTTGTAAGGCCTCCCCAGACAGCCATTTTGCTTTTTTGCATTTCTTTTCCATGGGGATGGTCTTGATCCCTGTCTCCTGTACAATGTCACGAACCTCATCCCATAGTTCATCAGGCACTCTATCTATCAGATCTAGGCCCTTAAATCTATTTCTCACTTCCACTGTATAATCATAAGGGATTTGATTTAGATCATACCTGAATGGTCTAGTGGTTTTCCCTACTTTCTTCAATTTAAATCTGAATTTGGCAATAAGGAGTTCATGGTCTGAGCCACAGTCAGCTCCTGGTCTTGTTTTTGCTGACTGTATAGATCTTCTCCATCTTTGGCTGCAAAGAATATAATCAGTCTGATTTCGGTGTTGACCACCTGGTGATGTCCATGTATAGAGTCTTCTCTTATGTTGTTGGAAGAGGGTGTTTGTTATGACCAGTGCATTTTCTTGGCAAAACTCTATTATGTATAATAAACTATACCAAAACATGGTAGCTTAAGACAACTACTTCGCTCATGAAACAAATTTGGTGGATTCAGGAATTTGGGAAGGGCTCAGTGGTGCAGTTCCTTTTTAACCCACATGGAGGCATCTGGGAGCAGGTGAGACTGGAGAATCCACTTCCAAGATGGCTTCTTCACTCACGTGCCTGGTAGCTCAGTGTTTCTAGGCCGCTGTCTCTCTTCATGTGGCATCTCATCCTCCAGAGCCTCTCCATGGGGCTTGGAGTTCTCACAAAGTGGTGGTCTTTGGGTAGGCAGGTATACTTCTCATGTGGTGTCTGGCTTCCAAGGAGTAGGAAGCTGAAGCCAGCAGGTGAGATGAGGCTGTTTCAGGAAACAGCCCCATATCACTTCCACCGTACTCTGTGGATCAGAGCAGTCACAGCCCAGACCCAGTGGTGGAAACACGGACTCCACCTCTTCAAGGAGAATGTCATGGTCACACTGCTAAGAGCATGTGGGACGGGGGACCTTTATCACTGACATCTTTGGGAAATACAGTCTATGACAGATGTCATTCTCATGTTTTAGTCATTCGGTGAAAATGCCCTGAGTGAAGGGTATGGCTGTCAACACAGTTGAATCAAGAAACCAAGGCACAGAGCCAATGATGAACATACCAAGTCCTGGCCAAATGAAATGGCTTTCAGGTTGACATTCACAAAGAGAAAACAAGGACCATCTCATTAAGCCTTAGGAGAGGTGGACGGAGCACAGAGAGGCCGCGTCATCTGCCCAGGAGTGTGTAGCTGGTCTGGGGAGAGCAGGACTCAAGCCAGGCTCCTGACTGTGGACCAGCATGATTTTCTGCTGAGCAGAGCGACACTCGCTGCCTCTTGGACACTGAGCCAGTGGCCTTCAGTACTCATTTTGTCTCCCAGCCCAGAGGACAGCTTTTGTGTTTCTACAACTGTTTTCCTCCCTTTATTTGCCAACATGACCACGCATAATGCTGTGTTTCCAGCAGAACCACGGCTCCTTTTCCCTTATTAACTTCTGGTCACTTCACTTGCCTGAATGAGCAGTCGAGGAATTGGCAGCCGTGTGAACCCTGGGTTTTGAAAGGCGCTGTTGAAACGAACTGCATTGTTATCCCACTGCTGGCAGCTGTGCCCTGCAGTGGGCAGGTGCCTGGAAGGCTAATTAAGGAGAGGCAGACTTCCTCTTCTTCCTGAAGGAAGGAGGCAAGTGAGCTGATGGGCGGCCCCCAGCAGCAGTGGCAGAGGTGGGCGTCCTGGCCCCGTGAGATCCTGGTCAAGAATTCTGGGTTGCGGGTGGTCACAGAGCTGAACAGCCTCCAGCAGAAAGAGCAGCAGCAGCAGCAGCAGCACTGCCTTCTTCCAGCAGGGCCTTCCAGGGAGAGCCAGCTGCTCGGGACCTAGGGGTCCTGAAGCTAGCATTCCAAGCAACAGGTACTGGGCATTATCTTCCCAGGACTTAATGCTGGTGCCAGTATTGATGGAGTACTGCAGCCATTTCTTATTTATTTTCAGTTAATGAAATTGACAAAGAAACAGTGGTTCCTCCTAGAGCACTGTTAGAATGATTCAGACACTGAGGCGTTTTAACTAAGCCACACTGTTCTCTCACTCTCCTTCCTCCTATTTAAAATCTCATCAGAGTATGAAGCCACAAGAATCAAAGACTGAGATCTTTCTCTGCTCCAGGTTCTGGTGCTTTTAAGGAAATGGTTTTAATAGTCAGGCTCGGTATTTTCGGTCTCTTAAATTGACACCAACGGTGACAACCCTCAAATTGTCTGCAACCAAGTCACCCATCCAGTCGTTCTGTATACGCTATACTTAGTCAACAACTGTGCTGTGCAAGATGATATAGTCAATCAGATTGAGGAGGGGAGCAAAAGAAGATAATAGCAGAGACAGTGGTAGTCTCATTTAAGAATGACAGTTACGATGTTACTGAACTTAAAGAAGGGAGAGATAATTTGCAGCTATAAGTGGAATTTCAGTTGCTTTGTGTTGAAGGAGACATTTGAGATCAGTTCACTAAGCATAATCTGTAAATAGTTTAACAGCGTTATGTGTCCATCAGCAGATGGATGAAGAAGATGTAGTATATCTATGCAACGGAATAGTATTCAGCTTGTCACTTGTGACAATGTGAGTGGGCCTTAAGGGTGTTACACTAAGAGAAAGACAAATACTGTATGACGTCTCTTCTATGTGGAATCTAAAAAAGCTGAGCTCATAGAAACCGAGTAGCCCCTGGTGGTTGCCAGGGGCTGGAGAAGAGGGAAATGGGAGATGTTTACCTGCAGCTGGGAGGTAAATAAATCCTGGAGCTCCAATACAGTGTCGCGATTATAGTCAAAATACTGTATGGAAAATGTCAAAGTTGCTAAGAGACTAGGTCTTGGTTGTTCCACCAAAAAAGAGAAATGATAAAAATGGGATGTGATAGAGGGGTTAGTGAACACCACGGTGGTGATCTTACTCAAGTATACTAATGTATCAGCATGCTGTTCCTTAAGCTTACATAAGGTTATATATCAATTATATAACTCAATTTTTGACTATTTAAAAATAATTCGATTTGACCTTAAGAAATCCTCAGACTGAGAATCACTTCAGTAAAACTGAACCAGCACGTTCTTAACCCAGATCTCCAGCCAGACAATGCTGCAGCCCACCTCCTGTGGGCACAGAGCAGAAAGGTGTCCCTTCGGGTTCCTTCAGAGTCGCTCATTCTCAGCAGACCTGCTGCTCAAGAAGGGGACACAGGGCCCCACCTGAGGCCCACTTTTCTGCTCCAGCCACATTCCCAGTGGTCGGTTTCACCAGCATACTACCCCTGTCTCTAACAAAGCTGAAATGTTGGCCTATTGTAAATGACACACAGCCCCTAGAAGCCAGAATATATGATTTCTCAAAAAGCCTTTCTGAGAGCTGTGATTTTGTCAGAGCTGTGAGTTCAAATGAGAGCGATAGCAACCTAGAGCTTGTTTTATAGAAAATGTCAGTTTTTCCTCTTCACCTAATGCTATGAGGCAATGCCACTTAGTAAATAAAATACCCTATAAAGAAGACCTCTCTCCTGCTGCAGGTATTCTAATCCATGTCTGGCACGTTTTGGTTGAGCTGTGGAAACAATGAAACGAATGGATACCCAACGTAGACTTTGATCGTTTGGCAACGGTAGAGGGTGGGAGGAGAAGGTAGCTGACAGCTCTGGCTCCAGCCCTGTGCTGGGCACACTGCTGGGCACTTTACTTGCGGCAGGCCATCTGATTCTCGGAGCAGCCCTGCAAAGGAGGGTGACATTGTTCCTCCCATCTTATGGATGAGCAAATTGAGATTCAGAGACCCCAGGTCACTTTCCTAAAATGACGAATCTATTCTGTGGATGAATTTGAACCTGATTGAAGCCGACTCTAAAGCCTGTGTTCTGATAATACCAGTGATGGTTGCTGATGTTCATTGATCATTTAGTGTGTATCAGTTCAGTTCAGTCGCTCAGTCCTGTCCTTCTCTTTGCGAGCCCATGGACTGCAGCACGCCAGGCTTCTCTGTCGATCACCAACTCCCAGAGCTTGCTCAAATTCATGCTTAGTGTCTATGGGGTACACATATACCAAGGTGGTTTGGGGCTAAAGTCAGAAAAAGCTTGTTTCCTGTCTTTCAGGCTCATCTAGCTCCTCTGTGAAAGGCAGTTGCGACACCCACATCCTGCTTCCAGAGCCTGCTTCCCGCAAGCCCTATGAGCTGTGTTCCATTTCTCCTATATTTAGTTGAAACTGAGGCACAGAATCCTGCCCACAGTTCCACAGCTGATAAATGGCAGAGCTGAGATGTGAACCCGGGCAGCCTGGCTTCAGAGACCAAGCTTTTCACTTCTGGGCTGTGCTTCCTCTCATGCAGGTGGGCCTTCCCGTGGCCTTGCAAGCATGCCATTGGAAGATTGAGAGGAAAAAAATTATTGTGTGTGTGTGTGTGTGTGTGCGTTTTAGTGGATTGTCGAAGCACCTGACTCCCAGTGAATGACCGAAGAGGAAAGAACAGCCATAGCCTTTGTCCCTAATGTAGGGCCATGTGCCAAGGGGAAAGGGTATGAAATGGGAGCGAGAATACCCGGGTTCTGGCCCCAATACTATTGTGTGACTTTGTTAACCTCTCTGGACATCACTTATCTCATATGTAAAGTGGGATGGCGCTAATGCCTAGTCTGGGAAACTCATAGTGTTACTATGAAGACCAAGTAAGATGTTATAGAAATGCTTTGATGTATATGACATGTGATTTTGGTCTTCCAAGAGTTTCTTTAGAAAATTCTGGTGTAATGGTTCCCACAGACCCATCAGTCATGGTGAATTACTCGTTTTTGCTGCTGGGTAGGTCCCGTCAGCTAGAGGCAGTGAGGGGCTGAGCCCAGTCCCAAGCATGCCATCTTTAGGCCACCCCCCCTCCCTCTCTAATCCGACTGGTTTGGGAATCATTTTAGCAAATGGCATATTATAGCGTGTCGTAGCTTAAGTGAAGCAGGATTACTTTCGTTTTTTCAGACTTTAGAAAATAAAACAAATAATGTCTGGTAACACACTGGTTATTAATGAAAATGCAGACAGTACCAGCTTATACAAGTTATATGAGGGATTTTTTAATCTAATTTTCAGAAAGGAGACAGTGACAATAGGAATAAAGAGTTTCCTCTGTGTCAAGGTTGAGTGTGTGGTGCCTCATTTAATAGACAAATCCTGAAACAGTTTTTTAACTGGTTATAGTTGTGTGTGTATGTGTGTGATTTCTCACTTTACACACAGCATATTACTCTCCCCTTCTTCTGTATGTTAAGGCACATTTATGTAAATTCTGCATCAATTCAGAATCCCTCAGCGGTTCAGCCCAGATGGCAGTGACTTGAGTTCAGTGATGAGAGTCTTCTCTTGGCAATGCCCAGGGAGAAGCCAAGCCTGAGGTTGGTCTCAGACCTCTGAGTTCTGGTTGAAAAGCTCTGGGCTTCAGCCACCAGGAGCTTTAGATTAGCTTTAAAACAAAGCAGAAACAAAAATTCCAAGGTTCTCTGTATTATTGACATCAGAGTTGCCCTCCTTTTACAGGAAACTCTAGATTGTTCCTTCCGTGATTGCTACTTCTCCCCAGCATTGGCAGTGATTTCAGAATTTACAAAGACTGCCAAAAAGTGGGGGATTGCAGCAGAGTCTGGCCTGGAGTCTGGCCTGCTGCCGTTAACAGCATTAAAGCACTTATATTGTCCACAAGATAAGTGTAGATAAATAATGTAGCACCTATAAAACATTTTCCCCAAAATCTTTTTTTAAACTTATTAAACACATGGGGGGCGGGGGTGGGGGTGGGAATTGACACAGGAAGCTCAGAAATTCACCATTGGCCCATAGTTTTTTTTTTTTTGCATCACATTTATGCAGAACCTCCGTGTTCCTCTGGAGTTCTTTGCAGACCTCTCTCTGTGGAAGGTTCACGTCTGCCAAGATGAGCGCGTACCAGCGCTCACTTCGTACTGGCGGGGTGGGGGTGTGCTAGTTGAAGCTGGTCCCCGTTTTCCCCAGAGGAAGCTGTGTAGAGTTAAGGTAATGTGATTTTGCCAGCACTGGGGCCCTCCACATTGTTAATAAGTGAAGAGATTATCAAGAGAGAAACATTTTATTTTGTGTCCTCTTTTATGTGCTTAAGTGGAACTACCTTCTTCTCCTTCAAGATGTAAAGACTCTTCCCAAAGCAATTTGAGAAGTGGGACAGTTGAGGTTCTCATGTATTGTTGGGAATAAGTTTCAAAGAGGTTGCATTTTGCATGCAGAATCATAACTTAGATAGCACCTCTAAGGTGGTCATCTCTGTTGAAACAGGAACATCACTCGGGACAGTTAATCCAACATCCTGCTTTTAAAACTTTGCCCCGGGGGTGAAGAGCCCACAACCTCCTTGGTAGAGTTTCCTTGTTTTATCCCTTTATGTTGAGAAGTTCATCTACCTCGTTACAACTCACTCAAATGTGTTCCTTTTTATGGCTGAGTAATATTCCACTGTGTGTGTATATATGTACCACGACTTCTTTATCCATTTATCTGTCGATAGGCATCTAGGTTGCTTCCATATCCTAGCTATTATAGATAGTGCTGCAGTGAACATTGGGGTACATGTATCTTTTTCAGTTATGGTTTTCTCAGGGTATGTGCCCAGTAGTGGGATTGTTGGCTCATACAGTAATGTGTTTTCTTTCTTTCTTTTGGCTGCACTGGGTCTTTGCTGCTGCCCGTGGGCCTTCTCTAGTTGTGGTGAACAGGGGCTACCCTCTAATTGCAGCAGGCAGACTTCTCGGTGTGGTGGCTTCTCTTGTTGCAGAGCAGGCTCTAGGGCGTGTGGGCTCAGTAGCTGTGATGCACAGGCTTATTTGCTCCATGGCATATGAGATCTTCTGGGATCAGGGATCAAACCCATGTCCTCTGTGTTGGAAGGTGAATTCTTAACCGCTTGACCACCCGGGAAGCTCCATATGGTAGTTTCATTCCTAATTTTTCTAAGAAATCTCCATACTGTTCTCCATAGTGGCTGTATCAATTTATATTCCCACCAGAAATGCAAGAGGGTTTCCTTTTCTCCACGCCCTATTATACAGAGTGAAGTAAGTCAGAAAGAGAAAAACAAATATCGTGTATTAACACTTATATATGGAATCTAGAAAGATGGTACTGATAAACTGTTTGTACAGCAGCAGTGGAGATGCAGAAATAAAGAACAGACTGTGGACACAGTGGGGAAAGGAGAAAAAAGCGAAAGTGAAAGTTGCTCAGTCACATCTGACTCTTTGTGACCCCATGGATTCTCCAGGTCAGAATACTGGAGTGGGTAGCCATCCCCTTCTCCAGGAGATCTTCCCAACCCAGGGATCAAACCCAGGTCTCCCACACTGCAGGAGATTCTTTACCAGCTGAGCCACAAGCAAAGCCTGGAGGAAGGAGAGGGTGGGATGAATTGAGAGAGTAGCATCGAAACATATACGTTACCATATGTAAAATAGATAGCCAGTGGGAATTTGCTATATGATGCAGGGAGCTCAAATCAGGTGCTCTGTGACCTAGAGGGGTGGGAGGGAGGTGCAAGAGGGAGGGGACATATGTATACCTATGGCTGATTCATGTTGATATATGGCAGAAACCAACACAGTATTGTAAAGCAATTATCCTCCAATTAAAAATAGATTTATTTTTTAAAAAAGCACAATCACAAACTATAGAATTTAAAAAAAAAAGTTCATCATTCCCTCTCTCCAGATTCTTGTCATTCCAGAGCACCTGCTCATTACTTGATGGCCTATGTAGAAGGAGGACTTTGGGTTGCATCTTCCCCAACACTTTTCCAGCTACTTCTCCATAGCTTTTCTCATTCTTCTCTTAAAAAATTAATGCAGACTTCCTTCACCTTTCTTTATAATTTATATTGCTTTAGTTAGTTTTAGTGACATTTTTTAGGAGACCCTGCATCTTCTCATTAGAAGAAAAAAATGAATCAACAGATATTAAGTGCTGCTGATGTGTGTGGCACTTACCTAGGCATTGTGGGAGATGAGAAAAAGCACACACAGGGGTCTCATCTCAGGTGGCTCCTGGGGGAGGTGGCAAGGGGGAGAATCAGAAGACCCCATTGCCTACCCATACCTGCCACTCATGGGCTGGGAGACCCTGGGTGAGTCACTACCCCTTGATGGGCCTCATCCATCAAGCAAAAGGGACAAGCAGAGTTTTCAGTTTGGCTCTGAAAACAAGGCTCAGAGGCTACTGGGGCATTAAATCAAAGAACAGCAGAGCATTAAGAGATGAGCTACTGTTTCTACAGTGGAAACCCAGGAAAGAGGGAGCTGAGTTTGTTGATGAGTCTTCTCCTTGAACTTGGACCAGCAGTCTCTGGCCCAAATCACTGGACCTCCACCCCAGGTCCATTCAGGGGGCACAGCTGCACTGTCACACAGATGGCATAATAAGCTTTGGGCAACATCAGGAGCTGTGGAGACCTGGGGTCCCCAGACCCCGAGGCTGGGTCCCTGAATAATGCGAAGTTCTCTCTCCCTCCTCCTGTCCTTTCCCACCAGGAACTCCTCTCTGCTCCTATCTGTGAGTCTCTGTCATCTTTCTTACTACCATCTCAAAGCTTTGTGACAGCATCCAGTCTGCAGAGTCACGTCTCCTCTTAGAATTTTGGGGATCCATTGCCCTGCAACATTCTCTGGGCCCCCCATGGTTATTTTGTGTGATCACCAGGGTGAATCCTAGAGTGGTTTCCAGTTTCTGAAGTTACAGGGCTCCTTAAGGCCCCCTCTTCCCTTGTGTCCCCACACTCACAGGACATAATCTGAGTTACTTGAGACACTGGCATGTTACCCGCTTGTGAGGAGGGGCCACAAGAAGTCCTTTTGGTCTGTCCGTCTTGGCTGTAGTCCTAGATACATCTGTTCCTCAGATATGTTGTCATCTCTGGGAGTAGGTTTTCAGCCTTTAAAAGCCTACTTTGGTTTTTGCTGGTCTTTGCTGGAAATTTGCTCCATTTTAATTTTTCAGCTCTGTGTACATACATTCCTACTCTATGAATTCAATAGAGTTAATTTTAAGCAAAGCCTTTAAAACAACTACTTAGAACTCTTTTTTCTTCTTGAATTGCTGTAAATGACTTGGAAGAGCATCTGCTCACACTCCCTTCATCTTTGCATTGCACTCTGCTGCCAGTTGGTCAGGGACCATCTCAGCAAATGGTCGTGACTAAGGAAGACTTTGACGAACGACCTTCCATGCCCACTACTCCCCCCACAAGGCAGAAGCTCATTCTTGTCAGCAGCAGCTCTGCAGCACTCCCGGGACTCGAGTTTACTTGTTTGTAAAATGAGGTGGCTGGGTTCCAGGTCCCCAGGGCCCTTATGCACTAGGCTCTATGCTGTGGGTAAAGGCTCTTTCCATGTGCATGCTGTGTAGACTTCTAGGAGTCGGCTTTGCGAGCGAGGATCTGCTAAATCTCCCTTTAGGGTTGATCAAACCAACAGCTTTGCTTCTAACTGCGGTCTTTGTAGGTCTTCACACTCTATGAGTTCACTGTGTTCATCTCAGACCCTTTGTAAAAAGTTGCAGATATTTTGTTTCTTGGTGAGCAGTGCAGTTTTAAAAAAAATCTTTCTTATAAGCCAACAATAAAAACTACAATCAGTCCCAATAATGATGATGAGTATAGCTTTTGTGTGCATGCTAAGTTGCTTCAGTCGTGTCTGACTCTTTGCATCCCCATGGACTGCAGCCTGCCAGGCTCCTCTATCCATGGGATTCTCCAGGCAGGTATACTGGAGTGGGTTGCCATGCCCTCCAGAGGATCTTCCTAACCCAAGGATCAAACCTGCCTCTCTTGTGTCTCCTGCATTGCAGACAGATTCTCTACCACTGAGCCACCAGGGAAGCTGGAGTATAGCTTTTACCAAACACCAAATACTGTGCAAAGCCTATATGACATGTATGAACTCATTTAACCCTCATAGTGATCATATTCTGTGCTTGGGGCAGAGAAGACTGCAGAGCAAGCCTCTGCCTTCTTGTAATTTGTGTTACAGTGTGGAGAGAGAGAGAAATAGCAAAAGACAGCAGTGTCCCAGCCCTGCCAACCCCAGGTCTCCAACTCTCAGCCTGGAGGGTGCAGCCTGTCTCCTGACCTCAGGTTCTCTGCACTTTCTGTTGGATCAGCAATCCCTCTAGAGTTCACATAGTCATCTTGCTTTCCCTGCAAGATAAAATAGCCAACTTTACATGCAGAACTTGGGTATTCCTTATGGTTTTACTCTATGCTTACTCTGCAAATAAGGCTTCTCAACTCTGCAGCAGCAGAAATGAAATCAATAGTGTAAATCAACCATGTGGACCATACAACTCGCCTCTCGATCTTTTCCAAGACTCCCATACGGGAAAACTAAAATATCATTCACGCTTCTGGGGAAGAAGAATAGTTTCCCAGGAGTGAGGACATCTGCCACTTCCCTGCAGAAATAGGAACGGCTCCTGCCAGCCTCGCTGCTGGGCCTGGCTGGGCGTGGGCTCTGACTCAGGCTCTAAGAGTGTGGGCCGTGAGCCGATGTTTACTGCTGCAGACTCAGCTTCTGTTGGCATTCGAGTGTCTCCAGCGGCAGAAGTTCCCTTTTGTCCCACTCTCCCACGAGGAGAAGTTTCTGTGGTTACTGTCAGATCAAGGTTCTTGGAGATGTTTCATGGTGACTCTGAGGTCTCCCAGGCCTTGGGCTGCAGCAGGCTGGGCCATCTGCGGGAGGCTGTTACTGAGTGTTTGGCTGGTGAGATTTGAAGGTGCTCCAGCTGGAAGGGTCAGGCATCAGGTCTAAGAAGTGCCCCCTTCTGCCCATATCCCACCTCCCTTTGTAAGAAATCCACCATTTCATAGCATATTAGAAATCATCTTCTGTGGAAGCTTTTGAATTTTTGAGTGAATGAAGTATTGAATTTTTGTCCAGTGTTGCTTGGATGAGTGTAGGAATGGTCCAAGCCTTACTCTCCAAAGACTCAGCAGGCCTGCTCCATGTCCAGAGGGACCCATCTAATGAGCCCATCCTTGTAGGATCTCAATGGTCTTCAGCTCAGAGTCAGGATTGGGACAGAGGGCCCACATGACAAGGAGGTGTCCAGATCCCACTGACGCCTAGAGGGGACATGAGCACCACACGCTGCTCTGGGACAGCACTCCCAGACCTGCTAAGAGCCCGTGTGTCAATCAGGAAGCAACTGGAAGCCCGGAGAGAAGGGCTGCAAACATAGCCAGGACTCGGGTTTTTCCTCGGTCATGTGTCCCAGAACCCTTGAATGTGGGCTGCTGTCTGCAGGGCTGTGTGAAGGCCCCGCCAGGTAGTGAAGATGGGACTCCTTTTAGACCAATAAGGATGGATTGGACACTGGGCATGGATTAGCCTATGGAAGGATTGGCCCTCTGGTCTCAGAATGGAGGCACTTGGAGGCAAGTGATATCTGACCCTAGCTCACCTTACTGGCTAAATGGATATTTTTATATGACTTTTATGTCGGTGTTGGTGGCTTAGTTGCTAAGTCATGTCCAACTCTTGTGACCCTATGGACTGTGGCCTGCCAGACTCCTCTGGGAATTCCCAGGCAAGAATACTGGAGTGGGTCACCCTTTCCTTCTCCAGGGGATCTTCCCGACCCAGGGAACAAACCTGGGTCTCCTGCATTGTGGGTGGATTCTTTACTGACTGCGCCACCAAGGAAGCCCTTATGTCACCAGGCATGGCCCAGATCAGATTGGCTGAAAATTCAGAGATAATCATAATAATAATAATAATAGCCAACACATCGAAGACTTACCAAGTGCCATTCTAAGCACGTTAGAGGTATCGCACCATTTATTGCTCCCGACATTCCTTAGGTCATAAGACTGTCCTTGTCTCCATTTTGCAGGTGAGAAAGCTGCCTCACTCAAGACTTAAGTGGGGAGCTGGAATTCAGACATAAGTGCTCAGGCTTCAGAGTCCAGGCTCCGTGCGCTTGCATTGTCCAGGCTCCACTTGCTCTGTGCTAGGCTCTCTGCCTGTTCAAGGCGGAATTCTCACCAGCGCCTGTGGAGTTAGCCCTCCACAGAGGCAGACACTTAGATCAATTAGCTAGCCAAGGGAGCAGCCAGAGAATAGCGGTCCAGGCAGTCCCATTGCTCTCTGGCCACCGTACTCCAGTCTGTCTCCAGCTCCAGTGTCTTCATTTGACAAATGTTTATTGAGTGTGTAGCACATGTCAGGCCCTCTTTGGGGTGGTGGGCGTTCAGAGGTCCACAGAAGAGGCTTGTTCTTGGAGACCCTCCTATGGATGGAGTGCTCTGTTTCCAGAACAGGTAATGCTGACATCGGGGAGGTCCAGCCGGTCCCCAGATGTGTCCTTTTGCTGAACTTCACTGAGCTGGTTTCCTCTTCTCTAAAGTCAAGACAACACAGCAGTCTGCCTTGAGAACTATGCCTCAGATCACGTTGTGGCTGCTGCTTATTTACCGTGTGGCCCGGGGTGATTCTACTTGGTTCTCCAGACTCGATTTCTCACGTGTAAAATAAAGAACTGCTGCTCTGTAGGATTGTGAACTCGTGTTGTGCTACCTGTCGTATGCTGTGAAGCATTGCGAAAGTGATCTGTAAATGTCAGGGCTGCCTTGCTTTCCCTGCCAAGCCCAGGCTCTTAATTTTATATATTAATACAAAATACTCAGCCCAGAGAAAGCACTGGCTAAACAGTGACTGCTAGAGAGATGACGACGACTGCATATAAATTTGTTGGATGCACTGTACTTGCAGGTATGTTTAAACATGCGTGTACATCTAATTTGTTCTGTGACGTTGTGGAAACACTGGGCCAAATCTTCTGGTTGAACCCACCTCCACTCAACTTTTCCATTGATAAAAATAGGCCTCCAAATGTCAGGCTGGCTCCTGTGCAGGAAATGACTAATACAATCCACTGTTTACGTATTTTATCGCATCCCGGAGGCCTGTGTCTCGCACTCGCTATCAGTCTCCAAGTATCCTAGCCCCTAGGATGTTGAGGCAGGCTCCTCTGCTTGCCTCTCTACTCAGCCTGCGGTCAGTGGGTGGTCAGAACTGAGTGGATTTCCTCCAGAGGATGAATCTTCTTGTGAGCCAGGCTGAGCAACCAGTGAGATAGATGTACACTTTTCTCTGTAAATGAGTAAATTGGCATTATGGTATTTGTTTTTAAACGTATTTAAATGCCTCATAATGTCATAAGTCACCCTGTTCAGTAATAGATGAGCGACTGTCACTGTGGACATCACCAGGAGATGCTGGCCTGTCTTCAACGGAAGGAACCTTTCATGTGAGAGAAAGAGCAGGACCCTGGCTGAGGGGCCCAGAGGCCTCAGCCCCACACTGGCTGCCCCTTGGTCCCTCCCACAGGTTGTTGCTGAGTCTGACCACCCTAGCACTTCCTAGAACACAGTGTGAGCAGTCGGAGAAGGCAATGGCACCCAACTCCAGTACTCTTGCCTGGAAAATCCCTTGGACGGAGGGGTCTGGTGGGCTGCAGTCCATGGGGTCGCTAGAGTCGGACATGACTGAGCGACTTCACTTTCACTTTTCACTTTCATGCATTGGAGAAGGAAATGGCAACCCACTCCAGTGTTCTTGCCTGGAGAATCCTAGGGACGGGGGAGCCTGGTGGGCTGCCGTCTATGGGGTCGCACGGAGTCGGACACGACTGAAGCGACTTAGCAGCAGCAGCAGCAGCAGCAGCGTGAGCAGCAGTACAATGGCCTAGAGGGATGAGAGTCATCAGGCAGTTGATTAATTTTTTTTTTTTTTTTTTGCTTTACCTCGGTGGAGACTTCTTACCCCCAGGGATCGGAGTTGGGGGTTGGGAGGGAGAAGTGTGACTGCGCCCCCTGGTGGACAATGTGAGCAAAAGCTCCTGGACCACCTCTGGACTTGTGGTGGGGTCTCCCCTAGACCTCTGACCATCAGAAGCAGAGCCAGCTGGAAGCCATAAATAGAGGCCTGAGGGGGCTTGAAACCCTCATTCCCTGTTCAAGCAGATTTTCCTTCTTCTCCGCATGTTCCCACCCTTGAATTATCTTGGGCCTTTCAGAGTAGGACCAGGCCTCCTGACCTCTGGTATCAGCCTCCTCTGGCTGACCTAAGAAGGAGGGGGAGGGACTGTGCACAGGCACCGCCTGTTGGGTTGAGGGAGGGGTTGGTTGTAGGCCCTCTCTGAGGTCTCTGGGTGTAGAGTGAGGTTTGCCTGCCCCCCTCCCTGTCCCCACTTTAGGAAAACCAACGTTGTTGCCGCTCCTAGGAGACAGCCTGGTGTGGTGATAGGAATTTCTAGGTACATAAACTGATGCTGAAGCTAAGACTCTAATACTTTGGCCACCTGTTACAAAGAACTGACTTATTTGAAAAGACCCTGATTCTGGGAAAGATTGAAGGTGGGAGGAGAAGGGGACAACAGAGGATGAGATGGTTGGATGGCATCACCGACTCAATGGACATGAGTTTGAGTAAAGTCTGGGAGTTGGTGATGGACAGGGAGGCCTGGCTGCAGTCCATGGGGTTGCAAAGAGTCGGACATGACTGAGTGACTGATCGGAAACAGGTTTGAATACCAGCTTCATTATATGCTAGCTGGTCGCCTGAACTTTATATACCACTGTATGAATCTACTCCCATAATGAAATACCACACAGATCGAGTGGCTTAAACAACAGAAACTAATTTTCTCACACTGTGCAGGCTGGAAGTCCAGCGTCAAGGTGCTGGCAGATTTCACTTCTCCCAGAGCCTCTTGGTTTGCAGACGTCAGCCTTCTCTCTGTGTCCCCACTTGGCCTTTTCTGTGCGCCCACTTTCCTGGTGTCTCTTTCCTTTTATAAGGACACTAGTCCTGCTGCATTAAGCCTACTTTATGACCTCATTTAATCTTACTTCGGAGAAGGCAATGGCAACCCACTCCAGTACTCTTACCTGGAAAATCCCATGGATGGAGGAGTCTGGTAGGCTGCAGTCCATGGGGTCGCTAAGAGTTGGACACGACTCAGCGACTTCACTTTCACTTTTCACTTTCATGCATTGGAGAAGGAAATGGCAACCCATTCCAGTGTTCTTGCCTGGAGAATCCCAGGGACGGGGGAGCCTGATGGGCTGTCGTCTATGGGGCCGCACAGAGTCGGACACGACTGAAGTGACTTAGCAACAGCAGCAGCAGCAATCTTACTTACCTCTTTAACTGCCCTGTGTCCATATACAACCACATTGGGCCTGAGAGCTTCAATATATGAATTCTCAGTTCAGTTCAGTTGCTCATATCAGGTATGACACTCAGTTCAGTTCAGTTCAGATGCTCAATCATATCCGACTCTCTGAGACCCCATGGACTGTAGCATGCTGGGCATCCCTGCCCATCACCAACTCCCAGAGCTTACTGAAACCCATGTCCATTGTGTCGGTGATGCCATCCAACCATCTCATCCTCTGTCGTCCCCTTCTCCTCCTGCCTTCAATCTTTACCAGCATCAGGGTCTTTTCTAAGGAATCAGTTCTTCGCATCAGGAGGCCAAAGTATTGGAGCTTCAGCATCAGTCCTTGTAATGAATATTCAGGACTGATTTCCTTTAGGATTGACTGGTTTCATCTCCTTACAGTCCAAGGGACTCTCAAGAGTCTGCTCCAACACTACAGTTCAAAAGTATCAATTCTTCAGCTCATTTTTCTTTATGGTCCAGCTCTCACATCCATACATGACCACTGGAAAAACCATAGATTTGGAACAATTCAGTCCATAACAGCCACTCTGTGCCTTAGTTTTCCCATCTGTAAAATGGGAATAGTAATAACATCTGTCTCATATATGGCCATGAGTTGATTAAATATTGTAAAAGCAAGTGCCCCCCACCCCCCGCCCCCACCCCACACACACATCTAACCCTGGTTCCTGACACAGAGTTCCTAAATCCTTTTCACTTTCCGAGATGATAGTAATGTCTTTTGTTCTAATGACGTGACTCTAGGTAGGCTCCAGAAAGACCAAGCCATGATTAGAAGCTTAGAAGAAGAGATAGAAAGGAAGTTAATGAACAGTCATGCCTATTGGATGACGTTGCTATAAAAACCCCTAAAGTGCAAGGCTTAGAGAGGTTCTGAGCTGGTCAACGTGAGGTGCTGGCAGAGTGGCCTGATCCAGAGAGAGCCTGGGAACTCCACGCCCTCTCACATACCTTTTCTTCGTCTCTCTGCATGCTCCTGAGTTATAGTCTTTAATAATAAACAGGTAATCTAGTAAGTAAACTTCCCCCAAGTTCTGTGAACCTCTCCAGCAAGTTAAACCTGATGAGGGGTCAGGGGGGTCTCCAGTTTATAACTGCTTGGTCAGAAGCACAGTTGACAACCTGGACTTGGTGATTTGGTGTCCGAGGGGTAGGGGTTGGGGCAAGCAGCCTTGTGGGTCTGAGACCTTAACCTGTGGGATCTGACTGTCTCTCTAAGTAGAGAGTGTTAGGCTTGAGTTAAATCGTAGCACACCCCTCTGGTGTTGCAGAGACTTGCTTGGGTGCAGAAGAGCTCCTGCACATTTGATGACTAAATAGGTCAGAAGTGATGTGTTCTGTGTGAGTAATAAAAGAGAAGTGGATTTTTCCGACCCAATATGTACACACAGACACTCATAATAAATGTCGCGTGTGACACTTTTGTCCTCCACCTCAGTCCCCAGCACCCGAATCCCCTCCTCACCACCACTTCACAAGTGTTAGCATTATGTGTGATGGCCAGAGTAAGACTTTGCAGAACGTTTTATGTAACCTTAGACTTGCCAGGGTTTCTTTGGGAGTTTCTGTCAGTTCAGTCACTCAGTCGTGTCCAACTCTTTGCCACCCCATGAATCGCAGCACGCCAGGCCTCCCTGTCCATCACCAACTCCTGGAGTTCACTCAGACTCATATCCATCGAGTCAGTGATAGCATCCAGCCATCTCATCCTCTGTTGTCCCCTTCTCCTCCTGCCCCCAATCCCTCCCAGCATCAGAGTCTTTTCCAATGAGTCAACTCTTTGCATGAGGTGGCCAAAGTATTGGAGTTTCAGCTTTAGCATCAGTCCTTCCAATGAACACCCAGGACTAATCTCCTTTAGAATGGACTGGTTGGATCTCCTTGCAGTCCAAGTGACTCTCAAGAGTCTTCTCCAACACCACAGTTCAAAAGCATCAATTCTTCGGCACTCAGCCATCTTCACAGTCTGTCACATCCATACATGACCACTGGAAAAACCATAGCCTTGACTAGACAGACCTTTGTTGGCAAAGTAATGTCTCTGCTTTTGAATATGCTATCTAGGTTGGTCATAACTTTGCTTCCAAGGAGTAAGCATCTTTTAATTTCATGGCTGCAGTCACCATCTGCAGTGATTTTGGAGCCCAAAAAATAAAGTCTGACACTGTTTCCACTGTTTCCCCATCTATTTCCCATGAAGTAATGGGGCCGGATGCCATGATCTTCGTTTTCTGAATGTTGAGCTTTAAGCCAACTTTTTCTCTCTCCACTTTCACTCTCATCAAGAGGCTTTTTAGTTCCTCTTCACTTTCTGCCATAAGGGTGGTGTCATCTGCATATCTGAGGTTATTGACATTTCTCCTGGAAATCTTGATTCCAGCTTGTGTTTCTTCCAGTCCAGCATTTCTCATGATGTACTCTGCATAGAAGTTAAATAAGCAGGGTGACAATATACAGCTTTGATGTACTCCTTTTCCTATTTGGAACCAGTCTGTTGTTCCATGTCCAGTTCTAACTGTTGCTTCCTGACCTGCATACAGATTTCTCAAGAGGCAGATCAGGTGGTCTGGTATTCCCATCTCTTTCAGAATTTTCCACAGTTTATTGTGATCCACACAGTCAGAGGCTTTGGCATAGTCAATAAAGCAGAAATAGATGCTTTTCTGGAACTCTCTTACTTTTTCCATGATCCAGCAGATGTTGGCAATTTGATCTCTGGTTCCTCTGCCTTTTCTAAAACCAGCTTGAACATCTGGAAGTTCATGGTTCACATATTGCTGAAGCCTGGCTTGGAGACGTTTGAGCGTTACTTTACTAGCGTGTGAGATGAGTGCAATTGTGTGGTAGTTTGAGCATTCTTTGGCGTTGCCTTTCTTTGGGATTGGGATGAAAACTGACCTTTTCCAGTCCTGTGGCCACTACTGAGTTTTCCAAATTTGCTGGCATATTGAGTGCAGCACTTTCACAGCATCATCTTTCAGGATTTGAAATAGCTCAACTGGCATTCCATCACCTCCACTAGCTTTATTTTTAATGATGCTTTCTAAGGCCCACTTGACTTCACATTCCAGGATGTCTGGCTCTAGGTGAGTGATCACACCATCATGGTTATCTTGGTCGGGAAGATCTTTTTTGTACAGTTCTTCTGTGTATTCTTGCCACCTGTTCTTAATATCTTCTGCTTCTGTTAGGTCCATACCATTTCTGGAGTTTATTTCTTCTCAAAAACGGGTGGAATAACTCATTTACTTGGTTGTGAGTGAGAATTAAACCAAATTGAATTAGATAACTAATAAAAAGTCTCTAATATAGGAGTGCAATAAATGGGAATTCCCTCCCTCGCTCTGAAATCCCATTTAAGCACTAGTGAGAATATTGCTCTTCAACATAATCATGCTTAGAAATATGTTAAAAGCATATGGATGTCATGATTTCATTGCTGTGTAAAAGTGCACATCTTATGTGTTAAATTAAAAGCAAGATACGTTGGTTTCATGATTTCAGTGCTGCTCACACGTGTTTTAAGTTAAAAGTTAAAAGGAATCCAGCACAATAGCACTGTCCCATTCTCCAGCATGAATCCTCCCCCACCCCCACTTTAGGGGACAGGAGGAGGCCAGGCTACAGCTCTGCCCATCTGAACTGGCTCATCTCTAGAGACCACTTGGTAAGGAAGAATGGGGAGATTTTGCTTCCCCTGAGTAAAAGTGAGGAAGCAAAGACACCTCAGCAATGGTTGAATATTCGAAGTATTATGTGCAGAGTCAGATCTCAGCCCTACCCCCCCACCCCAAGTGTGACCTCCCCTTGAGCCTGCTGTTCAGCACGTCAGTGGTTCAGATCTGCTGCTGCTGCTGCTAAGTCGCTTCAGTCGTGTCCAACTCTGTGCAACCCCATAGACGGCAGCCCACCAGGCTACCCCGTCCCTGGGATTCTCCAGGCAAGAACACTGGAATGGGTTGCCATTTCCTTCTCCAATGCATGAAAGTGAAAAGTGAAAGTGAAGTTGCTCAGTCGTGTCCAACTCTTAGCGACCCCATGGACTGCAGCCTACCAGGCTCCTCCATCCATGGGATTTTCCAGACAAGAGTACTGGAGTGGGGTGCCATTGCCTTCTCCGGTTCAAACCTGGGTTCCCTTAAATCTCAGAACAATTGCTTTCTCCATGTGGTAGAGCAGTGCCAGTCAGCAAGCACTTTTTATAAAGCCGAGGGAGCAGTTGCAGAAGAGTCATCGCCTGCTGCAATGGCACAGAGAGAGGGTGAAATCAAGGCGCAGGGCTTTGAAAGAACCCTTACATTTTCATTTAAGGATTTAAAGTTACCGAAGCCTTAAATCTCAGAAATCTGCATGACCCCATGCTGTACATGAGAGACGACTTAAAGGCACCACCTCTAAACTGTGACACATCTTTCCCCACTTCCATTAGATAACTTAGCTCTGACTCCATAACTGTGCATGCACTGAGCATTTCCCAACAATAGGGAATGTGGTTGGTATTCCTGCCCCTGACCTTGGAGGTCTGTAGAGTGTTTACTAGGGACGGAGCCTGTTATTTACTAGAGACAGAGATGACCTGGGCTGGGAACCCCACTCCATGAACTGACCACCAGTAAGGGGTGGTGAGCAGGCAGGCAGGCAGAGAGGTGGGCGTTGTAGACGAGATTTCAATTACAGGTCAGTTGTTGGTGCCTGGCACGCTATCAGCACCAGATGCGTGTTAGTCATTATGATGAGTGTCCACGTTGACAGCATAAGCTGTCAGCATAGGATATTAGCAGAGGACGAATTTTTCCAGTAGAGTGATCTTGCCCTGAAAAGTAGGAAAGAGGGAGCGTTAAGTAAGCGGGACTAGCGGCCCACGGCCCCAGAGGGCAGGTGTCTTGTTTTCTGCTTGGTTGCTCACCACGTTGCAGACAGTCTGGGGAGAAACAGCAGGAACAGCTGACGTGCTCATTGGGGTCAGTGTAGAAATGCTCTTTGGGTCCTCCTGGCTGGCCAGGTTGTTGCCAGGCTGAATAATTAATCAGGCTGATTCCTTGCTTCAGCCGGATGGAGAACTAGGTCAGGCTCCACTCCAGAGTCCCCAGGCACCTCTCTGGTGGAGCCCACCGAGATGCTGAATTTAGAAAGCATTTCAGTGTTTCCAGGAAAACCAGTGGCAGGTGAAGCCTAATTTTGTTTCAAACTGTGTCCATAATGACAGTGATCTACATTCCTATATATCATGACCACAAGCTCTGATTTGCTGAAGACTTCCCTGTGTGTTATGGAAACCACAATCTAAGGAAGATATTTGGAACCCTGAAAAGCCTGTGCATTTTTAGACAACGCTGTGAAAGTCATTTGAGGTCACAGCCCTGTGTTTATTACTGGCTGCCTTATTTCTCAGCAAAATCTGGACAGTCCTGTAGGCAAAAATCAGGTCCATGCTGTCTCTGATGCAGTAACTGGGTAGGGGACAGGCAGAGGACAGTTCCAGATTCTTAGAGAGACATCCCAGGATATAGGCTCTCAAACGTGATGACTATATCCTAGATGGTTACCTTACGGCAGCCATCAGTATGAAGTAAAAACAGATTCTCTCTCAGTTTCTCTGCAGGCTGTATGATTGTTCAAAAGGTCCTTCCTCATAGTCACATACAACAAGAATACATATATTTTTTCCCACCTGACCCCAAGAACACAGATATAAACAGCCTCTGTAGAGCAGCTCTGTGTAGCTCAGGCAGCAGCGGGATCTCTATGTTCTTAGGATGCAGGAGAGACAGGCTTGAGTCCCTGTCTCACATCCTGCAGAGTTCATGGGTCCACCCTCACCCCGGCACCCCTGCCAGTTCTGCCAGTTACCGGGCTTATATTTCTCTTGTGTTGACTCCCAGTGCTCCACTCTGAGGCTTTTGCCACTACTCTCCTCTGCCAAGCATTTACCCAGGGCAGGAGTCCACCCTTCTCTTCATTCCTGATGATGTCAGCCATCTCTCTATCAGGCTTTTGCTGGAGCATCAGGGGTAATATAGAGGGGGTTTATGTTGCATCGGAAGTTAGTCACTGGTTTTCAAAACCGGGTGTTGGACTTCCTTCACCTTTATAAGTCATTCAGGCCCTACCTGCCATTTCAAAACTTCCTCAGAGGCTCTGCAGCCCTTTCTCACTGCTCCTCCCTCATTTCCCTTTCTTTCTTATGTAGAGCCAGCTAACCATTTTCCTCATCCACTTCTCAAAAAAGAACTCAAATGCCTGCTACTCAGCTTTTCCTACCTTGAACGCATGTTACCTCAATTGATGTTTTGATGAGTTGAGTACTCTGATTTCCAAACTCCTTGGGATTCTTTTAAAGTGTTTTATATTCCCAGAACCTTTGGACAGCTTTGGATCCTCTTTCCATTACATGCAAACACACATAATTTTGGATATATTTGTAGGAGATTTAGAACTTCTTGAAGCCCATCAGTGGATCTCCAGGGTCCGTGGACTCTTAGGTGGGCTCATGAGATGATGGAGCCTGGGGGCTTTCTTCCCCCCCTTCTCCCCAGGCCTTGGGCCTCTCCCCATCCCCAGCCACCCAAGGTATAGCCATAGTAATGTTTGATCATAAGTTGGAAAAATGAAACAGAATTGACTGACTGACTCTTGGTGGAATTCCCTAGTCCTGAAGCTTTTGACTGGGCTTCCCAGGTGGATCAGTGGTCAAGAATCCACTTGCCATTGCAGAAGCTGAAGGAGACACGGGTTCGATCTCTGGGTCAGAAAGATCCCCGGGAGGAAGAAATGGCAACCCACTGCAGTCTTCTTACCTGAAAAATCCTATGGGCAGAGGAGTCTGGAGGGCTACAGTCCATGCAGGGCTACTGTCCATGGGGTCTCAAAGAGTCAGACACAACTGAGTGACTCTGCACGCGTGCATGACACTTTTGAAAGGGATCAGTGTGCCTTCCTGTTCAGTGGCTCTGTCTTGTCTGACTCTGCGACCCTTTGGACTATAGCCCACCAGGATCTTCCCAACCCAGGGATTGAACCTGCATCTTCTGTGTCTCCTGCGTTTGCAAGTGGATTCTTTACCCCCTGAGCCAGAGACCTTGTGAAAATACCAGCCACCTTTTCTTGAGCATCCTCTTTGGGCCAGGTCCTGTTCTTACCATCAGGCTTCCCATTAATCATGCCAGTACCCCCAGGTGGTCCATACCACCAACCTCACTGCAACAGGTGAAGAGACTGACGCATACCAAGGTTTAGTAACTTGGCTCCAATCACACCGCTTATAGTTGCCAACGTGGGATTTGCTCCCATGTCAGTGACTTGAAAACCTAGGCCCTAAACCACTGTCTCACGTCCCCTCCCCCACGTACCACTGTACCTTACTCGTGGTTTGTGTCAACAGAGCTGTGCGACCTCTGGTGTCACAGCCAAATGAATACGCCCTTCCAGTTTTTTGAAATACTACTCAGAGCAGAGCGTTTGGCTTCTCAGGTTCACTGATGTGCTTCCAGTACTTGGCATATCACAGTTGTCAGTAAATCTTTGTTAACTGAATAAACCCATCCATCCTACAAGGCTCAGCTCAATACCATATCCTTCAGTGAGCTGTCCATGATTCCCTCTCTCTGAGTTTAAAGACTCCCAACACACACGTGTGCCTCTCTGTCCCTGAATTTCTCATCGCCTCTACATCCTGCTCATTTCCCTAAGTCTACAGGAACCAACAGGCACTCAATAAATGTTTACTGACTTCTATACACAGTTGTTATTGTGCTGCAGAGTAATCTAGCTTAGTGGTAAGCAATTCCAATAAATGAGTTTGGATCAGGATTACACTTGCAGTGTAAACTAAATTGTAGCTTTTCTCTTGGATGTTCTTAGTTTTTTTAACATCTATAATTTAGTGTTGCTATCAATTCTGGTATCATTTGCTTTTTTGTCACCATCCTTCAGTACTTATGTAGAGCATTAACTGTGTTCTGGGCATCGAAGGTGCTGCTTCGTGGATTGCGCTGGTCTGAGCAGCAGCATCTCTGATGCCATGCACAGAGCTGGCTCACCTGGCTGGAGGCAAGGCTTGTGTCTGATTGTAACTCCATCAGCTCCAATTCCCCTTGTCTCTCCCCTCCCCCAGTTTTCAGCCAGAAGGCGCTCTCATCTTGCTTGTCCTTGTTAAAACTCAGGAGAAGGAGGAGAAGAAAGCCTGTGGGAGAATGAAGAAAGGACATGAGAGGGTCTCCTGGAGCCAGAGAGAAGAGAGTGAGCATTTGCTGAGGGCCTGCAGCGCCCCTTCCCTGAGCTTTCTGGTTCACTTTAGCTCTCCTGGTGCTCTGAGCCTAGTGTTACTGTCATCTTGCAACTGAGCAAGCTTAGGTTCCTGAAGGCTGAGCCACAATGATGGGACTAGAGGAACGCGGACACAGGACTGACAGGCCCCAGAAACCAAGGCTTGGCACTGTGTTCTACCCCTCGACATGTGTCTCAGAAAAAGGTTCTCCACAGGCATCCGTCTCTATTAATAGAGGACTCAAACGGAAGTTGAAACGGGATGTGTGTTTCCAACCAAGATACGACCATTGGTTCCAGTGCAGGGGAGAGAGAACAGGTGGGAGAGAAAGAAGCCCCAACCAAGAGCCCATCCCTCCTGATTCAGCCGTGACCTTGGTTCCCTAAATGCCCGTAATAACTGATGGCAGCAACAGGCACAGCAGCAAACTCTGCCCAGTTCATCCTCACAATATGCACAGGTTATTGTGAGACAGGGACTTCAGTGTCCTTGTTTTACAGGTGAGGAAACTGAGGCACAGAACGGTTAATGAGCATGCCCAATATCACACATAGCAAGTGGCAATCCTGAGATTTGAACCTAGATCTGCCTTTTAGGATCAGTGGTCCCCAGACCTGCAACTTCAGCATCACCTGGGAGACTATTACAAATCCAGGTTTGAGAGCCCTACCCTGGCCCACGGAATCAGAAACTGTGGGGATGGTGTCCGGTTTTCTGTGTTTTAATAGAGCCTTCTGAGTGTTTTAGTTGTGTCTGATATCAGTTAAACTAGAGAAATCTTTAAAATCCACACATAAAAGTTAAAATTTATGAAGAACATGATAAATGTTTATTGGGTTCTTATTATATGCCAGATATGCTATCTCAGTCTAACAACAGTACTATAAAGTATAAGTGAGTGAAGTCACTCAGTCGTGTCTGAGTCTTTGTGACCCCATGAACTGTAGCCTATCAGGCTCCTCCATCCATGGGATTTTCCAGGCAAGACTGCTGGAGTGGATTGCCATTTCCTTCCCCAGGGGATTTTCCCTACCCAGGAATCAAACCCAGGTCCCCCACATTGCAGGCAGACGCTTTACCATCTGAGCCACAAGGTACTATTATTATCCCCATTTTACAGATAAAAAAACTAAGTCTTAGAGACCAGTGATTTCCCCAAAGTCACTAGCTGGTAGGTACAAAGTTGTGACTTGAATCTAGATCCGCCTGATGACACAGACCCCTGAACCATTCATTACTCATTTTTACCCTTTTGGTAAAGAGCTATTGAAGAATGAGCATCAGAGTACAAATGTTGATTTTTTTTTTTATTCAAAGTTTTAAAAAAGTGTTTAAACAGTCAGATTGATTAGATATTTGATTACATATTTGGATTGAATATTTTGAGTTCCTCCTATTCTATGAGTGTTTATTCGGAAAGCTGATTGTATATTAGTAATTTCCTGACTTTAAGGAAAAGTGGTGGCTATAAACCTTCCTGGCCACACGGGGGCAGCACCAAGTAGCACAGGTTGCTCTTTGCTGCTTGGTTCTTTGGGAGGAAATAGAGCTGGCTTCTTAGTGGGGCTTCTCCCACACACATCCATTTCCTCTTACTGTGGCCGTAGGGACCAGTGGTGAAGTTTTTCAGATCAGAAACTAAATTACAGCAGTATTGAATACATACAGAAAATTAATTGTATTGTGAGGACTATTGTTTTTTGAAATCCATGCACTCAAAGACAAAAACCAGCCAGTATTCTTTTTCACCTGCCTTAATGTTAGTAAATTCTTTGAGTATTCACAGACTATAGGATTCTGTAATAGGCTGTATAAAAAGTGGAGAAATGTGTTCCTGGCTTCTAGTTTTAGAGCATAGCACCATCCCACAGTAATGCTGGTGTCTTAGGGTATTCCCTGTTCACCGCCCCCCGCCACACACACACACACACACACACACTCATACACACACACACCCTGCCATGCTGAACCCATTTCCACCTGGGCATATCTCATGCATATGATACATTCAAACCTCAGTCTCTGTGCCAGAGGGTGAATTCACTGGAATTTTGACTACAGTGACTATAATTTATTGTGCAAACTAGGACACTTTTGAGAATAAAAGGAGCTGCTCTTAATGATTTTGCCAGAAAACAAACATAAACCAAAACCATCCTGGGGATAGTTGGAACATGGGGATCACGCTAACTACAAATCTCCTAATCTCCTCTCATTTTCCCCCTTGGCTGACTCCCTCTAAGGTGTGTGTGGCTCTGTAAGCATTTACACTCTCACTCAGCAGTGCTCATGGTGTGTTTGCTACCTGTATTATGTTGTTTTCTCCTTGTGAGAACCCTCTGAGGTAAGTATTACTGTTATTCCCATTTTTGCAAATAAATGAGATTTTGTAAGTTACACAGCCAAGATCACATACCTATAAGTTAGAGCTAAAATGGTGATTTAGGCTGTCCCTGCTCTTGCTGGGCTTCCTTGGTGACTCAGATGGTAAAAGAATCTGCCAATGCAGGAGATGCGGTTCCATCCCTGGGTCAGGAAGATCCCCTGGAGGAGGAAATCACTACCCACTCCAGTATGCTTGCCTGGAGAAGTCCATGGATAGAGGAGCCTGGCGGGCTGTGGGCCATAGGGTTGCAAAGAGTCGGACACGGCGGGAGGACACATGCTCTTGGGCCAGACACGCTCGACTGTACTAACCTTGCTGACTGTGTTCCTGCGCCTCTTGTGGGCCCAGCCCAGACGGACTCTGCCCCTCCAGCAACATCTCAGGCATAGGGCAGAGCAGTAAGAGGCCCAGAGGTCAGACTGCCTGGGCTGGAAACCCGGGTCCACTGTTTATCAGCCTCTGCTTCCCTCTTCTTCCTCTTCCGTAAAATGGACACAGTAACTTAGTATCAACCTGGTAGGGTTGAGGTGAGGAATAAATGAGTAAATACCTATCAGATGACTTCTAGAACTCACCTAAGGATGGGACCTGGTTGCCAGTAGAACCCACTGGGTTCTAGGGGCTGGAAACTTTCAGTCCCATGCCCATCCCCAAGGAAGGGAGAGGAGCTGGAGATTGAGTTCAGTCACCAGTGGCCTGTGATTTAACCAATCATGCCTCCGTAAAACCCAGAGGACAGGATTCAGAGAGTTTCCAGGCTGATGCACAAGTGGAGGCTGGGGAGAGTGGTCCCTGGGAAGCGCATGAGAGCTCTGCACACTTCCTCTGCACCTTATCCTGTGCATCTCTTCCTTCTGGCTGTTCTTGAGTTGTATCCTTTTATCATCAACCTCCGGGAGATAGTGGAGGACAGAGGAGCCTGGCGTGCTACCGTCCATGGCGTCGCAAAGACACAACTTAGTGACCAAACAACTGCATCAGCGATCTAGTACATAAAATGTTTCTCTGCGTTCTGCTGGCCACTCTAGCGAATAAAGCGAACCCAGTGAGGAAGGTCCATTAGAACATTTAAGCTGTAGCTGGTTGGCTAGAAGCTCAGGTGATAACAGGTTTGCAGTTGGCAACTGAAGTTGGCAGGGGTGTGAGGGAGAGGGGGTCTTGTACGGCTGAGCCCTAAACCT